>NC_058376.1:40992083-41306666 GCF_018350175.1 Felis catus
TTTCACTTAGCTTAATACCCTCTAGATCCATCCATGCTGTTGCTAATAGCAAGATCTCATTCTTTTTTTATGATTGCTATATTATGGATACTGATGCCGTTGATAGTGTTTGAATTCACCATTGACAATCCAGTCCACTTAGAATGTGAAGCTGAATTCTGGGTCTAACAGCAAGGGTGCTGGTGGACGGAATGTGGCTCCTGTGTTCCTAATCATTTCAGATGACATGTTCACCAGCTTCTAGGTTCAGTGTCCACTCTCCTTCAAGCAACTTTCCAGGCTAAATTCATATATTTTCTCTATCTCTTTCTTCATCAGTCAGCAAAAACATTTAATCCTTCCATCATCAATTCTTTAAAAACCATAACCTAAAATCTTTATCATATCTGACACAGCTCCACACACAACCTACTGCCCCTCTCTTCAAATCTTTTTATTGTACCCACTAGAATCAAGCTTCATAATTAGTAAACTCCCTTCACTTTGCAAACCCTTCTATGAGTGTTTTCTTAATTTCCTTGTTTTAAGTGAAGCTCCCTCTCTCATGAAAACATTTGTCTAGAAGGATATTTTCAAGAAGTAACAACTTTTTCAAATGTCACGTACATTAGGTAAGATTGGAGTTACTCCTACTCCTTGTTGTTCCATCCACCCAGATTATCATTAACTTTTTTGTAAAACTAAATATAAAAAATTAAGTCTTTTGTATAAATCACTTAATCCCTTCCTGTTGTCATTTGATGGCTTCCAGACCATTATTTCTGATCTTTCAAAGAATTGGACATATATGTAACAGACCTCCTAAAGAACAGAAGTTGTCATCTTTCTAGGTCACTTCAGCACTCAAGTGATTTATCCATCATCATACGTAGTTCTTGACATTCTTATCTCCAGAGTCATCCACATTTATTCCCTTACAACCTCCTACTCCATCTACCTCTCCAAGTTTCTTCAGCATTTCACTCTGGTCACAAAGTTCTCTCATACTTAGTTTATCTAAATATTTATTTAATAAATTATTTAATTAACTTTTATTGCAGTCAAACGCTAGTCCATTGACTTTTCTTCTTTACCCTAATACATTGGCCTTCTCTTTTTTCATTTTCTTGTGATTTAGCTTAGATTAATTAGTTATTATTCAAAAAATAATTTTTCCAGCACCATCAACGTTCTTGATTCTGTTTTACTTGCATTCATTTGGCAAAATCCCAGTTCTAGAAGAAACCAAACACCCAATATCTCTGCACCTAAAGCCAGCTAGTCATGCACTATGGCAAGAAATTATCCAAATGGGTCTTCTGGTTTCACTGTAAATTCATGGGCACTGCCCTTTAGCAGGTCCTTCAACACTGCTCAGAAATCTTGCTGTATGTCTTTGAAAAACATACATTTGTCTATTTAAGCAATGCCCTTTTCAAACCATTTCCACTCTACCCAAATTTCTGACCTTCCATCTTCCCTGCCCAGTGGTTATGATTCCCTTATGAGTCAGCAAAAAAGAGAATTTGTAAAGAGGGGACCTCCTTCAACCTCATGGTAATAAACATTAAAAAATGACTTTTGTCTGTCCGTATCCTATGCTTCCTCCTGTTACTGACAAGGCAATGTCCCCCTTTTATCTAAGAGTGATGCTTCCACTGGTGTTTGGCATCTTAACTTTGAGGCAGGAAATTCACACAAAAGATTACACTTTTTATTGTATAGAATACATTGGGCTCTTCCCTTCAGCTCTTTCTTGCTAATCTCCTAAATATTAAATTTTTTTTCTAGAAATATTTGTCTCTATGTGGTGTCTCCATTTCCTAGCTTCCAAGCCACTTCTTGGCCCGTTCTAATCTGACACCTTGCTATTGCTCTGCACTAAAATTAGCTTTTGATTAGGTCATATGTATCTTCTCTTTCTTGACATAACCAGCGCTTCTTGGTCTACTGAGCTTTCTGGCAAGTGCTTCTTCATCTCTTTTCTAGTCTCAGCCTCTATGCAACTTTAAATGTTATCATTTCTTGAGGAGGCTTGTTTCTTAGTAAATTTCTCACTTTCTACTACTTCCCTTGTAATCTTATTAACATCTCTTCAACTACCACATTGTCAAAGTTAACTCAAAAACATATATTTTTAAATAGATTTGTACATGTCAACATCTCTGAATTCTACCTTCAACTTCCTACTAGACAACTTTTCTTAGTTTAAAGCCAACCTAAACTTAATATGTGCAAAACCAAACTCATGATCACCATGTATCTTAGTCAGCTTTGTTTGCTATACTGAAATACTAGAGATCGGGTGGCTTAAACAACAGAAATTTATTTTTCACAGTTTTATAGGCTGGAAAGCCCAGTATCAAGGTGCCATCAAGGTAAATTTCATGCTGAGGTCTTTTCTTTTTGCCTTATAGGTGGTTGCCATCTCGCTGTGTGCTCATAGAAAGAGAATTTTTTCCCTATTCCTCTTTTTATAATACCACTAATCCTATTAGGTTAGGACCCTACCCTATGGCCTCATTTAACCTTAATTACCTCCTTATAGGCCCTACCTCCAAATATAGTCCCATTGGAGTTAGAGTTTTAATATGTGAATTTGGAGGGGAGGGGACAGAGTTTAGTCCATAGCACTTCTCCATATGCAAACATACATATTAAATAATGCATGAAGCAGAGGGCAATTTGACATGCTATGATAAAAGAAGTATATCCAGAAAACCAAAAGCCTGCTGAAAATTAGAACATTACCCTGAATCTCAGATGCCCCTTAGCTTTTTCTCAATCCATCTATTCTCCTCCCAAAGGAAATTACCATCTTACTTCTCATACTTTAGGTAGTTTTCCCTATGTCCATATTTTTTCTGTCTGGCTTTATTTTTTCTCAAAATTATGTTTATTACATTTATCCTTTTTGTTGATATAACAAAATTATTTTATTTAATGATGCCATTTAATTCACCATTAGAAGAAATAAAATGACCTAGGTGTAATTTTGCTTTTATTGTATGATTTGGTCAATATCTGCAATCCACTCACCCATATACTATTGATTTTATGATAGCAACCATGTCTAATTTTACTTATTTTACCCTTAGATCCTGGTATTTTTATTGACCCAGAGTTGACCCTTGATGAGTTACTCGGTAAATGAAAAATCAATTAGCTGTCTTTGAGAAATGCAATCCATGTCTGTAGCTTCAATGATCAGATCCATATTTGTTCCCCATCTACTCAGAATCTTCCTCTTGCCAAATGAAAGGGAAGCTCCAAGAGAATTACTAGAAGTGGTGAGGATGTCTTTCAAAACTATAGTCTTGCATCCATGCTCCAGTTGGATGTCTGCTTAGGCAAAGGCCTGAAGATCATATTATGCTATGTGAGTAGGAGAGAAAAAAATTAGAGAGGGGTGGAAGGGCTGAGAGACAAACATGTGAGGAGCCTACATCCTCACCATTTGTTGAGGCCAGCATGTGAGACTTCCCTCAGGATCAAGGAACAACAACCAAGATATCCAACTTGACTCCCCATAACTATACCCCACAATATAGTACTACTTCTTGGGTAAAGGGAACCCAGCAGATAATATACAACTGAGTGGAGTCAAAGAGGTTGAGTCTCATTTGGGTTGCTCACAGATAACTCACAAATGGGACAACCACCTTGTTTTGGTTGTCTGACATCCACAAAGGGTATTAGAGGGCAGGTCAGAGTTCAAGAAGCAGTGATGACCAACACAGAAGGTAAAAATAATCCTGTTATTATGGGAAGTATAGTCTTAAAGGGAGAAGGTAGAATCAAGTGATATCATGATAACTCTATCCATATCAAAGCAGTTATGAGTCATTGCAAGCCTTAAGCTGAGTTTGAAATTGAAATTTTAAACTGGACTAAAATTTAAATAACTTTAAGAACTCAAAGTATTGTAGACAATTTTCAAGATGACAAAAATGAGGAAAAAATATCAATCATAGTTGAAAATCAATAATTGGAAGGAGGAGTTAAAATGGCAGAGTAGTAAGGGGACCCTGGGCTTGTCTCATCTCTTGAATACAGCTAGGTCAACATCAAAGCATTTTGAACACCTAGGAAATCAATCTGAGGATTTAGAGGGCAACCTGCATAATTTGAGAGAGAGAATCTGGCAGATATCAGATAGATGCAGGGATGAGAATTGGGAGACAGAAAAGCTGCAGTGCTATGGAGGGTAGAGAGCCCTTTCATGGAGAGGAGGAGAGATGGGGAGAGAGAGCCTTGTGTCAGGTTTGCACAAAAAAGCATTCCCCCAAAACCACTGACTGAGGAATTGGGAGGAATGGACTATTGCAAGTTTTTGCAAACAGTGGAAGTTTTGGAAGTTAGTGCCATTTGCAGGAGTCAATCCAGACAGGCAGTGATGTTCCTGGGGAGAAGGAGGCTGAGACCCTGGGAGCACACCGTGGAGAGTGTGACTTGGGGATCCCCTGGGTTGCACTGGGAAAGAACATTCCCCTTCCTGGAGTGCATTTGGAAGAGGGTATATTGCCTATCCAAGGACAAAAGACCTGGCTGGTGCCTCTGAGCAGCCTCTCAACAGCAGGGGACAGAGGTGTATGCAGAGGGCAGATAACTTGGGTGGAGCTTTTTGCTATGCTTCACCATAAACTCTAGGCACCTGCATGACCATCCCTTTTCTGGGACAGAATGGAGCCAGGCTCAGTGCTGCAAGGCTCTCCTCTGGAGGAGAGGAGTGGGTCCGTGCCTAGCTGGATCCTTTAAGATTTGGAGTTTTGTATCCCAATCGTGCTCCAGAGGAAATGGAAATGGAAAGAAAACTTCCAAACTCATTCTATGAGGCCAGCATGACCTTGATTCCAAGGTCCCACTAAAGATTCCAAAGATCCCACTAAAAAGGAGAATTACAGACTAACATCCCTAACGAACATGGATACACAAATTCTCAACAACATACTAGCAAATTGAATCCAACAGTACATTAAAAGAATTATTCACCACGATCAAGTGGGATTTATTCTTGGGATGCAGGGGTAGTTCAGTATCTGCAAATCAACCAATATGATACACTGCATTAATAAAAGAAAGGGC
This sequence comes from Felis catus, assembly GCF_018350175.1. Lineage (NCBI taxonomy): Eukaryota > Metazoa > Chordata > Mammalia > Carnivora > Felidae > Felis > Felis catus. The sequence goes on from NC_058376.1 coordinate 40,997,148, forward strand.
AAGAGCCATATGATCCTCTCAATAGATGCAGAGAAGAATTTGACAAAATACAGCATCTTGATGAAAAAAAAAAACTCAAGAAAGTAGGGACAGAAGGAACATGACTCAACATCATAATGGACATATATGAAAGACCCACAGCAAATATCATCCTCAATGGGAAAAGTCTTGGAGCTTTTCTCCTAAGGTCAGGAACAAGGCAAGGATGTCCACTGTTACAACTGTTGTTCAACATAATACTGGAAGTCCTAGCCTCAGCAATCAGACAACAAAAAGAAATAAAAGCATACAAATTGGCAAGAAAGAGATCAAACTTTCACTCTTCACAGACGATATGATACTGTATGTGGAAAACCTAGAAGAGTTCACCAAAAAACTTCTAGAACTGATTCATGAATTCAGCAAAGTCACAGATATGAAATCAATGTAAAGAAATCTATGGCATTTCTATACGTCAATAATGAAACAGCTGAAAGAGAAATCAAGCAATCAATTCCATTTACCATTACACCAAAAACGATTAGATAACTAGGACTAAACCTAGTCAAAGAGGTAAAAGATCTATACTCTGAAAACTATAAAACACTTACGAAAGAAATTGAAGAATATACAAAGAATTGGAAAAACATTCCATGCTCATGGATTGGAAGAGCAAATATTGTTAAAATGTCACTACTACCCAAATCAATCTACATATCCATAGCAATCCCTATCAAAATAACACCAACATTCTCCACAGAGCTAGAATAAATGATTCTAAAATTTGTATGAAACTAGAAAAGGCCTCAAATACCCAAAGTAATGTTGAAAAAGAAAGCCAAAGCTGGAGGCATCACAATTCCAGACTTCAAGCTGTATTAGAATGTTGTAATCATCAAGACAGTATGGTACTGGCACAAAAACAGACACATAGATCCATAGAACAGGATAGAGAACCCAAAAATGGACCCACAACTATATGGTCAACTAATCTTTGACAGAGCAGGAAAGAATATCCAATGGAAAAAAGATAGTCTTCAACAAATGGTATTAGGAAAACTGGACAGTGTCATGCAGAAAAAAGAAACTGAGCCACTTTCTTACACCATACAAGAAATAAATTCAAAATGAACAAAAGACCTAAATGTGAAGAGGAAACCATTAAAATTCTAGAGGAGAACACAGTCAGCAATCTCTTTGACCTCAGCTGTAGCAACTTCTAACTAGACACTTCTCCAGAGGTAAGGTAAACAAAAGCAAAAGTGAACTATTGGGACTTCATCAAGATAAACAGCTTCTGCACAGTGAAAGAAACAATCAACAAAACCTAAAGGCAATCTATGGAATGGGAGAAGTTTTTATTTGCAAACGACACATTGGATAAAAAGACTAGTATTCAAAGCCTGTAAAGAACTTATGAGACTCAACAACCAAAAAATAAATAATCCATTACTCCAAAGAAGACCTCCAAATGGCTAGCAGACACATGAAAACATGCTCAACATCCTTCATCATCAGGGAAATACAAATCAAAACCATAACAAGATACCACCTCACACTTGTCAGAATGGCTTAAGTTAACAATGCAGGAAACAACAAATGTTGGTGAGGATGCAGAAAAAAGGTGAACCCTCTTACACTGTTGGTGGGAATGCAAACTTGTGAAGCCACTCTAGAAAACAATGTGGAGGTTCCTCAGAAAGTTAAAAATAGGAGTACCCTACAACCAATCCAGCCATTACACTAGTGGGCATTTATCTAAAGGATATACAAATACTGACTCGAAGGGGCACATGCACCCCAATGTTTGTTGGTAATGCTATCAACATTAGCTAAATTATGGAAAGAGCCCAAATGTTCATCAACTGATGAATAAAGAAGTGGCGGTATATATATATATATATATATATATATATATATATATATATGCCATATATATATGCCATATATATATATATGCCATATATATATGGAGAGAGAGAGAGAAAGAGAGAGGAGAGAGAGAGAGGAAGGGAGAGAGAAAGAGAGAGAGAGAGAGAGAGAGAGAGAGAATATAATATTACTCAGCCACAAAAAAGAATGAAATCTTGCCATTTGTAATGACATGGATGGAACTAGACTGTATTATGCTAAGCAAAATAAGTCAGAGAAAGATAAATACCATATGATTTCACTCATGTGTGGGATTTAAGAAACAAAACAGATGAACATAGGGGAAGGGAAGGAAAAATAAAACAAAAACAGAGAAGGAGGCAAACCATAAGAGAACTATGGAGAACAAAGTGAGGGTTGCTGGAGGAGAGGGGTGTAGGGACATAGGTTCTATGGGTGACAGTTCTAAGGCTCTAAGGAGGGCACTTGTGATAAGACTTGGGTGTTATATGTAAGTGATGAATCACTAAATTCTACTCCTGAAACAAAACAAAACAAACAAAAAACCCCCAAAAAACAAAAGAGAATATATCTGTTAAGAAAAGAAAATCAAGGGGCGCCTGGGTGGCTCAGTTGGTTAGACGTCCGACTTCAGCCCAGGTCATGATCTCGCGGTGCGTGAGTTCGAGCCCTGCTTCGGGCTCTGGGCTGATGGCCTGGAGTCTGCTTCTGATTCTGTGTCTCCCTCTCTCTCTGCCCCTCCCCTGTTCATGCTCTGTCTCTCTCTGTCTCAAAAATAAATAAACATTAAAAAAAATTAAAAAAGAAAAGAAAATCAATAATTAGAAAAATATTTGGTATATTATTATGAGTTTAAACTTTTTAATAAACCAGTTATATTGCCATGTACTTTTACTTTGAAAAATACTGTTACACATGTCTTCTCATTTGATCTTCAAAACAATCTAGTAAAGTAGGTTGGTATACAGAATAAAAAATAAAGTTAGTTTTGATGTCTTTGGGCCAGTTATCTGCACTAAGTAGAGTTTGTGCTGGTGAGGCTGTTGTGAAATGTCAAATTCTCCCCGAGAAAACATGTTTTTATCATAGACTGTTATCATAGCCTTTTGAGATATATTTGAAATATGGTGAGCATGTTGGTGAATATATGCTATTCTACTTGATTTCTGAAATTTAGAATCATAATTGTTTACTTAGTAGAAACATTATGTTAGTAGCACAAACTATTTACCTAGAAACGTTATCTAGAAAATGTAAAAGACACAAATAATTGAACTAGCCTATTGCGCATATATGAGATAAGCAACTTGACTTTAAATTGTTCATCCTCAGGATGCGTGGGTAGCTCAGTTGGCTGAGTGCCTACCTCTTGATTTTGGCTCAGGTCATGATTCCAGGGTCGTGGAATCATGCCCCACACTGGGCAACGTGCTGAGCATGGAGCCTGCTTAAGATTCTCTCTCTCTTCATGAGGTGCCTGGGTGGCTCAGTCGGTTGAACATCTGACTTTGGCTCAGGTCATGATCTCACAGTTTGTGGGTTCGAGCCCCGTATCAGGCTCTGTGCTGACATCTTGCTCAGAGCCTGCAGCCTGCTTCAGATTTTGTGTCTCCTTCTCTCTTTTTCTCTCTCTGCCCCTCCCCGTTCATGCTCTGTCTCTCAAAAATAAATAAATGTTAAAAAAATTTAAAAAAAAGATTCTCTCTCTCCCTCTGCTCCTCAATGTCTCTCAAAAAAAAAAAAAAGTTCGTCTTCATGGAGAACTAGAAAACAGTTGTTTTTACAAAGAATGTATGATTTAAAGAAAATAATGTGTTACATTTATTTCTAATATCTATGTCTATAGAGATTATTGTTTTTCAAATTTAGGCAATTCTAAGAATATTAATCTGATTGTTAAACTGAATTAGAATATGAATTAAGAGTTATTATTTTATTATTTATTGTTCCATTTATTATTTACCATAGAACCTTGTGTTTTGAAACTACCTCTCCCTAGATTTTTTATTTATTTATTTATTTATTTTTAAACGTTTATTTATTTTTGGGACAGAGAGAGACAGAGCATGAACGGGGGAAGGGCAGAGAGAGAGGGAGACACAGAATCAGAAACAGGCTCCAGGCTCTGAGCCATCAGCCCAGAGCCCGACGCGGGGCTCGAACTCACAGACCGCGAGATCGTGACCTGGCTGAAGTCGGAGGCTTAACCGACTGAGCCACCCAGGCGCCCCTCCCTAGATTTTTTAAATTGAGTTACTGTTCTCCTTTTCCATTAATCAAAACACCAGCACTAATTTTGCAAAAGGTCCAGAAATGGAAAGCCAGAAATTTGATGTTGGAGTTAGTGTATAAAGTCTTATTAATAAAACATGCATTGGTTTTTTTTCAATATTAAAAAAATAAAAAAAAAACTAGTGGATTCCCATGAGTACAGACATGGACCTTAAAACTGGGATCCCATTTGGAGAAACAGTGATTTCATATTTAATAATGTTGTGGTTTCTTCATTCAACTTTGGCTGATTCTAATGCTTTATCTCTTACATTAACTTTGTTTTATGAGGAAACAATTGTTTTAACGTGCAAAAATAATGGGAATAAAAGAAATAGAGAGTTTACTACTTGGTAAATTCGCAATTCATCAGGGTTCACAATTAAAGCATAAGCTTTGCCCAGGCAGGACAGAAATTGCACTAAATTCTTGGAACTATATGGAAAAGAAAAACCTAAAATAATTCCTTATGCAAAAATAATTTGTTCATAAACTATTCCTTATTTTTTATTGTCTCTGACTCCCCAACTCTGGGTAGAGGCTCTTTCTATATGTCTTAGAAACTGTACTTCCTCTATTACACCCTCTATCAAACTACATTATAATTTTAAGTTTAGCTTATTATAACTTTCTTACTATATTTTAATTTCCTTACAGGGACAGACTGTATTCATTTTGCTCTACATTGTATTTACAGCAAATGAGCACAGATTTTAGCACAAGCTAAGTTCTCATTTACACATAAAGAGCTGAATGAATAAAGAAATGAAAAGTATTCTAAGAAACTAAGGGAAAATGTTAAATGACAAATAAACATACCTTTAAGGAAGTATTTTTATAAGTCCTCCTCTTTTATATTCAAATCCTTGTCCTCATTACAAACATGAGTAAATATAGAAATTAATTGGAAAACTAAGTTAGGGTGACTGCATATGACAGAAGGAAGAATTTCTACCATAGTAATTTAAATAAAACCAGCAATAGATTTTGGCATGATTATAGACTTGAGAACAGATGTATGTATTTGAACTCTGGGTTTCTCATATTTTTCTTATTTAATTAATGTAGTTAAATCATCATGCTTGTTTTAGCAAGTATTGCATTAAATGCTTTAAATATTGTTAATATTTTTGAAATAAAACAGTAAAGTTGAAATTTACTTTGTTCATTATTTTGATATACCAATATTTTAAAAGCCAAAATTTCATTAAATTGCAGATATTCTAAAGTTGATATAAATTAAACTTTAAAAATCAAATGTAAAAGAACAGTTGGAAAATTAATATTAGAACAGTAGGGAGCTAGAGTTATAACTCAATAGGTTGAATTTACTAATACAATATACTTTATGATAAAATAAGATGTTAGATAATCTTAAAACAAAAATAAAATTGAATGATAAACTTGACTGAATGTGAAGGAAGGAATAAAGCATTTTAACTTGATTTTTTGTCTTCCAAAACTCATAAAAAACAGTAGAAAACAAATAAAAGTAACAGAGTAGTCTTCAATGAAACAAAGAAGTATCTATAACCTCTGATCCTAAACTATGAAGGGTATGTGCCAAGTACATGAAATTTGAGCCAAAATGAGAAAAAATATCCAGAATAAACAGTCTTCTCTTTGGATCTTAGGCTAAAACTTTTTTGTAAGTCCGAAACCTTGAAGGTTTACAGTTTCCATTTCTCCACTCTGGCCCACGAATATGCCTTGATGTGAGCATGGGATGGGTTAGAAGAATTTTGTTCACTTAATCACACCTCTCTTCTACCTTTTATAATGTGAGCATCTTGGTCCACTGCATGTAATTATGATTCTAGGATTTAAACATATGCACTTTCCATACTGCGTGACCCCTAAATATAAGCCAATATTTCATCTTGTACTAAAAAAAAAAAAAAGAAAAGAAAAGAAATTTCTTGCAATGCTTGAGGAAAATTTGATCTCTTGTATTTATTGGGAAATGATATATTGGGCTTCCAGTGAAACATTCCCAAAAGCTTTTTCCAGGGTAAAATTTCCTATTCCAGATTTTTACCTTATAAAATCACAAATGATGAGATTCTCCTATAAATTGTTTCCTAATCTAATAAAAATTGGGAGAATGCCAAAATACACAAAATTATAGCTTAGAATGGGTAAATTTATTAAGGCAGAGAGATTAGAAGAATTTTGCTCAGTCCTATAAACATTTTAATAAACTTTTTAATGTTTATATGTATATTTTCATAAAAATGAGCAAATCGATCCAGTGCAAATTAAAAAAAAACAGTCAGAGAACTATGGGATGAAACGAGAAATTTTTGACAGTTAAGTATGTAAAAAATACTAGGCAGGCCCAGATGGGTTCACAGACGATCTCTTTCACAATTCCAAGGAATAATCAGAATGTAATTTAAATTCTTTGAGATCAGAGGGAAAAAATAAGGAAGTTTTCCAAAATACTTTGCACAAAGCTAGAATAACAGTTCTACCAAAACTTGAGAAAGATCACTCATGTCCACAGCACACCTACAGAGTGACCTCATGTTCAGTTATTGATTAGAAATCTTAAGTAAGCAATTTTAAAATCCATAATACCCCAAATAATTTTATTTATTAATCATAAGAGTTTTACTCTAGAAATGCAAGGATGGTTCAGATTAAGGGCATCCATTTATAAATTTACCATTCTAATACATCAAAAGAGAAAAGATATTATTTAAATATATATTATTTTTAAAATGTGATAATTCCCTTTGGATAATTCTTAACACGATTAAAAGAAAAAAAACCTCTTTAACTCAAAACAAAGAAAACATTCTGCTTAATACTGAAAAAACAGATTTCTACTGAAGTGAGAAATAAAGCAGGGATATGCTCTTTGTTGGATTAAAGATTGTTGCATTTTTTTTTTCTTCTTCACTCCACCATTAAGAGGTAAAGCTTATTTCTTTTTTTTCTGGACCAGCTCTGTGAGTGTTTAGATAATAGAAGACTGTGAGGTGACAGTATGCTAGTTCCACTATAAGGCTTCAAAAAGGTCTGGCAATTTCTGTTTTGTACTTTTTTGGGCTGCGAAGTGCAGTCCTGTGAGAATATGACCAACCTGCTGAAGAAATCACGTAAAGAGATTAAGTGGAGAAACTTGGAGGAAAGGCTTTGAGACTGCGTGGAGGCACTATCCCAGCATCCCAGGCAAGACTCCAAATGACTACAGTCTCCACTGTTGCCATCTTAACTGCAATTACAGGAGAGACCCTTGGCAAAACCAGTAGATGAACTGCTGAGTTGATCCAGGGCAACTGACAGATATGTAAGACATAGAAGATGGTCTTTGTTTTAAGCCTTTATGATTTGAAGTAGGTTGTTAGACCCTGCTTCTACTGTTTTCAGCAAAAAACAGCTGACAAACAATTGGTACTTAGAAGTTGCTCTTGTAACAAAAAACACATGTTGCCTTGGCTCTGGGCCCTGGTCATGAGCAGAAATCAGAAGGGTCTCAAGGAGACTGTTAGTAAAGGCTGGAAAGGACAAAGAAACAATTGTCATTGGAAACTGGGAAAAGGCAACCTGTGATATGAGTTCTGGAAAGTTTGGCATTGGGATCTCCCAATGTAATGTGAAAAATTAGGCATGTATTTTAATATATTACATATAAAATAGCATGACAGTTTGGCAATCATTTGTGAACCTACCTGGAGTAGTGCAAATTTTGAATCACCCAGGACAGACATGGTCCCAACTGAAGTTAGAACACAGCAACATTCTGCCTTTTTGTTTCAGCTCTCGTATTGTAAACAGGTGTCCTTTTTGCCATCTATTTAGTACCACTATTTTCACATTTTTTTTGCTTGCTTGTTGGTGATTTGACCATTTTAAAATGGTCAGAAGCATTATATTCCCACGTTGCCTAGTGTCCTTAGGTGGAAGAAGCATGCAGTATGCTTTATGGGGAAAATGTATATTAGATAAACTTAGTTCAGACATGAGTTATAGGACTGTTGGCTGCAAGTTCAATGTTAATGCATTATAATGTATAGTAAATTGTACTTAAATAGAAACATACATACATCAAAATTATGGACTGATCTGCTGATGGAAATGTGATCAGAGGCTCGTAGGAATGTACCCTGTATTTCCTTTAGAGGCAATGATTCAGTATTTGCTAATTCAGTATTCATGGGCACTTTATTGAACATAAGTACTGCAAATAATGAAAATTGATTTATATGTACATACCTATCTGTGGGCTGGAATAAGGAGATTTCCAGATAGAATGTCAGTAGTGACTAATTCATTTACCTAGGTATAATAAAGAAAAATAGTTTTTAGGCAGACCTTAAAGAAATATTTTAAACCTAGGGTTTGCTTTTTGGAAAATAATACTGTTTCTTATTCCCAGATTCTCTAGGCACAAAAAGATTCTTGATGTAAGGAATAGTCTCAGGATAAAGATTGAATCCACAATGCTGCAAAACATGTATATATGACTTCAGGATCAAGATATCGAAACTTACAGCTATAAGATTCTCTGTTAAGATGTCAGATGGATTTAAGATGTTGCCTCCTAGAACCTCTTTGCTAGACTATAGGATTCTAAGGTTCTTAAAGGTATTGTTGCATAGTCCTTTGGTTCTCAGTCCAAGGTTAGAGAGGAACCTGAATTGAAAAGATACGTGGGTGTCACTTTAATCTATTGGAGTAGATTTTAACTGATACACAGGAAACCTGCATAGTTTTTAAGGGAATTTTAATTGTATGCTCTGAAGGGGACAAAAACAAAAGAGGCATTTGGACCAAAAATTTCTTACAAGCAGGAAGCAGACTGAAAAACTAAGCTAGCCAGTTGCTTACATGAGCCTCTTTCTTTCTTTCTTTCTTTCTTTCTTTCTTTCTTTCTTTCTTTCTTTCTTTCTTTCTTTCTTTCTTTCTTTCTTTCTTTCTTTCTTTCTTTCTTTCTTTCTTTCTTTCTTTTAGTGATTACTTATTTATTTTGAAAGAGAGAACACAGAGGAGTGGCAGAGAGAGGGAGAGAATCCCAAGCCGGCTCTGTCCTGTCAGAGGCACAGCCCTGATGTGGGATTCAAACTCATGAACTGTGAGATTATGACCTGCGCCAAAGTCAGATGCTTAACCAACTGAGACACCAGACACCCTGGGCCATTTCTTGTAAAAATAAAGGAAAACTCTAGAATAAAGCCAAGAGTCCTGATATTAGAACTATTAGTAAAAGAGAACCACTCCTACCTAAGGAGTAAGATTAGGCTGTAATCAAGGGATTGGTTACATGCACCTACTTACATTTCAGAATTACTATGGATTAGTGACTACTATGTGCCTTTTGTTTTGCCTAATCTTATGAATGAAAGCATAGGTTTAGGTTACCTTATCTTATCATTGTAGGCTGAGTATGTGCAAGTAAAACTTGTTTCTTAATTCTAAGATTTTTAGTTAAAAAGTATTACTCCTAAGGAAATTGAACCACATTTGGACCTGATTTAGATGATTCCTTGAATTTAAAACTTAGGATGAAATTTGTTTGAGTCCTGGAAGGGTGTTAGGGTACTTTAAATGGAAGAGGAGTATAAATAGTTTGAGGGCCAAAGGAAGGCTGTGAGAAATTAAAGATGACAGCATATGCTTCACTTCTCCATTGAGAAGTGAAGTATTTTCATTATCCCTTGTATCTGGGTTGGCTCTGTGACTGCTTAAGCAATAGCAGGTGGCAAGTAATTCTGAGCTAGTTGCAGGTTTAAGACTTAAGCAGATCTTTATTTCTTTCACTTCTGCACTTTTGGGGAGCTCTGAACTTGCATTTAAGAAGCATAATTATAGTGCAGAAGAGAATATGTTGGAAGATCTGAGAATACATGAAAACAAGACAAGCCACACTGTTACAGTGTCCCAATCAAGTTTACAGATGACTCTTACTCCAGCTCGTGTCTGAGGGCTACTGCCTGAGAAACATCAAATAAGACCAGCAGAAGAACTTCCCAGGGAAGTTCAGAAAACCTGAAGAACTGTAAGAGAAAATAAATGGTGTTTTTTTTTTAAGTCACTAAAGTGTGGGGTGGTCTGTTACATAGCAACAAATAACTGAAATACCGTCAGGTCAGCATTATTACTTAATACTGTTTTAAAAATTCTTGCCAATAAAAATTGTCAACAGAAAGAATACATATTAGAATGGGAAGGGGCATGCACAATTATCATTCTTATTAAATATGGTATAATTTGCGATTGGAAAATTCAAGAGAAAAGATAAGTATTTGCTAAGCTACTTGTTCTCAAAATTAATATACAAAATTTGTTAGCTCTGTGTTAGCTTTATTTCATTTTTCTTCTCCGAGTTTTTATTTAAATTGGAGATACTTAAAATACAGTGTGATATTAGTTTCAGGTGTAGATTTAGTGATTCATCAGTTACACACAACACCTGGTACTATCACAGCAAGTGCCCTCCTTAATATCCATCACCCACTGAACCCATCTCCCCCTCCCATCTCCCCTCCAGTAACCCTCAGATTGTTCTCTTTGGTTAAGAGTCTGTTTCTTGATTTGCCTTCCTTCCCCCTCCCCCCATGTTCATTTGCTTTGTTTCTTAAATTCCACATATGAGTGAAATAATATGGTATTTTTCTTTCTTTGACTGACTTATTTTACTTAGCATAATACTCTCTAGATCTACGTCATTGCAAATGGCAAGATTTCATTTTTTATGGCTAAGTAATATTCCATTGTGTGTGTACCACACCACACTTCTTTTTTTTTTTTTTTTTTTTAGGTTTTATATTTTATTTATTTATTTATTTTTTAAGAAATTTATTGTAGGGGCGCCTGGGTGGCTCAGTCGGTTAAGCCGCCGACTTCGGCTCAGGTCATGATCCCGCAGTCCGTGAGTTCAAGCCCCACGTCGGGCTCTGTGCTGACAGCTCAGAGCCTGGAGCCTGTTTCAGATTCTGTGTCTCCCTCTCTCTGACCCTCCCCCATTCATGCTCTGTCTCTCTCTGTCTCAAAAAAATAAATAAATGTTAAAAAAAATTAGAAAAAAAAAGAAATTTATTGTCAAATTGGTTTCCATATAACACGCAGTGCTCATCCCAACAGGTGCCCTCCTCAATACCCATCACCCACCCTCCCCTCCCTCACACCCCTCCCCCCCATCAACCCTCAGATTGTTCTGTTTTTAAGAGTCTTTTATGTTTTGGCTCCCTCCCTCTCTAACCATTTTTTTTTCTTTCCCCTCCCCCATGGTCTTCTGTTAAGTTTCTCAGGATCCACATAAGAGTGAAACCATATGGTATCTGTCTTTCTCTGTATGACTTGTTTCACTTAGCATAACACTCTCCAGTTCCATCCATGTTACTACAAAAGGCCATGTTTCATTCTTTCTCATTGCCACCTGGTATTCCATTGTGTATATAAACCACAATTTCTTTATCCATTCATCAGTTGATGGACATTTAAGCTCTTTCCATAATTTGGCTATTGTTGAGAGTGCTGCTATAAACATTGGGGTACAAGTGCCCCTATGCATCAGTACTCCTGTATCCCTTGGGTAAATTCCTAGCAGTGCTGCTCCTGGGTCATAGGGTAGGTCTATTTTTAATTTTCTGAGGAACCTCCACACTGTTTTCCAGAGTGGTTGCACCAATTTGCATTCCCACCAACAGTGCAAGAGGGTTCCCGTTTCTCCACATCCTTGCCAGCATCTATAGTCTCCTGATTTGTTCATTTTGGCCACTCTGACAGGCATGAGGTGGTATCTGAGTGTGGTTTTGATTTGTATTTCCCTGATAAGGAGTGATGTTGGGCATCTTTTCATGTGCCTGTTGGCCATCCAGATGTCTTCTTTAGAGAAGTGTCTCTTCATGTTTTCTGCCCATTTCTTCACTAGATTATTTGTTTTTCAGGTGTAGAGTTTGGTGAGCTCTTTATAGATTTTGGGTACTAGCCCTTTGTCTGATATGTCATTTGCAAATATCTTTTCCCATTCCGTCAGTTGCCTTTTAGTTTTGTTGATTGTTTCCTTTTCAGTGCAGAAGTTTTTTATCTTCATGAGGTCCCAATAGTTCATTTTTGCTTTTAATTCCCTTGGCTTTGGAGATGTGTCAAGTAAGAAATTGCTGCAGCTGAGGTCAGAGAGGTCTTTTCATGCTTTCTCCTCTAGGGTTTTGATGGTTTCCTGTCTCACATTCAGGTCCTTTATCCATTTTGAGTTTATTTTTGTAAATGGTGTGAAAAAGTGGTCTAGTTTCAACCTTCTGCATGTTGCTGTCCAGTTCTCCCGGCACCATTTGTTAAAGAGACTGTCTTTTTTTCCATTGGATATTCTTTCCTGCTTTGTCTAAGACTAGTTGACCATACTTTTGTGGGTCCAATTCTGGAGTCTCTACTCTATTCCATTGGTCTATGTGTCCGTTTTTGTGCCAATACCATGCTGTCTTGATGATGACAGCTTTGTAGTAGAGGCTAAAGTCTGGGATTGTGATGCCTGCCACTTTGGTCTTCTTCAATATTGCTTTGGCTATTCAGAGTCTTTTGTGGTTCCATACAAATTCTGGCATTGCTTGTTCTAGCTTCGAGAAGAATGCTGGTGCAATTTTGATTGGGATTGCATTGAATGTGTAGATAGCATTGGGTAGTATTGACATTTTAACAATACTTATTCTTCCAATCCATGAGCATGGAATGTTTTTCCATTGCTTTGTGTCTTTTTCAATTTCCTTCATATGCTTTCTATAGTTTTCACCATACAGATCTTTTACATCTTTGGTTAGGTTTATTCCTAGGTATTTTATGATTCTTGGTGCAGTTGTGAATGGGATAAGTTTCTTTATTTGTCTTTCTGTTGATTCATTATTAGTGTATAAGAATGCAACTGATTTCTGTACATTGAATTTTGTATACTGTGACATTGCTGAATTCATGTGTAAGTTCTAGTAGACTTTTGGTGGAGTCTATCGGGTTTTCCATGTATAATATCATGTCATCAGCAAAAAGTGAAAGCTTGACTTCATCTTTGCCAATTTTTTTTAAATTTTTTTTTCAACGTTTATTTATTTTGGGGACAGAGAGAGACAGAGTATGAACAGGGGAGGGTCAGAGAGAGAGGGAGACACAGAATCGGAAACAGGCTCCAGGCTCTGAGCCATTAGCCCAGAGCCTGATGCATCTTTGCCAATTTTGATGCCTTTGATTTCCTTTTGTTGTCTGATTGCTGATGCTAGAACTTCCAACACTATGTTAAACAACAGCAGTGAGAGTGGACATCCCTGTTGTGTTCCTAATCTCAGGGGGAAAGCTTTCAGTTTCCCCATTCAGGATGATATTAGCTATGGGCTTTTCATAAATGGCTTTTATTATGTTTAAGTATGTTCCTTCTATCCCGACCTTCTTGAGGATTTTTTTTAAGAAAGGATGCTGAATTTTGTCAAATGCTTTTTCTGCATCGATTGACAGGATCATATGGTTCTTATCTTTTCTATTATTAATGTGATGTATCACATTGATTTGTCAATATTAAACCAGCCCTGCATCCGAGGAATGAATCCCACTTGATCATGGTGAATAATTCTTTTTATATGCTGTTGAATTCGATTTGCTAGTATCTTGTTGAGAATTTTTGCATCCGTATTCATCAGGGATATTGACCTGTAGTTCTCTTTTTTTGCTGGGTCTCTGTCTGGTTTAGGAATCAAAGTAATGCTGGCTTCATAGAATGAGTCTGGAAGTTTTACTTCCCTTTCTATTTTTTGGAACAGGTTGAGAAGGATAGGTATTATCTCTGCTTTAAATGTCTGGTAGAATTCCCCAGGGAAGCCATCTGGTCCTGGACTCTTATTTGTTGGGAGATTTTTGATAACTGATTCAATTTCTCTCGGGTTATGGGTCTGTTCAAGTTTTCTATTTCTTCCTGTTTGAGTTTTGGAAGTGTATGGGTGCTTAGGAATTTGTCCATTCCTTCCAGGTTGTCCAGTTTATTGGCATATAATTTTTTATAGTATTTCATGATAATTGTTTGTATTTATGAGGGATTGGTTGTAATAATTCCATTTTCAATCATGATTTTATCTGTTTGGGTCATCTCCCTTTTCTTTTTGAGAAGCCTGGCTAGAGGTTTATCAATTTTGTTTATTTTTTTCAAAAAAACAACTCTTGGTTTCATTTATCTGCTCTACAGTTTTTTTTAGGTTCTATATTGTTTATTTCTGCTCTGATCTTTATTGTTTCTCTTCTGATGGGTTTGGGATGTCTTTGCTGTTCTGCTTCTATTTCTTTTAGGTGTGCTGTTAGATTTTGTATTTGGGATCTTTCTTGTTTCTTGAGATAGGCCTGGATTGCAATGTATTTTCCTCTTAGGACTGCCTTCGCTGCGTCCCAAAGCGTTTGGATTGTTGTACTTTCATTTTCATTTGTTTCCGTATATTTTCAAATTTCTTCTCTAATTGCCTGATTGACCCATTCATTCTTTAGTCGGGTGTTCTTTAACCTCCGTGCTTTTGGAGGTTTTCCAGACCTTTTCCTGTGGTTGATGTCAATTTTCATAGCATTGTGGTCTGAAAGTGTGCCTGGTATGATCTCAATTCTTTTATACTTATGAAGGGCTGTTTTGTGACCCAGTATGTGATCTATGTTGGAGAATGTTCCATGTGCACTCGAGAAGAAATTATATTCTGTTGCTTTGGGATGCAGAGTTCTAAATATATCTGTCAAGTCCATCTGATCCAATGTATCATTCAGGGCCTTTGTTTCTTTATTGATCCTGTGTCTAGATGATCTATCCATTGTAAGTGGGGTATTAAAGTCCCCTGCAATTACCACATTCTTATCAATAAGGTTGCTTATTTTTGTGATTAATTGTTTCATATATTTGGGGGCTCCCGTATTTGGCGCATAGACATTTATAATTGTTAGCTCTTCCTGATGGATAGTCCCTGTCATTATTATATAGTGCCCTTCTTCATCTCTTGTTACAACCTTTAATTTAAAGTCTAGTTTGTTTGATATAAATATGGCTACTCCAGCTTTCTTTAGACTTCCAGTAGACAGTTCTCCATCCCCTCACTTTCAATTTGAAGGTGTCCTCAGGTCTAAAATGAGTCTCTTGGAGACAGCAAATAGATGGGTCTTGTTTTTTTTTATCCATTCTGATACCCTATGTCTTTTGGTTGGAGCACTTAGTCCATTTACATTTAGTGTTATTATTGAAAGATATGGGTTTAGAGTCATTGTGATGTCTGTAGGTTTCATCCTTGTAGTGATGTCTCTGGTACTTTGTGGTCCTTGCAACATTTCACTCACAGAACCCCCTTTACGATCTCTTGTAGGGCTGGTTTAGTGGTGATGAATTCCTTCAGTTTTTGTTTGTTTGGGAAGACCTTTATTTTTCCTTCTATTCTGAATGACAGACTTTCTGGATAAAGGATTCTCAGCTGCATATTTTTCCCGTTCATCACATTGAAGATTTCCTGCCATCCCTTTCTGGCCTGCCAAGTTTCAGTAGATAGGTCTGCCACTAGTCTAATGGGTCTCTCTTTGTAGTTTAGAACCTGTTTATCCCTCGCTGCTTTCAGAATTTACTCTTTATCTTGTATTTTGCCAGTTTCACTATGATATGTCATGCAGAAGATCAATTCAAGTTACGCATGAAGGGAGTTCTCTGTGCCTCTTGGATTTCAATGCCTGTTTCCTTCCCCAGATCGGGGAAGTTCTCAGCTATGATTTGTTCAAGACACCTTCAGCCCCTTTCTCTCTGTCTTCCTCTCCTGGAATTCCTATTATATGGATATTGTTCCGTTTGGTTGCATCACTTAGTTCTCTAATTCTCCCTTCATACTCCTGAATTTTTTTATTTCTCTTTTTCTCAGCTTCTTCTTTTTCCAAAATTTTATCTTCTAACTCACCTATTCTCTCTGCATCTTCAATCCCTGCTGTGGTTGCCTCCATTTTATTTTGCACCTCATTTATAGCATTTTTAGCTCCTCATGACTATTTCTTAGTCCCTTGATCTCTGTAGCAATAGATTCTCTGCTGTCCTCTATACTTTTTTCAAGCCCAGCGATTAATGTTATGACTATTATTCTAAATTCTTGTTCCATTATATTACTTAAATCGTTTTAGATCAATTCGTTAGCTGTTGCTACTTCCTGGAGTTTCTTTTGAAGAGAATTCTTCCATCTTGTCATTTTGGGTATTCCCTGGGGTGGCTCCAAACTGCAGGACACTTCTCCTGTACTGTCAGGAGTAACTTGTGTTGGTGGGTGGGGCTGCAGTCAGACCAGATGTCTGCCCTGTCCCACTGCTGGGGCCACAGTCAGACTGTTGTATACCTTATCTTCCCTTCTCCCTGGGGCAGGACACACTGTGGAGTGGTGTCGCCCCTGTCTGGGCTATTTGCACACTGCTAGGCTTGTGGTGCTGCTTCAGTGGGATCTGTCCTATTAGCCAGGGTGGATCCACAAGGTGCATGGGGGGTTGGGGGGGTGGGGGGGAGGGGGGAGGTGCAGGCTCAGCTTGCTTTGCCGGCAGTGGTCCCCTGTATGAGGGGCCCTGCAGCACTGGGAGGGAGGCAGACACATCAGAGGGATGGATCCACAGAAGCACAGCGTTGGGTGTTTGTGTGGTGCAAGCACGTTGGGTGAGGGGAACTGGTTCTCTTTGGAATTTCAGCTGGGGGATGGGAGAGGGAGATGGCGCTTGCCAGTGCCTTTGTTCCCCTGCCAAGCTGAGCTCTGTCTCCCGGGGCTCAACAACTCTCCTTCCCTGTCCTCTCACCCATCCCGTTCTCTGAGAGCAAAGCTGTTGACTTTTAACATTCCAGATGTAAGTCCTGCTGGCTGTCAGAACTCATACAGTCTTGCCCCTCCACTTTTGCAAGCCAGATTCGGGGGTTCTGCCTTGCTGGGCTGCCCCGCCACCTCCCCGGCTCCCTCCCTCCAGTCCATGTAGTGCGCACTGCCTCTTTGCCCTTTCTACCTTCTTCCGTGGACCTCTTGTCTACACTTGGCTCTGGAGAGTACATTCTGCTAGTCTTCTGGCAGTTTTCTGGGTTATTTAGGCAGATGTGGGTGGAATCTAAGCGATCAGCAGGATGCAGTGAGCCCAGCTTCCTCCTAAGCCGCCATCTTCTATATACCACTTCTTTATCCATTCATCAATCAATGGGCATTTGGGCTGTTTTCATAATTTGGCTATTATTGATAATGCTTCTATAAACACTGGGGTGCATGTATCCCTTCAGATTAATATTTTTGTATATTTTGGGTAAATACCTAGTAGTGCGATTACTGGATCATAGGGTATGATCCAGTAATTGGATTTTTAACTTTTTGAGGAACCTCCATACTGTTTTCCAGAGTGGCTTCACCAGTTTGCATTCCCATCAACAGTGTAAGAGAGTTCTTCTTTTTCTGCATCCTCAACAACACCTGCTGTTTCCTGCCATGTTGATTTTAGCCATTCTGACTGGTGTGAGGTGATATCTCGTTGGACTTTTGATTTGTATTTCCCTGATGATGAGTGATGTTGAGCATCTTTTCATGTGTCTACTAGCTATCTGTATGTCTTTTTTGGAAAAATGCCTATTCATGTCTTCTGCTCATTTCTTAACTGGATTATTTGTGTTTTGGGTGTTGAGTGTTATAAGTCCTTTATATATTTTGGATACTAACCCCTTTTTGGATATGTCATTTGCAAATATCTTCTCCCATTCCATTGGTTGCCTGTTAGTTTTGATGATAGTTTCCTTTGCTGTGCAGAAGCTTTTAATTTTGATGAAGTCCCAGTAGTGTATTTTTGCTTTTGTTTCTCTTCCCTCAGGAGACAAATCTAGGAAGAAGTTGCTACAGCTGATGTCAAAGAGGTTATGCTTTGCCATGAAAAAAAATCAGTAATATTTTAGAACAATGTCATATACTGAAGTAGTTTATAGATAAAAGATATAATAATAAACTTGATGAGAAATTTAAAACATTTATATGAAGAAATTTTATAGTTGTTCCTGGATGTAAAAGAAGACTTATTATATTTAGGATATGTATTGTTCTTATATAAAAATACTCAGTATTTTTAGAGTTTCAATTTTTCATATAGTAATGGATTAGTGGAACGTAATCCACAGAAAAATATAACACATTTTTTTTCAAATGTGATAAAATTACATTATATTCATCTAGAAAAACCACTATAAGAAAATATCAAGATAAACTACTCAAAATAATATTTGAGAGGGAAGTAGAACAATCACATTTAAAAACACAGTTTAAAGCTGTAGTAAATTTTGTGTTGTCAGGGGAAAAGAAAGGATGTTCAATGAGATACTTAAATCCAGAGAAAGATGTGGGGTGCACCTGGGTGGCTCAGTCAGTTGAGCGTCCGACTCTTGATTTTGGCTTAGGTCATGATCTCATATTCATGGGATTGAGCCCTGCATGGGGCTCAGTGCAGAGCCTGCTGCTTGGGATTTTCTCCCTCCCCCTGTTTCTCTGCCCCTCCCCCACTCGTGACTCCCTCCCTCTCCCTCTCAAAATGAATAAATAAACTTAAAAAAAGAAAGATATGGCTAATAGTAAATGTGGGAAAATGTTGATTTTTTTTTTTTTTTTTTAGTACCTAGGATTGGAGCCACTGGTTAACCGAGTAAAACTATATCCCTACTTTTCTTTTTATGCTAGGATAAATTCCAGATGGTTCAGCGATTTAAACATAAAAAAGAAACCATAAATGTGTTAAAAATAGAGTGTTTTGTTTAAAAATTTGAAATGGAAAGGTCTTTCTGAGTTTAATGTAAAACCAAAGGAAGAATTTGGTAATGTCTTCCAAAATTAAAATTCACATAATCCTCAACTCAGTAATTCAGTGTTTAGGCATTGATTCTACAGTTAAAATTCTGTAAGTAGGGAAATTATAACCATTTTTGCAAAAATATAAAATAGTCATAGTACAATTATTTTAAATAGGAACAAATTTGAAATAATTTAAATTTCTACCATTATGGCGATTTATTAAATAAGTTTTGATTCATCTATATAATTGATTACAATATACCTTCCCACCAAAAATGCTATGGTACTCTATGTTCAGTTAGAGGAAGCTATCCATAAGATGTCTAAAAAAAAAGGTCACAAAACATTATATGAAATATCATCTGATGATATATTGAGCAATATATTTCTAGAAGGATTAATGAGAAAAAGGTTAGCTTATGAAACACTGTTAACTATACATTACTCCTTCTGTGTTTTTATTTTGTTTTACTTTTGGACTCATTTTTCTCTCTCCCTAATAAAATTTACATAAATTCTAAATATTCTGTATCTTCTTCCTTCATTATTAGGTTTTTCAAATTCCTCCAGACTGATGAATAATTATTCTTATATATTCTTATTTTATTGTCTTACAAGTTTTTATATATGCAAGTCCCACATTTATATAAACACTTCTCTGTTCTAATCCCAGCTCTTCACTACTCAAATAATGCAGCAAAGCTCATTCTTTCTCTGTCTACTCAACAAGGCAGACAAAAAAATGTTAAAGTATAATGTGGGAGCAGAATTAGTGGGCTGTAGTGTTTATTTTACAGTGAATCTGTAGATTATTTTGGGTAGTATAAACATTTTAACAAGAGTAATTCTTCTCAATGTGTGAACAGAATATATTTTCATTCATTTGTGTCTTCTTCAGTTTCCTTAATCAATGTCTATGGTTTTCAGTATACATGTGTTTTATCTCCATGGTTAAATTTATTCCTTGGTATTTTATTCTTTTTGATGCTATTGTAAATGGGATTGTTTTTTTCTTAATTTCTCTTTCCAGTAATTCATTGTTAGGGTATAGAAATGCAACCCGTATTTGTATATTGGTTTTGTAACTGGAAACTTTCTTTAATTTGTTTATTAGGTCTGATAGTTTTTGGTGGAGTCCTTAGGATTTTCTATATACAAGATCATGTCATTAGCAAACAAAAATGATTCTACTTCTTCCTTTTCAGTTGGAATGCCTTTTATTTTATTTTTCTTGACTAACTGTTTTCTGCTTAGGACTTCCAGTGCTATGTTGGATAAAAATGGTGAGTGGACATCGTTGTTTTGTTTTTGATCTTAGAGGAAAAGCTTTCAGCTTTTAATCATTGAATATGCTGTCAGCTGTGGGTTGGTCACATATGGCCTTTTAAAGTAGAGTTATGTTCCCTTTATACCCAGTTTGTTGAGTTTTTATCCTGAAAAGATTGTCAATTTTGTCAAATGATTTTTCTGCATCTATTGATATGATAATGATTTTATCCTTCATTTTGTTAATGTGGTGAATGAATCCTGTTTATTGATTTGCATAGGTTCAACTATCCTTGCATTCCAGTGATAAATCCTACTTAATAATGGCATATGATTTGTTCTAATGTGCATTTGAATTTAATTTGCTATTTTGTTAAATATTTTTGCATCTCTGTTCATCAAGGATATTGGCCTGTGATTTTCTTTTCTTGTAGTTTCTGTGTCTGGCTTTGGTATCAGAATAATGCAGGCCTCATAAAATTAGATTGGAAGTGTTCCTTCCTCCTCAGTTTGTTTTGAAAGCATTTGAGAAGGATTGGTATTAATTCTTTAAATGTTTGGGTGACTTCACCAGTGAAGCCATCTGGGCCTGGACTTTTCCTTGTTGAGAGATTTTTCATTACTAATTCATTCTCCTTACTAGTTATTTGTCTGTTCAGATTTTCTAGTTCTCCATGATTCAGTTTTGTAGGTTATATGTTTCTAGGAATTTCTTTATTTCTTCTAGGTTACCACATTTTTTGGTATATAATTGTTCATAGTATTCTCATATGATTCTTTGTTTTTCTGTGGTATCAGTTGTAATATCTTCTAGTTAATATCTGATTTTACTTGAGTTTTTTTTTCTTAGTCTAGTTAAAGCTTTGTCAATTTTGTTAATCTCAAAAAAGTCAGCTCTTAGTTTTGTTGTTCCTTTCTACTATTTTTCTATTTTCTATTTCATATATTTCTACTCTGATCTTTGTTATTTTTTTCCTTCTACTAACTTTGGGCTTAGCTCATCCTTCCTTCCTTCCTTCCTTCTTTCCTTCCTTCCTTCCTTCCTTCCTTCCTTCCTTCCTTCCTTCCTTCCATCTTTTCTCCTCCTCTTCTGTTTACTACTTCCTTCTCTCCCCCTCTTTCCTCCTCCTCCCTCTCCTTCTTTTCTTCTCCTTCATCTCCTTCTCCTTCTCCATCTTCCTCTTCTTCTTCTTCTTCTTCTTCTTCTGTCCCTTCTTTTCTCTCCCTCCCTCTGTCTCTTCCTACCATTTCATTTTTTCTTCTTTTTAAAGAACAATGTTTTTATACAAATGCCATAAATACTTGTTCACATATTTTCTCAAATAATTTTTAAAAATAGCCTTTTGTAAGTAGATGTTTAAGCCACCTAGAGTTTTTTTTGTATGTTAGGTATACTTTTATTTTTTCCCCATAAAACAAGCCAGTTTTCTACAACTTTATATTAGATGATTTATTGTTTCTATTCTGATTTTTTTAAGTTTATATTTTAATTCTAGTATAGTTAACATACTATTACATTAATTTCAGGTATACAATATAGTGATTCAAAAATTCTATACATTACTCAGTGCTCATTATAATAAGTGTACTCTTTAATCTCTATCACCTATTTAACCAATTTAGACACTCACCTCCCCTCTGGTAACCATCGATTCATTCTCTATAGTTGAAGAGTCTGTTTCTTGGTCTGCCTCTCTTTTTTTCTCCTTTGTTCATTTGTTTTCTTTCTTAAATTCTACATATGAGTGAACTCATTTGGTGTTTGTTTTCTTTGATTAACTTACTTCGCTTAGCATTTTATTCTCTAGCTCTATCCATGTTGTTGCAAATGGCAAGATTTCATTCTTCTTTATGGATGAATAATATTCCATTACACACACACACACACACACACACACACACACACACACACCATATCTTCTTTATCCTTTCATCTATTGATGGACACTTTAGCTATTGTAAATAATGTATTTTACAGTATTTTGTAAATAATAATTTTTTATTGTTAATAATGTTTTTTGTAAATATAATAATTTTATTATAAATAATGTAAATTACAGTATTTTGTTAAAAAATGCTGCAATAAACATAGGGCTGCATGTATCCTTTTGAATCAGTGTTTCTGTATTTTGAGGGTAAATACCCAGTAGTGTAATTACTGGATCATAAGGTGGTTCAATTTTTAAGTTTTTAAGGAACTTACAAATCAGAAAAACTGTTTTGTACAGTGGCTTTACCAGTTGCATTCCCACCAAAAGTGCACAAGTTTACCTTTTTCTCCACATCCTAGCCAATACTTGTTGTGTTTTGGATTTTAGCCATTCTGACAGGTGTGAGGTGAAATCTTATTTTGGTTTTGATATGCATTTCTCTGATGATGAGTGATGGTGAGCTTCTTTTCATGTGTCTGTTGTCTATCTGAATGTCTTCTTTAGAGAAATATATGTTCATGTTTTCTGCCTATTTTTCAATTGGATTATTCATTTTGGGGTGTTGAGTTGTATAAGGTCTTTATATATTTTGGATATGTCATTTGCAAATATCTTCTCCCATTTAGTAAATTTCATTCTGATTTTTGATACTATTTCTTTCATATACCATTCACACATATCCTATTATCATAGGTTCTATTGCCTGTTTGAAGACTGTGTTTATCTGTTTTTCTGCCTATATCTATTGCTATTAAGCTGATTTTCTTTTCAAATTGATAAAGTGACACACAAATCAACATTTTTTTAATATTTCAAAAATTATCTTAGCTATTAAGGGTTTTCGTATATATTTTATAACTATGCCATCCAAATACCCAAAAATAGTGTGGAACTTTTTATTAGAATAAATAAAATTTATTAATTGATTTCCTTATTATATATTTATAATCTTCCAGTTTTCAATCAACTAATAATGTTATATGTCATTTATGCAAATCTTTTTTGTGCCTTATAAAAATATTTTAAAGTGTTCTACATAAGTTTCATGCTTGTGTGGTTATGTCGATCCTATGTATATTTTACTTTCTGTGGTGATTATAAATTGTACCCAATGATATCTTCTTGTCTATTATATTTTCTAATTGACTATTTCTAATTGACCATTTCTTTGTGTATTCTTGTAAAATATTGTATGTCAGATGATAATGAAGATTTTGCTTCCCTCTTCCACTATTTTTGTTATCTGTTTCTTAATGTGTTATTACCTTGGCCAGCCCTTTAGTTCTAAGTTAAATACTCATACATATGGTAGATATTTTTGTTATAGTCCCAATCTTAAAGAAATGCTTTTAAAATTAAGAATTATATTAAGTGTATATTTGCTGTACATTTTTATTAAATTGAATTTACAGGCTAAGAGAGTTCTGTATCATTTTGATGTTTTATAATATTTTATCATCCATAGGTGTAGACAGTCAAAAAAGCTAATGTTGTCTCCATATTTAATTTCTATATACAAATTTTCTTTTTTTTCCCAAAATAAGATAAATATTTTTAATTTATTTCGATTATCTTAAACCATTCTTTCATTTCTGACATAAATTCTATTTGACATGATTAATTATAGTTTAATACATTAAAATATTTGGTTGACTATATTTAAATTTTGCAACCTTGTTTATAAATGAAATTATTTTTCATTTATTTAATTTCTTTATCAAACTTCAGTACCAAGTCTGTAATAGTCTGTCATCAATGAATGCTATTGTCTGTGAAAATATTATAAAAGTAAGAATTATTTGTTGATTTAAAGCTTGGTAAAACTTTCTGATAAAATTGTGTTATTATTATTTTGTTTGTCAGGAGGTGGTATGATGAAGTATTATTTAGCATTTCAGTCTTTAAATGTTAATGTTTTAGTTGTGTCAATTTACAGAAATATTCATCTTTATCTCAATTTCAATTTTTAGAGTATTTTTATTATATTTCTGAAACATATATTGCTCCATGTATCTTTTTACTTGTTTACTTGCTCATCATGCACTGTCCCCCCACACACATATCTTTTATTATTTTCTTTAATTAACATATTTTTTGGTTTTTGAAAACATCAAATGTAATTTGAATCAAGTGAAATTATGTTTTTCACTATAAATACATTTTTACTTTACTTAAAATATATGTTATGCT
Source organism: Felis catus (assembly GCF_018350175.1). NCBI lineage: Eukaryota > Metazoa > Chordata > Mammalia > Carnivora > Felidae > Felis > Felis catus. The sequence goes on from NC_058376.1 coordinate 41,021,446, forward strand.
TCATATAAAGATACTTCGTATGAAAGATACTTTAAAATGTTTGAGATATTGACTCCTATTTTCTAATGGCTTCTCCATATGTTTGGAAGTACATTTTCATGGGAAAAGTCATGACTTAAGAATTTTAACATGCTTTATAATGAGCATTGTTACTTCATCCATATACATTTGATGCATATTTAATTTTCCCCAAACTTGTATAAAAGAAATTAGTCAAATTGGTAATTCATATGACCTTGAACATTCAATTAAAAATGTGCATCTGACAAAATACACTAGACTGTTAATCTCCATGTCATTATTTGGTTCTCACTGGCTTCATCAGACCAACAACATGAATGATTCACATGGGGAATCTTTAATTAGACAGAGCTCAGGTATTATAAGCAATGAGCATTTTGACATCAGGAGTGTCACTTTTTAAAAGAAATTTGGAGTCTCTGTAATGCAAGCTTCTAGTAAATTCTTGGTAAACTTAAAAAGCAAAATTATTATATACAGTTTTTATGAGAAAAATTACATACTAATTAATCTGAACAAACTGGGCTGCTCATTGATACAAAAGATGACAGGTATTAAAGCTATCCAAATATGTTAATCAAATCACTGCTTTAAATAGTTACATGCAAAAATTTAATTATGCGCTAAATAATTAAGTCAAAGAAAAATTTACCTGAAAAGAAGTCTAATACTAAGAGACAAATAGGCAAATACATATGCACTTTGAAAATCAGTTTAAAATACCCAGTGGGTTGAGCAATGAAATATGAAAATGACTTTTATTTGAAGTTCACTTGGTTGGTATTTGGTTAGTATTCCTGTTTTGCATATGTTGAGTTTTAATATTACTTTCACAGACAGCAGTTATTTTTTCTTCAGCTTTGAAAATATTTAGGACATTTTTACCTAGCCAACCTCTTGTCTTATTTTTGGATATTCAGCCTTTGGATGGTGATTGTTTGAATTATGAATGACTGATTGATTGAAAAGAATAATAGGGTGAAACATCAATCACACACCAGCAAGAGAAATAAGATTTCTCTAGTGAAGTATCATTTTTATTCCTTTTGGATATAATAGAGCCAACTAAATTGGATAAGTACATACTTCTAACTTCTTCCTGTATTTGCTCAGACCACATAATATTTATATAATTATGAAAATCTGAATTGATAACTTGGCTAATAAAAATATTTCCATAAGTATTCTAACATGGGGGGCTAAATAGATAAAAGAGGGACTGTTTTAATTTAATTAGAAGTCTAACTTTTAAAATACAAAACTAGAGGGAAAAGTTTATTATTATATTAAAGACAGCAGCTCTCCGTGAGAAAGGTTATACACAGGAGACTCAAACCTGTATTAGCATGCTCCCAAAGATTTTTATGTGATGCTCATAAATCCATAATATCCTATTAAATTGCTCATAGCAGGACAACCTTAAAAGGAGGCAAACATATGGAAAAATATATTAGAAAATAGTTAAGTGATTTACTGTCTTAAAATCCTTTTATGTGAATACATCCATACAAAAATAGCAATTGGCAATAGCAGTTTCCCTTTCTCTCTCTCTTTCTTTCTCTTTGTAGAAACTACTAATAATAATTATACATCCTGGTGGGCATATTAAATAACCCTTTAAAGTACTTTTGGAGATCCCCTTTATACTAGTCTGTTGTAAAATTTACTCACTTAATATCCTTTCTTCACTGAATATTTTTTAAATTGTGTTTTTTCTATATACAAAATTAACTGAATCTGCCATAAGATCTAACATATAATATTCTTTAAGAAATCTCAGTCATCTCTAAAAATGAAAAGAATGATAGCATTCTTTTTAGTAATATTGCCATTCTAAATAATATTGTTGTTTTGAAGCATTTCGTACTATATACCAAAGTAACTAGACAAACTCACTCTTGCCAGCACATCCCAAACTTCTGAAAATTGGAGGCAAGTCGTCCACTAGATCCAAGTAAAATCGGATCTACATAAAAGAGTAACCGTTTTGCTCAAGTGACATAGTCTAAAGTTATCACAACTAATGATTGCCACACTGTATAAGGTAGATATTTGTAAGCATGATTAAGCTTTAAAACATAATTGCTACTGATGGAAATGCTAACATCTCCAAAACAAAAACACACATTAAAATTGATTTGGTTTGTATAGATGCTGATTTCAAACCACTGGAAAATCTTTCACGTTAGTAGCAGGACCAGGAAAACATAGTATAACTATCGTTATAATTAGATATGCAGATACAATTTATAACTAATTCTCTTGGACATTCTCACAAAGGTAAATATTACTGGCAATAATGAGTTACTGTTATTTTGAAGTTCACTAAGCTCTTAACGTTGCAAATCAGAAACAGCTAAATAACAAATGTCTGTATTTCTTCAAGTTTTCAGAGGAGGTCCAAATTAACTATTTCTGGATGGTTGACAATTTTCTATGCTGAATGTTTTTGTTCACATTTCCTGAAGAAAAAAAAAACACAGAATAAAAGAAAAAAAATTAACTGAATTCTACATAAAGAAAATGTGGGAATTTTTATTAGAGTATAACTATTGGCTGATAGAGAATTCACTAAGATGTGATGCCTAAATTTATATGCCAACTTGGCTGGACTATGGTGCCCAGATATGTGGTCAAACATTATTCTGGATTTTTTTGTGAAGATGTTTTTGAATGAGATTAACATTTAAATCAGTGGACTTTGGACATTTAAAGCAGATTGTGCTTCATAATGTGGGTAGGTGTCATCCAGTCAATTGAAGGCCTAACTAGAACAGACTGACCTGCCCTAAGCAAAAGGAAATTCTCCCGGCAGCCAGGCTTCAGATTTCAATTGCAACATCAGCTCATCCTAGGTTTCCAGCTTGTTGGCTCACCCTGCAGATTTTGGACTTGCCCGCCTCCATAACCCTATGAGTCAATGCCTTAAAACACATATTTTTCTGTATATAACTATGCATCCCATTGGTTCTGTTTCTCCAGAGGACCGTGACTAATACAAGCTGCTAACTGGCTACTCCAATCTTCAGCACCTGGAGGTCATTTTGATTCTGGATGTACCAAAAGCTTTAGGCTCTATAAGGAGTATCCAGGGTACCTTCTTTCTGAAGTCCTTTTTGGAAGTCCTGTGTAATTTTCAGTCACAGTTAATTTGTGTTGCATATTTTGGTAAACAAATACTATGGTTCAAAAGCCAGAGATTACATTTCCTTTTGCCTTCTCGATACCTCTCACCCTTATCCTTTAATGTCTAGCCACATGGCATTCTTTCTGGCTGCTTCTATCCCTTTTCTGGAAGGGGTGTAGACAGTTTCAAATGCCGGTGGGAACCAAGTAGGCAATACAAATGAGTGAAGATCCTTCAGTACATATACATGAAACTGAAACTAAAAAAAAGTATGCTGGGTTCATTCTTATCGAATTTCTACTGCCATCTTGTTTTCCCTCTTTTAATAGAAACCTAAGTATTGATCAGAGTTCCCTATTTTTTAATGTTTATTTATTTTGAGAGAGAGAGCATGCATGTGTTCATGTGAGCAGGAGATGGGCAGAGAGAGAGGGAGAAAGAAAGAATCCCAAGGAAGCTCTGCACTGTGCAGAACCTGACATGGGGCTTGAACTCACAAACAAAACCATAAGATCATATCCTGAGTTGAAATCAAGAGCCAGAGGCTTGGGGCACCTGGGTGGATCAGTTGGTTAAGTGTCTCACTTCGACTCCAGTCATGATCTAATGGCTTATGGGTTCAGGCCCTGTGTCAGGCTCTATGCTGAACCCAGAGCCTGGAGCCTGCTTTGAATTCTGTGTTTCCCCCTCTCTCTGCCCTCCCCCCACTCCCCACTCACGCTCTGTCTCCCTGTCTCTGTCTCTCTCTCTCTCAAAAATAAATAAACAAAAAAAATTTTTATAAAAAGAGTTGAACCCTTAACTGGCTGAGCCACCCAGGCACCTCAAGAGTTCCTTGTTTTAAGAGAAAAAATAATGAAACCACTATAATAAAAGGCAAGTGACTTGGCTTCAAGTGAAACAATAGGATTTGTGGGTAGAATGGGGAATCGGAAATATGCCATTTGAAAACTTGAGCTAGGAAACTCTACTGAAGTGTTAGCTTAAATTTATCCATAAATTATGTAAAAATTCACTCTTTTCATCAAGTATTCACAAGCTTTTGCACTTTATATTTTAACAAATTACTTATACCTTAAAATTAATAGGAATGCATCATATCATGCCAACATTTTGAGTAATGCAGCTGTATTAGTTGGAGTTTGGGAACCTTAATTACCCATTAGATTTTTCAGTAAATTGAAGCAAACTCTAATTATTTTCCCCAGTCATTTCCTGCAGAGGTGACATGGACTTTGGTTCTTTTATGAACAGGTTTCTCTCTTATCTCCAGCACTTCATTTTCATCTATCATGGAATCTATCAACTTAAATCTGCCCTTAATCTGAAGATAAATATTTTCAGACACCTTTCAAAGATTTCGCCTTCTAAAACTTTATAGAAGTGCAATTTTAACAAATAATTTCTATTGATGAATATCTGAAGAATTTCTAGTCCACAGTTTTATTTAAAACACCAAAACCTGCTTATTATGACCTATTATTCTGAGCCTTTACATAATTTCATTTGGAAAATTGAATTTTAGCATCTCTATATTAAAAAATATCTTAAGAACTATGCTCATCCAAATGTTTTATTGCATTCATGGAAGAGATGTTATTGATGATATTTATAAAGACTCATTGGAGAAATACCTAAATATCTTATTTTCTGAAAAACTGGGTTTTTTTTTTCTGCTGCTTTCCTCATATCTTGGGTTATTTTTCTTAATTAGTTTTTCCATAGCAATGTTTTATCCTCTGGGCACTGTGAATCATGTATTTCTTTCCTACACTGGTAACTGGCAAGCTCAAAGCCATTTGTATTCTGCTATATGGAATGTATTCTCAGAATGAAACCTCATAGAAATGTCCACTCTTCTCTTTTAACTTTCCTTAATCTTTTTAAAATTACAGAATGTATGTATGTATGTATTATCTTTTTTTTTTTTTTAATTTTTTTTTCAATGTTTATTTATTTTTGGGACAGAGAGAGACAGAGCATGAACGGGGGAGGGGCAGAGAGAGAGGGAGACACAGAATCGGAAACAGGCTCCAGGCTCCGAGCCATCAGCCCAGAGCCTGATGCGGGGCTCGAACTCACGGACCGCGAGATCGTGACCTGGCTGAAGTCGGACGCTTAACCGACTGCGCCACCCAGGCGCCCCGTATGTATTATCTTTCTAAGATGTCCTAATCCTTGGGGCACCTGGGTGGTTCAGACAGTTGAGTGTAAGACTGTTGTTTTTAGCTCAGGTCATGATCCCAGGGTTGTGGGATCTAGCCCCATGTCTGGCTCTGCATGGAGCCTGCTTGGGATTCTCCCTCTCTTTCTCCCTCTCAATGTCTCTGTCCCACTGCCCCTCTCCTCCACTCATGCTCTTTCTCTCTCTCTCTCTCGCTCTCTTTCTCAAAAAATCTCTCTCTCTCTCTCTATATATATATCTATATCATCTATATCATCTATATCTATATCTATATCTATATCTATATCTATATCTATATCTATATCTATATCTATATCATCTATCTATCTATATCTATCTCCTAATCCTTGGGGAAAGGCAGAGTGCAAATTGCTCACAGATGGAGAGGACATCTGTGTACAAACATAAGCTGTCTAAGAAAATGAAAAAAGGAAGGCCCCGGGGACTCAAGGGTGCTTCCCTACCCAAAGGGAATCAAAATTATTACAAATTATTCTACTATATTAAAACTCCAAGTCAGCCAACAAACAACATCCCTGAGACAAATTCAAACTGTGGAAGCATTTAATACTTTCCTCAAAGTATGTGACAACAAGTAAGCAAAAAACTACAATAAATAAATATATAAATGGATAGTTAAGCAGACAGTTAATTCTATAATATCTTGAAATGTATTTTCCTTTCATTTAATTATTTCCTTTACATTGCAACTTCTGCCAGTCTAATTAAGGGTACAATAATTATAAATCATTGAATAAAATAATCTTCAATTGTTCTATGTTTAGTCTCTGAAATAATTCTTTCTACACACTGGTGTCATCTTCAATTCATTTTTTTTTTTTTAATTCTTAGCATCACATGTACAAAATACAAACGTCTTGGAATTTTTCTTACAATTTTGTTTCTCCAGTGCTCTTTGGTGATATCATCCATTATGTCTTTTTTTTTTTTTTTAGGTTTTATTTATTTATTTTGAGAGTGAGAGAGCAAGTGGGGGAGGGATAGAGAGAAAGGGTGAGAAAGAATCCCAAGCAGGGTCTGGACTGTCAGCACAGAGCCCAATGCGGGGCTCAAACTCATGGGAATGAGATCATGACCTGAGCTGAAATCGAGAGTCGGATGCTTAACCAACTGAGCCACCCAGGCGCCCCTCATCCATTATGTCTTACTTACCTCTTCTCTTTTTAAACTCACATCCAGTAATCACCAAACCTTTTCTGCTTTTTCTTTGCAATATATTCAGAATCAACCCTACCATCTGTTATCTGGACTATTGCAATAGTATCCTAATTGCTCTCTGTGCTTCCTGCTTTATTCTCTCACAGTTTATTCTCCAGCAGCAGCCAGAAGCAGCCTGAGCAGTTGCTGTTTAGATTTATTTTGAAAAGGTAAAATATTGACCCTATTCCAGTTACAGTGAGAAGCCTATCTTTCATTAATCTAGTTCCTACTCCCCTTCTCATTTGATATCCTCCTTCTTACATCTTGCATATTATTCAAAATTTAGTTTTGAATTTATTGGAAAATGCAAATGTGGACTTTTTATATGTTTTTATTTATTTATTTTCACAATAGTTAGTGATGAGTCTGTTCCTTAGAGAGATTTTCCTATTACTACTTACAATGTACCTTTCTTTTTTTTTTTTATAGCTGCCTTATATTCAATTACATGGTTGTAATATAATTTAGATATCTTCTTCCTTACTGATATATGTTTAGTATGTTCCATGTCTGCTAGTACAAATAATGTCACAATCCTGCAGTATCTATAGCATTAAAAAAATCCTGATTTTTCTTTCAAAGGGTATTTTCATTTAAATTTTCCATGAATCTGGTCAAATTGGCCTCCATGGGCTTATGTAGATTTATCCTTAGTAATGAATAAGGGTGGCCTATTTCCCACACACTCACCAACACACTGTGTTATCAGATCTTTGGAATGTTGCCATGCGATGCCTCACAGAGTGCTTGTGGACGGTAGGTTTTCAATAGTGCTGTTTGAACTAAACTGACAAATATACCTGTTAAAATTTGCTTCAGACAGGACAAGGTCCTACTAGATTATTAACTCTAAATCTCTTCTATATATTTCAATAAGTGGAGAGTGCATAGGGAGTGACTATAACAAAAAAACATGTGTGGATTAATGAAGAAGACAGATTATTTCGATTCCAGATTGATCTGATAATGGAAATACCCTCATTAGACTCAGGCTTACTTTTTTATTAGCTTATTTTAAAGAAAAAAGAATCAGATATATCTTTAATATATTTTTATTCTGACCAATAGCAGCCACAAAAGATCTTGGATGTGGGGACAGAAAGAACAGGCTTTGTTCCTGAGCAAACTAATTTATCAAACAATAGCAATTAACATTTGCAAATGTATATTAAGTTCTAGTAACTAAGCCAAGTTCTTTGTAAGTTTTATTTTGTTTCTTTACAATAGTCCTACGATGTAGATGATATTAATAAATCCATCTTATAGATATAGAAACTAACTCTTAGAGTGATTAAGTCATATACCTTGCCACAAATACTGAAACTACATATATATTTCCTTCCTACTTCAGGAAAGCTAAAACATTCCAACTCTCATAATTCATTATTTAGCTGTTACAGTTGCTGCATTATGTTTTTCTTCCTATGACACATGATATTTTACAAGATTTTGATTGAATGTCAACTTTATTTGATAGTATAAACCCAATAGTTGCCTACCTTCCACTGGGTACATCTAAAGAGGAATGCAGTTATCATAGGGCTAAACCCACCTTCATTTACATTACTTCCACAGGTAGAATAAATTGTGTGTTTTAAATTTCCTGTTTCATAAAAAGGAAAAATGATCTGGCAGGTGATATGGACTTATATTTCTTTTGTGTATGTGTGTGTTCACTGGGAGATAATTATATTTTCATCTGATCCTTTTCAATATAACTGTTCTTATCCTATAATATGCTGTGCTTTTCTATTATTTATTTTGTGGTAATTTAATATAAGTTGTTACTAGGTTTTAGTCTGGGGAGATTCCCAAAACTTCAGATTTCATATCTAGCAAAGGCACTGGCTTAATATGTATTCACTTTTTTTTTCTCTTAAGTTTTTCTATTCAAAAGCTATAATATTTGACCAAACAGGAATGGTAAGAATCAAATGCTTCCACTGAACTTTTAGAAATATTTAGAAATATTGGCTAATATTTTTGCATAAAATATATTTAGAAATATTTAGAAATATTGCATAATATATTTTGCATATGTTATAATGCATATTTTTCAAAATATGATAATTTGTTACATGTATTAAAGACATGTACAAGAAAATACAAGGTTTTTTTCTATATGGATTGTTTAATCTCTTCACATCATTCATTTGTAGATTTAATGTGTAAAAATGATAATTTTGAGGTAGTTGACAAAATCTACCTGAATATTGCAAATAACAGGAACCAAAGTAATACTGGACACAACTGGGGGTACCTGACTGTCTCAGTTGGTTAGGTGTCTGACTTCAGCTCAAGTCATGACCTCTTGGTTCCTAAGTTCCAGCCCTGCATCGACCTCAGCACTGGTAGTGTGAGCCTGATTGGAATTCTTTCTTTCCCTCTCTCTCTGCCCCTCCCCCACTCACGCTGTCTCTTTCTCTCTCTCTATCAAAATAAATAAATAGACTTTAAAAAATACTGGACACAACTGGGCTGTATAGAGAAAAATATATATTCAATATAGGAGTTTGATTTAAAAATATTAACTTTCATGGACGTGTCTCTCAATTTTTTAAGATTTTTCCACCCACTTGGATTATGGGATACAATCTTCACTTTCTAAAAAATGGAATCATTGCCTGCTATTTGTTTGAGATTATAGTTGTAATTATAGCTATTTCTGAAAAGCTATAAGTTTTAGTATAAATCACATTCTTTCCTTCTGACCATTATTATTATTGTTATTATTACTATTATTATTTTGATTATAGTTGACACCCAATGTTACATTAGTTTCAGGTGTACAACATAGTGATTCTACAAGTTTATATGTTATACTATGCTCGTTACAAGTATAGCTACCATCAGCCACTGTAGGACACCATTACAATACCACTGACTACCTTCCCTATGCTGTGCTTTTTATTACATGACTTATTCGTTCCACAACTGAAGGTCTCTATCTCTTACTCCCCTTTCTCCATTTTGCCCATGCCCTCTCCATGCCAGTTCCTCAGAAAACTAAAAGTAGAAATACCATATGATTCAGTAATCCCACTTCTGGGTATTTACCCAAAGAAAATCAAAACGCTAACTCAAAAAGATACATACACTCATTATTATTATTATTATTATTATTATTATTATTATTGTTATTATTATACCAGTAAAATTAATTTAAAAATATCCAGTGCCATCTCGAGGGAAAAAGGAAAAAAAAAGTCCACAAAGCCAGCCTGCAGCCTGAGAAGTCCTCATAAAATAAGGGAAGAGTACTCTTCTGTGTTCTAGACCCAGGGACATGGATGAGCCCTCCTCCACAGGAGGCCATCTTCACCTGCTGTCCCCAAAGGGTAGTTCCAACTGCATTGACACTTCCAACTTAGCTTAGTGTTACCTGCTGTAAAAAACAAGTCACTGGTATTTTGGCAAGCTCAAGAGAGACTTTTATGAATATGTATAAGACTGTGATCAAACATTTTATAAAATTGTATGCTAGGATTAAAAATTATTTTACAATATTATCGTAGTGCCCAGTATTTCAAGAGATTTTCAGATTGTGTAGGCATTTGGAACAGCAAGATTGATTTTCCATGCTATTCATAAACTCATTTGTGGTAAATTAATTCTGTTTTTATGGATGTAGTTAATGTCATTTTTCGGCAGAAGTCAAAACATCCTTATGCTCTCATCATATGTCCCTCTGTGAATGCTGATGCTGTTAACATTTGGATTTTTAGAGAAATCCTATATCTATTTCTTCATAGAAAAGTATGAATCTTCATATATATTCAGGATATCTGATTATCCCTTTCATATTGATTTTTTTTTTAACTTAGCCCATGTAAGATCAGTCTCAGTGAATTTTAAGAAAGGAATCACATTAATCAAAGAATGAATGCATATATAGTAAAAGAAATATAAAAAATGTAAGCTAAATAAAAGAAAACTACATTTAATATTTCCAAAGAACCCTACAACTTCAAATGTACATTAATTTTTTTTAAACATTTATTTATTATTGAGAGACACAGCATGAGCATGGGAGGGGCAAAGAGAGAGGGAGCCACAGAATCTGAAGCAGGCTCCAGGCTCTGAGCTGTCAGCACAGAGCTGGACACGGGGCTCAAACTCACAAACCACGAGATCATGACCTGAGCTGAAGCTGGATGCCGACTGAGCCACCCCACCACGCTTTAAAAAAATTTTTTTTTAACGTTTATTTATTATTGAGAGACAGAGAGAGAGACAGCATGAGAAAGGGAGGGGCAAAGAGAGAGGGAGACACAGAATCCGAAGCATTCTCAAATGTACATTAAAATGTTCTACTAAACATAATTGCATTGAGGAATTTCTGACTAAATCTTTATCTTTCTTTTCTCTTCTCTTTTCTTTTTCTTCCTTCCTTCCTCTCTCCCTCCCTCTCTTCCCTCCCTTCCTTTCTTCCTTCTTTTTCCTTTCCTTTCCTTTCCTTTCCTTTCCTTTCCTTTCCTTTCCTTTCCTTTCCTTTCCTTTCCTTTCCTTTCCTTTCCTTTCCTTTTCTTCCTCTAATTCTTCTTCTTTTAATAAGTTTATACTTTTGGGTCAGATCCAGTTTTGTGAGGCCTCAGCTGATATAGTTTTGTGGTGGGCATTTTTAATGGGTAAGAATATAAAATATCTCTTTCTCAAATTCCCAAAACCATTTGGCCATGTTATTACCTTGCTAGGACCCTCCCAATCTTGAAAGGGATTCAGGATGGTATGGAAGCTGTGAAGCTTTAATATCATTTTAGCTTCACAGTAAATCTGCCTGTCATTAGAAAGAAGAATCTTAGATCGTTAGAAAAGGGGAGCCTTTTTCTAATTGGCCACCAGAAGTTTATACCAACCTACACAACCACTGGCAGAGAGTATGAGAGCCTATTTCTCCAGATTTGCCAACCTGCTTACATTCATAGATTTAAATCTTTAACAATTTGGTAATTAAAAAAGGAGTATCTCATTGCCTCACTGGTGCCATATTGGGGTTTAGTTGGTCTGTCCTGTAGAGATTGAGCACTGAGCATTAGTGTTAGTTTTGGTAACGGTAAATCCATGTTTTGAGCCCATGGCCCTAAAGTCACTTTTCTTCATGTGTTCACTGGGCAAGTGCTGAGATGGCTGGAGAAAGAGGCTGATGGGCATCCATGGAACTTCTTGTTTTTCTACCTGATTACTAAGAGCTCCCTCTGAAGCAGAGGTCCTTTGGTAGACATTTACAGCATGACCACATATATCTTTATAGATAATATCCAATCAGAGATTTCTTATCCGTATATGTTTTCTTAACTTTCTTGTTACCAATATTCTACTTCTGTTTCTTCTAAGTCTCAGATCATCCAGCCAACCAGTTAATAACTGCCAATGAATCAATGCAGAGCTTTACTTCTGACCATCTCTAACTGCAGACAAAACGGACAACAAAATGTTGTCAACAAAACACTTGTTTGGACCAGGAACCAGGGATGGGAACTGGTAAAAACTTGCTGGAGAGTTATAACCACGGGGTTTCTGGTGTACTTATTGTTGGCATCTATGACATAGGATCAAGGAATGAAAGCATATCAGAAACAGAAAGAGAAGACTCCCCTGTAGGTTCCCTCCACTCCTTTCCACTGATGACACTTAGCACTGTGTCAGCTTGTAAAGAAGAAATGTTTTCAGAGTCTCATTCAAGTTTCTCAAAGCAGAACAATGAAGTGTGTATATAGAGTGAGAAGCAATACACTGATACCTGACATGTACATAATTCCACTAATTCCTCATAATACAAGTGAATATCTGGCAATATAATTTTTTCAAGCCTAAATTGCCTTTCTTTTTTCTTTAATTTTTTATTTTTGAAAGTTTACATCCAAATTAGTATATAGTGAAGCAATGATTTCAGTAGATTCCTTAGTGTCCCTTACCCATTTAGCCCATCTCCCCTCCCACAACCCCTCCAGCAACCCTCAGTTTGTTCTCCATATTTATAAGTCTCTTTTGTTTTGTCCCCCTCCCTGTTTTTCTATTATTTTTGTTTGCCTTCCCTTATATTCATCTGTTTTGTCTCTTAAAGTCCTCATATGAGTGAAGTCATATGATTTTTGTCTTTGTCTGACTGACTAATTTCACTTAGCCTAATACCCTCCAGTTCCATCCACGTAGTTGCAAATGGCAAGATTTCATTCTTTTTATTGCTGAGTAATACTCCATTATGTATATATAACACATTTTCTTTATCCATTCATCCACTGATGACATTTGGGCCTTTCCATACTTTGGCTATTGTTGATAGTGCTGCTATAAACATGGGGGTGTCCCTTCGAAACAGCACACCTGTATTCCTTGGATAAATGCCTAGTAGTGCAATTGCTGGGTCGTAGGGTAGTTCTATTTTTAGTTTTTTGAGAAACCTTCATACCGTTTTCCAGAGTGGCTGCACCAGCTTGCATTCCCACCAACAATGCAAAAGAGATCCTCTTTCTCTGCATCCTTGTCAACATCTGTTATTGCCTGAGTTATTAATGTTAGCCATTCTGACAGGTGTAAGGTGGTATCTCAATGTGGTTTTGATTTGTATTTCCCTGATGATGAGTGATGTTGAGCATTTTTTCATGTGTCGGTTGGCCATCTGGATGTCTTCTTTGGGGAAGTGTCTATTCATGTCTTTTGCCCATTTCTTTACTGGAGTATATGTTTTTTGGGTGTTGAGTTTGATAAGTTCTTTATAGATTTTGGATACTAACCCTTTATCTGATATGTCATTTGCAAATATCTTCTCCCATTCTGTCAGTTGCCTTTTAGTTTTACTGATTGTTTCCTTCACTGTGCAGAAGTTTTTATTTTGATGAGGTCTCAGTAGTTCATTTTTGCTTTTGTTTCCCTTGCCTTCGGAGATGTGTTGACTAAGAAATTGCTGCGGACAAGATCAAAGAGGTTTTTGCCTGCTTTCTCCTCAAGGATTTTGATGGTTTCCTGTCTTACATTGAGGTCTTTCATCCACTTTGAGTGTTTTTTGTGTATGGTGTAAGAAAGTGGTCCAGGTTCATTCTTCTGCATGTCGCTGTCCAGTTTTCCTAGCACCACTTGCTGAAGAGACTGTCTTTATTGCATTGGATATTCTTTCCTGTTTTGTCAAAGATTAGTTGCCCATACATTTGTGGGTCCATTTCTGGGTTCTCTATTCTGTTCCATTGATCTGAGTGTCTGTTTTTGTGCCAGTACCATACTGTCTTGATGATTACAGCTTTGTAATATAGCTTGAAGTCTGGGATTGTGATGCCTCCTACTCTGGTTTTCTTTTTCAAGATTTCTTTGGCTATTTGGGGTCTTTTCTTGTTCCATACAAATTTTAGGATTATTTGTTCTAGCTCTGTGAAGAATGCTGGTGTTACTTTGATAGGAATTGTGTTGAATATGTAGATTGCTTTGGGTGGTATTGACATTTTAACAATATTTGTTCTTCCTATCCAGGAGCATGGAATCTTTTTCCATTTATTTGTGTCTTCTTCAGTTTCTTTCATAAGCTTTCTATAGTTTCCAGTGTATAGATTTTTCAGCTCTTTGGTTAGATTTTTTTCCTAGGTATTTTATGGTTTTTGGTGCAACTGTAAATGGGATCGATTCCTTGATTTCTCTTTCTGTCACTTCATTGTTGGTGTATAGGAATGCAACCGATTTCTGTGCATTGATTTTATATCCTGCAACTTTGCTGAATTCGTGAATCCGTTCTAGCAGTTTTTTGGTGGAATCTTTTGGGTTTTCCATATAGAGTATCATGTCATCTGCAAAAAGTGAAAGTTTGACCTCCTCCTGGCTGATTTGGATGTCTTTTCTTTCTTTGTGTTGTCTGATTGCAGAGGCTAAGACTTCCAATTACTATGTTGAATAACAGTGGTGAGAGTGGACATCCCTGTCTTGTTCCTGACCTTAGGGGGAAAGCTCTCAGTTTTTCCCCATTGAGGATGATATTAGCATTGGGTCACTTGTATATGGCTTTTATCATCTCGAGGTATGATCCTTCTATCCCTACTTTCTAGAGGGTTTTTATCAAGAAAGGATGCTGTATTTTGTCAAATGCTTTCTCTGCATCTATTGAGAGGATCATATGGTTCTTGTCCTTTCTTTTATTGATGTGATGAATCACGTTAATTGTTTTGTGGAGATTTAACCAGCCCTGTATCCCAGGTATAAATCCCACTTGGTCGTGGTGAATAATTTTTTTAATGTATTGTTGTATCCGGTTGGCTAATATCTTGTTGAGGATTTTTGCATCAATGTTCATTAGGGAAATTAGTCTATAGTTCTCCTTTTTAGTGGGGTCTCTGTCTGGTTTTGGAATCAGGGTAATGCTGGCTTCATAGAAAGAGTTCTATTTTTTGGAACAGTTTCAAGAGAATAGGTGTTAACTCTTCCTTAAATGTTTTCCCTTAGAATTTCCCTGGAGAGCCATCTGGCCCTGGACTCTTGTTTATTGGCAGATTTTTTATTACTAATTCGATTTCCTTACTGGTTATGGGTCTGTTCAAATTTTCTATTTCTTCCTGTTTCAGTTTTGGTAGTGTATATGTTTCTAGGAATTTGTCCATTTCTTCCAGATTGCCCATTTCGTTTGCATGTAATTGCTCATAGTATTCTTTTATTATTGTTTTTATTTCTGTTGTGTTGGTTGTAATTTCTCCTCTTTCATTCTTGATTTTACTTATTTGGGTCCTTTACTTTCCTTCTTGTTCAAACTGTCTAGTGGTTTATCAATTTTGTTAATTCTTTCAAAGAACCAGCTTCTGATTTCATTGCTTTGTTTTACTATTTATTTGGTTTCAATAGCATTAATTTCTGTGCTAATCTTTGTTATTTCCTGTCTTCTGCTGGTTTTGGGTTTTATTTGCTGTTCTTTTTCCAGCTCCTTAAAGTGTAAGGTTAGGTTGTCTATCTGAGATCTTTCTTCCTTCTTTAGGAAGGCCTGGATTGCTATATACTTTCCTCTTATGACTGCCTTTGCTGCATCCCAGAGGTTTGGGGTTATGGTGCTATCATTTTCATTGACTTCCATATACTTTTTAATTTCTTCTTTAATTGCTTGGTTAGCCCATTCATTCTTTACTAGGATGTTCTTCAGTCTCCAAGTATTTGTTACCTTTCCAAATTTATTCCTGTGGTTGATTTCGAGTTTCATAGCATTGTGGTCTGAAAATATGCACGGTATGATCTCAATCTTTTTGTACTTACTTAGGGCTGATTTGTGTCCCAGTGTATGGGACAGTTCTATTCTGGAGAACATTCCATGTGCACTGGAGAAGAATGTATATTCTGCATTAGGATGATATGTTCTGAATATATCTATTAAGTCCATCTGGTCCAATGTGTCATTCAAAGCCATTGTTTCCTTGTTGATTTTTTGATTAGATGATCTGTCCATTGCTGTGAGTGGACTGTTGAAGTCTCCTACTATTATGGTATTACTATCAATGAGTTTCTTGATGTTTGCGATTAATTGATTTATATATTTGGGTTCTTCCACACTTGGCCCATAAATGTTTACAATTGTTAGGTCTTGGTTTATAGACCCCTTGATTATGATATAATGCCCTTCTGCATCTCTTGATATAGTCTTTATTTTAAAGTCTAGATTGTCTGATATAAGTATGGCTACTCTAGCTTTCTTTTGTTGACCATTAGCATGATAGATGGTTCTCCATCCCCTTATTTTCAATCTGTAGGTGTCTTTAGGTCTAAAGTGGGTCTTTTGTAAACAGCATATAGATGGATCTTGTTTTCTTATCCATTCTGTTACCCTATGTATTTTGATTGGAGCATTGAGTCCATTGACATTTAGAGTGAGTACTGAAAGATATGAATTTATTGCCAGTATGATGCTTGTATAGTTGGAGTTTCTGGTGGTGTTCTCTGGTCCTTTCTAATTTTTTGTTGCTTTTGGTATATATATATATATATATATATATATATATATATATATATTCATTTTATGTCCCCTCAGAGAGTCCCCCTTAAAATTTCTTGCAGGGCTGGTTTAGTGGTCACAAACTCCTTTAATTTTTGTTTGTCTGGAAAACTTTTGATCTCTCCTTCTATTTTGAATGACAGCCTTGCAGGATAAAGAATTCTTGGCTGCATATTTTTCTGATTCAGCACACTGAATATATTCTGCCACTCCTTTCTGGCCTACCAAGTTTCTGTGGATAGGTCTGTTGCAAATCTGATCTGTCTTCCCTAGTAGGTTAGGGACTTATTCCCTTGCTGCTTTCATGATTCTCTCCTTGCCTGAGTATTTTGTGAATTTGACTATGATATGCCTTGTTGATGGCTGGTTTTTGTTGAATCTAATGGGAGTCCTCTATGCTTCCTGGATTTTGATGTCTGTGTCTTTCCCCAGGTTAGGAAAGTTTTTTGCTATGATATGCTCACATAACCCTTCTAGCCCTATTTCTCTCTCTTCCTTTTCTGGGACCCCTATGATTCTGATGTTGTTCCTTTTTAATGAGTCACTGATGTCTCTAATTCTTAAATCATGCTATTTTGCCTTAATCTCCTTCTTTTTTTCTACTTTGTATTCTCTATAAGTTTGTCCTCTATATTGCTGATTCTCTGTTCTGCCTCAATTTTCAAGGAAAATTGAAAATAATCCTTGCCGCCGCTGCATCCATCTGTGATTGCAGCTCAGTTATAGCATTTTTAATTTCATTCTGGCTATTTTTTACTTATTTTATCTCTGCAGAAAGGGATTCTAATCTATTTTCAACTCCAGCTAGTATTCTTATTATCGTGATTCTAAATTCTGGTTCAGACATCTTGTTGTGTCTGTGTTGGTTAAATGCCTGGCTTTCATTTCTTCATGCTCTTTTTTTGGGATGAATTCCTTCATTGTGTCATTTTGAAGGGAGTAAAGGAATTAATGAGGTAGAAAAATTGAAATTAAAAAAATTAAAGTTAAAAAAATATTAAAATTAAAAATTAAAAACATACACACACAAAAATCAAATAGGTGATGCAGGTTCCTAGATGTGTTTTGGTCTGGGTGTAAAAAGTGGTTTGACAGATTAGAGAAACAAACAAACAAAAACAAAACAAAACAAAACAAAACAAAAAACAAAAAAAAGGGGGGAGAGAAAAAAAGGAAATCGTTTGAGAATTTGAAAAAATGAATACACTAAAGTAGACTAAAATACACAAAAGTAGAGAATATAGTAGAAAAAATTATAGAAAAATATTTTTAATAAAAATTAAAAAGAAATATGAATTTTTTCATTTTCTGTATTTAAATTTTTTTTTAACATTTATTTATTTTTGAGACAGAGAGAGACAGAGGGGGGAGGGTCAGAGAGAGGGAGGCACAGAATCTGAAACAGGCTCCAGGCTCTGAGCTGTCAGCACAGAGCCCAACGTGGGGCTCGAACTCACGGACCATGAGATCATGACCTGAGCCGAAGTCGGCCGCTTAACCGACTGAGCCACCCAGGCGCCCCTCATTTTCTGTATTTAAGAAAAAAGAAAAGAAACAAAAAAGAGAAAAAATATTTAAAAAAAAGAAAAAAGAAAAGACAAAAAAAAGAGAAATCATTTGAAAATTTGAAAATGTGAATACACTGTAGTAGACTGAAATAAAATTATGGGAGTAAGAGAATTTGAAAGATTTACATAAAAGAAAAAATATAGTAATAAAAATTAAATAAAAATATTTTTGAAAGAAATTGAAATTTAAAATGAAGTTTTTCTCTTTCTGCATTCAAGAAAAAGAAAAGAAATGAAAAAGAGAAAAACGAAAAAGAAAGAAAAAAAGGAAATTGCTTGAAAATTTGAAAAGGTGAGTACACTGAAGTAGGCTAAAATAAAATGATGGAAGTAAGGTAGAATTTCAAAAAATTTACACAAAAGTAAAAAATATAGTAATAAAAATTAAAGGACAGATATTTTTAATAAAAATTGAAAATAAAAATGAGTTTTTTTCTCTTTCTGTATTCAAGAAAAAGAATTTTAAAAGAGAAAAGGAAAAAGAGAGAGAAAAAAATTGAATAAATGAACCTTTCAATAGATTGAAGTAGGACTGAAATTGCTTCGTTTTCCCCCTAGAGGTCAGTCCATGGACTTTGTAGTCCATAAATTAAACCGGCGGTGAGGTTTGTGTTCTTGAAGAGCGAAGTTGGCCCAGTTGTGCAGGACTCAGTGTAACAGCACCGCTCTCCCCTAGATGGCGCTGCTAGCCTACTGGGGTGGATTGTTGCCGTTCTTGTAGGTGCCATGCGCATGCTCGGGAGAAGTGAAAAAATGGCGCCACTCAGCCACCCAGCCTGTTCTCCCGGATCATCAATTGCGCACCAGTCCTCTGTCTTCAGCTCTCATCCACTCCCAGCTTTTCCACTCTCCGAGACCAGGCCCCAGGCAGTACCTCTCTCCCAAGTTTTGACTCAGATGCGGCTGTTTTCCACGGCCCCTTACTTCCAAAGGACTGCGGCTTTGACCCGCTCCGCCCCTCTGCGGGAGGGTATCACCGAGCAATGGCTGAATGAGCAATGGCTGAATGTCGCTGCACCCAGGGACGCTTGCTGGACCCTGCTGCTGCCGGTGCCGAGACTGCGACCAGGTGCCAGCCCGCACCAGAAAAAGTTCACGAGATAGCGTAGCAGCAGCGTTTCAGGAATTATGGAAAAATCACAACACCCGTCTGGCACCAGGCTTCACAGTTTATGACCTTGTTCCAGCACCAGCGAATGTGGCCCTTCTCTGGGGTCTGCTGGGACCAGGTGGCTTCAACAGTCTCTACCAAATGTCCTTCCAGCAGTGGAACCGCTTTTCCCCGTGTGGCCTGAGAACCTTCCGGACCCCACTCTGCTCCTGGGGATTCACCCTTCCCACCAGAGCACCGCCAGGTATGGAGCTGCAGAGTTGCAGCCTTTGCACTCCCCTTGTTTACAGTCTTAATGGAACTCAAACCCTCTCCTTTCTCCTTTCTCCCTTTTTTATTTTAGTCCCTGCCGCTGTTTCCAATTTTCCACCTTCTCTCCAGCTGCTTTTGGGAGGGGTGCTTTTCCTGTATGCTCCCGTCTTGCTCCCCAAGTTCAGCTCTTCGTGTCACGTACCTGCTGAATTCTGTGGTTCAGGTTGTGCAGATTGTTGTGTTAATCTTCCAATCGGTTTTCTAGGTGTGTAAGATGGTTTAGTGTTGGTCTGGCTGTATTTCATGGACACGAGGCACACAAAAAGCTTCCATGCTGTTCCACCATCTTGGCTCCTCTCCTCAAGCCTAAATTGCCTTTCTATGTTAATTTACAAATGATAGAATTATTCACAAAGTAAAGGCATGAGTTGATTCTATAAAATTGTAAAAGCCTATATATTGGGAAAAAAAAAATCAAAACAAAGACCATCAATGCACGGGAACATAGATCAGTAGCAAGTACTACAAAAGAGGTTAAATTTATGCACTGAATATAATATTTTATTCACTCAGATAAGAAAATTATTAATGCCTCAATATGTAGGTGAGCAAAATTCATGACGAGAAAATTCAAAACTGAAAATAAAATTGGTAATAATCTATAGTTAAAAACATTAAGGGTGCCTGGGTGGCGCAGTTGGTTAAGTGTCCAACTCTTGATTTTGGCTTAGGTCATGATCTTGCAATTTGTGGGTTCCAGCTCCAAGCAGGGCTCTGTACTGATAGCACAGTCTGCTTGGGATTCTCTCTCTCCCTCTCTCTCTGACCCATCCCCCACTCACACTTGCACACACACACTCTTTTTTTAAATAAAAATTTAAAAATATTAATTTAAAAAATAGAGCCATATTTTGCCTATATAATTAGACTAAGTGGTCACTCTGTCCCTTCATTGCACCTTACCCCTCCCACACATCAACAAACTGGAAACTATAACCAACAAAAATTGCTTAAAGTCCTTACTAAGATTTGCAAACCAGAGTCCTTCCTGTTGTAAACAAACAAACAAAAGAGCAAACACTGAAAGTGATAGAGTGCTTTTCTCTTTTCTAGTAGTCCTCCCTCAAAAAGTAGGAGATATCCAAATACATTTGGCATAAGAATAGGACTCACTGATGCCACTAGAAGGAAGTGCATCTTGCTAACTTCAAAGCAGTTAAAGAAATGCAGTATTTATTACTCAATATGAGATTAGCCTTGCCATTTACTTGGATTGATATGTGTATTTATATACATACATAGACGTTTAATCCAATAGGTGCAGTAATTACAGAAAGTCTTGTATGTGGTACTCAGAAACATGAGTATTACAAAAGAAATCATTTGACCTAGAATATTCCACCACTTCTCCTAAAATTTGAAGACTTGGGGAGCCAGAATGTCTCCATCTTCCTCATTACCCCCTCCTAAGCACATACTCCAGATGGTTTGATAGAATTTACATCAGTGTTTATCTTCATTCTTCTCTACTGGCTTGCATATATACCTAAAAACAATATTAAGTGGTGGGTGTACACACCCAGTTAAAAATTTTTTTAATGTTTATTTATTTTTGATAGAGACAGAGCACGAGCAGGGAAGGAGCAGAGAGAGGAGACACAGAATCCGAAGCAGGCTCCAAGTTTCAGGCTCTGAGCTGTCAGCACAGAGCCCAATGGGGGCTTGAATCCACAAACTGTGAGATCATGACCTGGGCTTAAGTCGGATGCTTAACCAACTGAGCCTCAGTAAACTCCCTCTTTGATTTCTCTAAAAGAATTTTGGTGGTGGTGGTGGTGGTGGGGAGGGTGGATCCAGGACATAAGGAGGCAAGCTGTATATGGGCTACACCAAATAAAAAGTTTTTAATTTTTATATAGAAAATATCAATTGTTCCTAAGTCCAACATTTCCAGAAATGTGGGAAAATATAGACAGTTCATCTGTTCGCAGAAGCTCTAACATTATGGGTTTGCTTGGGTGTCCTCCTATCTTGGTCTAATCCTGCCTCCTGCCTTGAGGCCCTGAGGGAAGGTAAATGAAAAGAAAAGGGAAAAGAAAAAGAAGTGGCAAAGACAAGGAGGAGAGAGGAGGAAAGGAAATGAAGGAATGAGATAAAATTCCAATATCTATGTTGGGAAAAAGTATAAAAAAGGGAAAGGTAACAGCCAAAACAATTCATTGTTTATAATGTCAGCATGAGACATTTATTTTAGAATGTGGATTAACCTTGTAAGTCAGGTGTCACTCCTGGCACCTATCCATGGGCATGAGTGCCCGTTATTAGGAAGATGTGGTCCTGATAACTTGCAAAAGGTGAGTGTGAAGGTTATGTCTTTGACTGACAGTTGCAGATTGGTTTGTCTCCAGTAATACTATCCCAGAGTAAAAGACATCTAGCAGCTGTACTTCCTCATTCTGGCTAATCCATTAATGTCACTGACCTCCCCAGGATTTTGATCCCTTTTACCTTGTGTGTTTATGAATACAGTTTTATTTCTATTACATTTTTAGAACAAACCAGTCATGTTTTCTTTACTTGCTTTTTCCTGGTGTCTCTTGCCCCTCAAAATTCTCAGAAAGCTTTGATAAATTAAATAACTAATAAGGAATACAGCTATATATTATTGGATTTAATCAACTAAATATCCAGTGCATTCAGAATAGAGCCCTAAAACAGCAAACATCCATTTAACTCCCAATGGCCTAATTTTGTTAAACTTAAAATTAGTTTAGGTATTATAAACCGCTGTATTAATAATTTGAAATATCTTTATTTTCAAATTATTATTAAAATCTTTTATAATTCATAGAAAATAATTGTTATCTTTTAAAAAAACATCAGCAGATTAATTATTGGGCTTTGAAGTATGTAGTATTTAACTAGTGTAAGTTAAAATATCAAGTTAATTATATTCTGTAAGATACAAAATGTTAAATCATACATTGCATATATTTAAATAAATTTTCACTGTTCCTGGGAGGAATTCTATTATTTTTTACATTATTTGGTAGAATTCTTGGGTGATTTTTACTTAAGGGGCAACATAACATACATTAAAAAAGAAGCCTGCTTGAATTCTACAGACATGAATGCAGTGCTTTCAATGACTTATAACTACTGTTGTTACTTTACTCATTTTGGTCTTTTGGCTTTACCTGCAAACTGGTGATGACAGTATATATTTCATAGGGTTATGAAGAAAGTTAAGAGGGGAAAAAACCTAGCATAGCACTAGGCACTTAGTAGGTACTAAATAAGAAATAGTTGAATATGACTTTTTAGCAAATGATGTAAGAAAACTTTAGCATAGTGGAATTTTTATTCTTATAAAGAAAATCTAAAAATATTTTAGCCACTGAGATGCTACAGTTAATAGGCTGTGACATTAATAAATAAGTCACCTGACCACTCAGTTTCTTCTAAAGGAAAGTGAGGATAAAAATAGTGCCTAGGGGCGCCTGAGTGGCTCAGTTGATTAAGCGTCCTACTTCAGCTCAGGTCATGATCTCGGAGTTCATGAGTTCAAGCCCCACATCGAACTCTGTGCTGACAGCTCAGAGGCTGGAGCCTGCTTCGGATTCTGTGTCTCCCTCTCTCTCTTCCTCTCCCCACTCATGCTCTGTCTCTCAAAAATAAATGTTAAAAAAAAAATGAAAAAAATAGTGCCTACCTTAGAGGGTTATTATAAGGAAGAAAAGAGGTTTATAACCATAAAGTATATGGAATAGGGCCTGACATATGAATAAATAATTATATAAGTTTATATATAGGACTATATTATAAATAAGCATTATGTAATTATACACATATTATATAAGGAGTTATTAAATGAATGGAGTAGAATGAATAGGGTAGAGATTTCACTACTTTTTTCATAAATCCATGATGTAATGAAACTGCTCCTCAATCTAAGATTTTATATTTTGTATTTCTTGATTAAGAATAACTCTGTTTTCCAGACATCTCAATTGCATGGATTTATGATCTGACAGATACTGTTTGTCTGGAGCAGGTGCAATTTCTATACTCTTGATTAGAATTTCACTACTTAAAGTACGATCCTGGGGCCAAGAGCGTGACATCATGTAAATTATCACGTCTCACACCAGGACAGCATTTCAACAGGTTCCCAGGTGATTTGAATTTGCTAATCTAAAGTGTACCATGTCACCAATATCCTACTTTTGTAAAAAAACAAAGGAATATAAAATTAGCAAGACCCGTAAGAGAGTGGCATTTATTTTTCTTTGGAAGGACATTTCTGTTTGAACAACAGTCTTTTGACTATCGACATAATTTTTTTTCAGTTTTTTTTCTGATTAGTATAACAAAATCAATATTGTTTATAATTACCAGGAGCCATTTTTAGGTTTTTTAAAATTGTTTTTGTGTTCTATTTTGTTTTTAATGAAGAAGCATACATAGGGAAAATATCTTTTGGGCAGATAAATTTACTTTCATATTTCTGAGGTTGTGTGTAATTGTAGAAATTGTAAGATTGAAGACCGCTGGGAGAAAGAGCTGTCCAAAAGTGAATGAGTGTTCTTTACAACAGAGCCTCTTGAAAGGAAAAAATTATGGTAATATGTTAATAGGTTTGACAGCACTCTTGCCAATTTTGAACCAGAGGTCACTGGTTCTCTGAGTGATGGAGTCTACTTGCTTAAGATTTGAAAGGAAGAAGGGTTTATGTTATTTGTCCACGGGAATCACATTATCCACTGGAATGCTTGGATTGTGAGCCTGTCAAAGCCTAGATATGTGGAGTCAGTATAGCACTTGACTGTTTAAAAACATATGGCATAACATTATGACAAATACTGCCCCTGACCCACATGTAACAAACCTCCTTAGCAGCTATTATGATGTGGGTCCCACACATCATGACATCATGTAAACCCTGTGCAATTTTGCATTCTGCTGCTGAGGATTCAATGAAGACATTTGTACAGGCCGCACTGATAATCTGACGGCTCCCTTGAATTTGAAGATGTCTCAAACACTTTATTCTTTTTTATTTTCTCTTTAAATAATTTTATTTTAGGGAAAATTCATATTTCAGAAGAAATTTTATTATAGTACACATTGTGCATTTAAAAATAGGCCAGGTACCTTTTAAAAATCAAATGGTAACATGTTTTCAGGTTAAAGCTTTCAGAGAAGAAACTTTAAATTGAACTCCTGCCTAATGTAGTTAGGTTGTGGGGGGAGATGGTCAGAGATACTAAGAATAGCAGTGAGCCACTCCATGTTGTTCTCTATGTTCTCTCCTCTTCCCTGAAGAGTTAGCATCTATTCCTTGGTACCGTCCCTCTCTCATCTCACCTTGCTGCAAATGAGCACACACAGCCAAGGAGATACACACATGCTCTCTCTCTCTTTCTGTCTCTTGCTCTCTTCAAAACACTCAGGAAAATCAGGGGAGTGGGAGCAGACAATCTTAGAGCTCCCTAAATTATCTAGTAATAAAATTGATATATGCCTAATGTTATATGTACATCTGTATGTAACATGTAAATGGTACATATAACGTTCTAATTTTCTAATGTAATAAACACAGGCATTGAACTTACATTGGCCTGAATTAGAATCTTAACTCTTATAAGATGTAACTATGAACATATGATTTACAGCGTTTTGTGCTTCAATTTCATTTCCTTTATCATATTAATTATATTAGACCTATCAAGTCTATTATGCTAATAAAATTGGAAAAAGCACACTTACGTGAGATTTGAGATACAGATACATTTGGTGTGTTTGCTTAGGTGATATTCTTTGCCAATGCTCTCCCTAAACCTCTTAACCTCTTAAGAATTAAACCTCACAATTCTTTCTTTCTTTCTCTTGATTTATATGGTGGCTTGGAATATCTTTATGTTTGTAAAGGAACAAAAAGGACGTTCACTCATAGGATTGATTAAAATATACAAACACATGGTTGGTGGACTGATGGGGCGCTAAGATGTCGGCAAAGAAGTAAGCTTTCATATGATATGGAATGCCACAGACCTATACAGTCACAAGAAATAATTCTCTTATAATGAGCTATACTAAGCCAGAAGGCCAATAGGTCAGAAGGATGTAGAGGTTCCAGTTAAAGGGCTCACACTTGAATCTGGTCTGACCCATCTTGGTGCCGCTCTGTGTCATCTGGTTTAACATGGCCTATGTGTAAACCAGAAAATTTCTCAGGTTCAAGAATTTTTTGTATAAGACACCTCTTTTGATTTTTTTTATCTTGTGTGCTATAAAGGTCAAGTGCATTAATGGTAAGGGAAAGCTACTGACAGGGCGTTCCACCCCCCTAGCATTGGCAAATCTGTAGCTTAAATTACAGTTATGGTTGTGGATTTCCAGGTGTGCAGAACCTTTGCTCAGCAGAATCTTAGCTCAGTAGAGATGGCAAGATTTTTCCCATAATAGGTAGGACTAATTTATAAACATAACAAAGACAGTCTTTGGATATTTCCAAAATATTTATTGGAAACTCAAAGGGGCATTTTTCATGGGGCTTGAGTTCCTGCATGACAAGGAATTTGTGGCATTAGATTTAATGGTTACTATGGCATTAATTGTACGCTTATAAGCTAGTAAGAAATGAGGGTACTTATATTTCTTGAATAATGCACCAAACATAATGCCTAGCATGGTAGATATTTAGTAAGCTGGTTTATCCTCCTTCATGTTGATATTTTATCTTTATAATATCATTAAGAGCAAAACCTTTTTCAATTAAAGCAATTATACTACATATAATAAACTTAATCATAATAAATTCTAGTATTAGAATTTAACAACCACTGTGCTGTAAATTCTAGTTTCCATGCTGGGCAAAATGTGACTATGATGGTCATAAAAATTCCAGATAATAATTTCTTGGTTTGTAGTTAATAAATTGCTTTTTTAAAAGTTATTTATTTATTTTGAGAGAGTCAAAGACAGCTTGAGTGGGGAAGGCACAGACAGAGAGGGAGAGAGAGAGAGAGGATCCCAAGCCGGCTCCACACTACATGCTCAGAGCATGACTGGGGACTTGAACTCACGAAACCACAAGATCATGACCTAAGCCCAAACCAAGAGTGGGGTGTTTAACCCACTGAGCCACCCAGGTGCCCCCCAAAATTGCTTTTTATATACACTGTCTTTTAATATTTTCAACAACTTTGGATTGAGTATTACATTCTACATTTTATAGATGAGTCTCAGAATTATAGTGAAAAGGAAAAGATATGGAAAACAATTTAAAGAAATAGAAAAATATGTGTTTAGTATATTAATCATCACACAGCAGAAAATATATGTATTATGTACTTTCAAAATGAGAGAAGGTAAAAAGTACTACACCTAAAATTAGAAACCTAAATTCTTCTGATTTTTACTTTAGCTTGGTCAAATTTTGTTTTTAAAAGAATTTTCAGGTGTAAATCATGATTTAACAGTGTTTCACACTGTGTCACTGGTATTTCAAATTATTTGCACAGAGGCTGCTGAATGAATGAAAAATTAGTTGAATTGTAATAATAGATGAATGTGTATTCATACTTGTCAAACATATTTTCACTGGGATCAAAGTTAAATGTGATTTTTCTTAATATCTTCATAAGTGAAAAAACTAATATAATCAGTACATATTTATTAGCTGGAAGATGGTGCTAAATCTAGTCAAGTTCTAAAGAAATATAGACAGATCGGAACTTAATGTAGGGAAGTGGTGAAATTAAATTCTATTTGTAACCAAATATGCATCAGTGTGTCTGGAAAATAAAATGAAATTAAGGCCAAACAAATATTTAGTGGACTAGCATACACAAGTTTTTTAATGTAAAGCAATATAAATATGTGTTTGTAATACACGGAAACTAGAACTAATGTGTTTGTCATATCCATAATCTTTATGTAAATAGACATCTATTAATTTTGATGAGTTCATTATGTTTTAGTATTTTGAGACTAAGCCTGAAAACATATCCTATTCTAATACTGGGGGACAAAAAGGATATGGTCCGAAGAGAAGTAACTAAAATAATACATTTATGTAGGCAAATGACTTTGGATATTTGATTTCTTCTTAAATAAGTCAATATGCATTAAGCTAACCACAAACTTATTTAGCTAGGGTAGAAAATGGTCGTACATGCTTTTGAAAACAACTGTCGTAACAGAGAAAAATAATCACCATGATACTAAATATTTATCAAGTGACAGATTTTAATTCTTATTGTAGCATGATTTTGATGAACTATTATACTATTATACTATTTAAGTCTTATTTTTAAATATATAATTTAAGTATTTAGAAAAGTTTATTCCAGCAAAATCTATTAATAGTCAATCACCCAATGATTTCCTAAAGTACAATTTGCTATCAAGTTACTTAATGACTTTTCCTAATGAAAACTTTCCACTCATTATTCACTTAGCTCTCTTCATTTGTTTAAATTGATGAAAGTGTACTGGGAAGGGGCTTTTACAACATTTATGTTTATTTTGCACCTAAGCCAGGGATTAGTAAACTTGCTTCTATAAAAGATCAAATAGTATTTTAAAGTCTTTGCAGGCCACAGATTCTCTGTCACAACTCTTAACTCTATCATCATAGTGCAAAAACAGCCATAAACAATAACTAAATGATTGAGGATCGCTGTTTTCCAATAAAATTATTTATGGCTAGATTTGTCACGCAGGCCATGGTTTGCCGACCCCTAATCTAGTCTGTTGTTGGTTCTTAAATAACAATGACCATTTTAAAAAGTCTTCAAGGGGCGCCTGGGTGGCTCAGTTGGTTGAGCATCTGACTTTGGCCCAGGTCATGATCTCACAGTTTGTGAGTTTGAGCCCCGCATTGGGCTCTGTGCTGACAGCTCAGAGCCTGAAGCCTGCTTCAGATTCTGTGTCTCTCTCTCTCTGCCCCATCCCCATCATGCTCTGTCTCTCTCGGTCTTAAAAATAAATAAAACATTGAAAAAAATTTTTTAAAATAAAAAGTCTTTAAAAATACTTAGATCCCCATTGGTATTAGATACAGGGTATACTAAAATCTACAATGTAACAAGAAAATAATTATCAGAATTTTGTCTAAGATAATCAGACTAGTTATAGCTCTTTGGGGCTGGTTTATTAGAGAGATCAGGGTAGGAAAGGCAAGTCAAACATTAAAGTTATGTCAAGTAAGCACCTACTTAATTTTTCTCTCATTATGCTATTTTGTAATGCCAGTATTAAAAGGAAACATGAAGCATTTTTTCTTTGGCCACAAGTGGACTGCAGTCTAGTTTGAAGCCTGAACTTCAAAGCTGAGTTAGTATGGAGATAAGTGCTAAAACTCCATAATCCTCGCTCTCAGAAATATTTGTTTTTGAGATGTGTTTTAAGTTATATGCTAGAAAGCTCTACATAATTTTTCTCATTATTTGACATATTTTTATCCCTCTAACAACTGAAGCATTATGGTAGAGAAAGCTGGAGACATTCTATTTAACATTTCTAGAGCAGGCAAGATAAATTTGACCCTTTCATTTTTGTTGAACAACTATATTGCAAGTTCTACATTTGTCTCCAAGAAATACACTAAATTCACAGGATGTGTGAATTTGGATTTAGTAATATAGCAAAGGGTTATGAGAGCAGAAAAAATGAAAGAAAATCCTGAGAGCAATCCTTCAGTGTATCTAAATCCTGCCCATCCTATAAACCAATATCAAATTCTATATTTTCAAGCTATTTGATTCCATTAGCACAGAATTGAATTAGGAAATAACCTAACACATCTTTCCATGAAAATACCACCATTAGAACCGCTTTATTATTTTATTTGGCATGTGATAAATAGATTAAAATGTGGTGCACACATCTGGATTATTTTTGTTAATTGCTCTTGAATAAATATCAATTATACAACTTTCTCATTTTTCACTTCAATTTCAGTATTACCTCTGTAATCATCAGGGAAACAATAACAATCATAAAAATATACAAAGTGTGTTGGAAGGAAAAAAAAAATCCCAAAATGGTCAATCTAAGTATAATGAGCTGAACTCACTTTTTTACTTCACAATATAACTATTCTCCTAGTTTTTTAAATATATAATTGTATAACCATGTTTAATGACTGTTTATTATTCAATAATTTGGTTATTGCATTCCATTTTTTTTTTAATTTTTTTTTTCAACGTTTATTTATTTTTGGGACAGAGAGAGACAGAGCATGAACGGGGGAGGGGCAGAGAGAGAGGGAGAACAGAATCGGAAACAGGCTCCAGGCTCTGAGCCATCAGCCCAGAGCCTGACGCGGGGCTCGAACTCACGGACCGCGAGATCATGACCTGGCTGAAGTCGGACGCTTAACCGACTGTGCCACCCAGGCGCCCGGAGTTATTGCATTACATTTAAGTAATCCCCTATTATTGGTTATTTATGTTGCCTGATTTTTCAGCTAGAGAAGTAATCCTACTATGAGCAGCCTGTATTTTTACAATGCTTGTAATTTATTTTAAAACACTTCTTTATTGTGTTCGTTTCCTATTGCTGATGTAACAAATTATTATGACTTTAATGACTTAAAACATACGTATTACTTCTGTAGGTTAAAAGTTTGACAAGTCTCAGTGATCTGAAATCAAGGCATTTGCAGGGCTGTGTTCCCTTCTGGGGTCTCTTGGAGAGAATCTGTTTCCTTGATTTGTTTTTCAGCTAGAGGCCATCCACTTTCCTTGGCTTATGGCATCCTTCTTCTACCTTCAAAGTCAGAAACATTGCCTCTTCTCTGACCATTCTTTATAATCAACCATCTCTCTCCATCCTTTTGACCATCTTTCTGTAGTTTTACTTCTCCCTCTCTCAGACCACCTATGGTAGGTTTTTTCCAATTTTAAGGATCCATGTGATTAGATGAGATCCACCTGGATGATGCAGGATATTCTCATCTCAAGTTCCTTAACCTTCACCCTCTCTACAAAGTCCCTTTTGCCTAATAAGATAGCATACTCATAGGTTCTTGGATTAAGACTTGAACATCTTTGGGGAGCCATTATTCTGCCACCACATTTATATACAGTAAGATAATTATGTATTCATGTTGAAGTCAACATCCATGCTGTAAACAAGAAAGCTCTGAATCAGTGAGCATCCATCAGGAATTCACAGTCTACTGAAGCTTTTTTAATCAGCTTAACAGGTAGCCAAAGTAGATTTTTTTTTTTTTTTTTGGCCAGAACTAGTGACTTGTTAAATGCTCATTATAAATATCTAATATTTAACTAGTAAGGGTCAACATTACTACAAAATAAAGATTCCACTTCTCCTTAATAAAGTTGAACACATATCCCTCACACAAACAAAAATGTGTATATGCATGTTTATGCTTACATACATGTCAGTGAAATGAATGGGTTGAGAACTATAATTGGGCCTTTGTGTTGCAGAGCAGGACAAATAAGCACCGAAGGAAAAAATGACCCTCATATAATTAGAACACTAATGTATCGTTTTTAGCATAAGAATTTGACTAAAACAATTGAGCAGAAGTGAAAATTACGTTTCTAGTCTTAAGAAGAATTTAAAGGATAGTAAAACCCAATGCTATTCATTTTAAATAAATGGTAATTCAACACTTTCGAAAATAAAACTTTGGGGACTTCTGCTTTTGATTAGGTTATAGCAAGTCACAAGAGACTACTGCTCACACATTGACAATAAGAACAGACTAGATGAGCCATAAAATTATAATTATAGTATTTTTTAAGCCTTAAAATATCTGAGTATACAAAGGGGCCAAAATGTACTAAATTCTTGAAAAAGATGAATCTTTCCAATGGGAGAAGAAAATCATGGCTGTTATCATCTCTGGCAGAATGTCAGAAGGAAAAGTGAATCTGGCAAAACATTTAAAAACTCAACATTGATATGAGGTGTTAAAAGATTAGATTGGAACCCCAAGGGACTCCAACCCTAAAACAACTTTGCCTCCAACTCTACACTTTCTCATGGGCTATCTCTAGTGCACCAAGGTTGGGGCAGTACTGGGGAATCAAGAGAAATTCATTTCACATTCTGAGTTACACAGGGCTATCATCATATGCAATGCACTAGCCCACTGAAGGCGGGGTTAAATGAAAGACGAAAAGTATAAAGAAGTTTCAGCCACCTAAGAAGCATAGTGGAAAACAGTGATGCATTGGGAAAGCTGGACACTGAGCTCTAGAGCCGGGGTGACAAATGTTTCCTGTAAAGGACCAGAAAGTAAATCATTTAGTTTCTTCACTAAAATAAATTATATATAAAGTTCTTAAGGGTGACAGGGAATGATACTAGATGAATGCCCACATCTCTAGAAATGAATGTGGCACACCAAAAAGGATAAATACAAAATGCATTCATATATATAATATTTAATATGTTTATATCACATGTACAACTTTTATAATGTATAATATGCGTATATGCATGTGTGTACATGTATTATGTAATTTATATAAAGAATTTATTATCTAAAAATAATAAAAATATTGTGGGTTCCTACAATATATAAGCATATATGGGAGAAAATATATCATGAAACATAAAATTGAGCAAAAATGTAAAATCATCCATTTTGGTCAGTCAGTATGATTCTTTACTCAGAAAATCTTTGGAATCTACAAAAATATAACTTCTAATGAATTTAGAAAAGTTGCAAAAAGTTTTACTGGTAAATAAAATAAAAACAAATTTCTAAAAGTGCCATTTATGATTGCAATAATTTATTAGGTCACCAAAAGTAATAATCATTGAAGAAAAAAATTGATAAATTGACTATCCAAATGTTAATTCATGCTCACCAAAAGACACCATTGGGAAAATTAGTAGGTGAGTGACAGATTAGGAAAAAATTATGTATATTATATATAAAATCACCCACTAGGATGACTACAAAAAAAATGACAGGTGATAATAAATGTTAGTGAGGATGTGGGAAAATCCCAATCCTCATACACGGCTGGTGGGAATGTAAAATGCTGAGGCTACTTTGGAAAAGGGTCTGGTGGTGCCTCAAAATGTTAAATATAGAGTTTCCGTATGAAATAACAATTCTACTCCTCAATACATAAATAAGAGAAAGGAAAACACACATCTATGTAAAGTCATAATAGCCAAAGAGCAGAAACCATCTGTGAAATAGAAAATATATATATTGGTCTCGGCCTCTGGTTCCTGGCATAGAGTTTCTCAAACTCTTAAATTTTCTATGTGGTAAGAGCCGTACGAGCGTCTTTTGCTCTAATATTTGGTTTTTGACCCTGGTTCTTGATACAGGTCCCCTAAGTCCTTTGGTATTTCCTGGGTGATAGGAATGTCTTTTGTTCTTGGGGCACCTGGGTGGCTCAGTCGGTTGAGTGTCCGACTTCAGTTCAGGGCATGATCTCACAGTTCGTGGGTTCAAGCCCTGCACTGGGCTCCGTGTTGACAGCTCAGAGCCTGGAGCCTGCTTTGGATTCTGTGTGTGTGTCTCTCTCTCTCTCTCTCTCTCTCTCTCTCTCTCTCTCTGCCCCTCCGCTGTCCGCACTCTGTCTCTCAAAAAATAAATAAACATTAAAACATTAAAAAAAAATAAAAGCGTGTCTTTTGTTCTAATAAAGTGACTCTAGGTGGGCTCCTGGCTAGCTCCTGGAAGGGGACCACTCCCCAGGAAGACCAAACCATGATTAAAGACTTGGAAATTTCAGCTCAAACCCCCATCCTCTGGGAAAAGGAGAGGAGATGGAGATTGAGCTAATGACTGATCACATCTACATGCTGAAAGCTCCGTAAAAGTCCCCAAAGTATGGGGTTTGGAGAGCTTCTGGGTTAGTGAATG
The DNA here is from genome assembly GCF_018350175.1 of Felis catus. Classification (NCBI taxonomy): domain Eukaryota; kingdom Metazoa; phylum Chordata; class Mammalia; order Carnivora; family Felidae; genus Felis; species Felis catus. The sequence goes on from NC_058376.1 coordinate 41,054,756, forward strand.
CATCAAGGTGCTGGGGTGGGCAGTAGAGGTTCACCTTCACTTTCATGGGGACATAAGCTCTTGTGTTTCGGACACTTCAAGCCTCTCCGTATGTATCCCTTCATCTGGCTGTTCATCTGTACCTTTATCATATCCTTTATCACAGGATATGCCAGTGGACATAGTAAGTTTTCTTGAGCTTTGTGACCTGCTCTAGCAAATTTATTGAACCTAAGGAGGGATCTTGGGAACCCTCAACTTATAGCCAAATGGTCAGAAGCACAAGTGGCAACCTGAATTTTCAATTGTCATCTGAAGTGGTGATGGGGGTGGAACCCTTAACCTATGGAATTTACACTAACTCTGGTTAGTGTCAGAATTGAGTTGAATTGCATAATATCCAGCTGGTGTCACACAGAATTGCTTGCTGTGGGAAAGACCACACATTTGGTGACTAGAGATGAGGTATTCTGAGTATTAAGAATAGAGTAAAGGAAAAAAAAAAAAAAAACAGAATTTTTCCTAAGTAGCACCCAAATGCCCATAACCGTGAATGGATAAGTGAATCATAGTATATCCATACAATGAAATATTATTCAGCTTTAAAAAGGAACAAAGTATTAATACATGTTACAACCTGGATGAACCTTGAAAACATTATGCTAATTGAAAGAAACCAGATACAACAGAACAGGATTATTTAATTCCATTAATATAAAATAAACAAATCCCCAAACACAGAAAGTAGATTAGTGATTGTTATGGGCTGGAGGTAGGGAAGGTGAGTGTGAGTGCTAAATGGTATGAGTTTTTTTGGGGGGGTGATAGAAATGTGCTAAAATTAAGCTCTGTGATGATTCACAATGCTGAATATACTTTAAAAAATGTACACTTTAAATGGGTGTGCTCTGTGAATTATATTTCAATAAAGCTGTTTAAGAAAACAAAACAACTTCCTGACTAGTCCACCGTCACCATAATAAGCCCAACTTTCAAGATCACATTTGGGTTTCCTAGTTCAGAGTCCCAGGAAATCAAACATTCTTCCATTTCTTCAACATTCTCAGCACAGACACAGAAACCAAGACCAGTCTGTTAAAAATTCATCTAATCCATCAGACAATTCAGGGAGAATTTTGTACCTCTGGCTGCCCAGTCAAAGGTACTTCCTGTGAAGAATATTCCTGACAAAGCAGTATAAATAATTAAAAATACACCATGCATTGTTTCCTTTTAGGATGGGGATTATTCAGGGTTCCTGTGCTTTAAGCACAACCTTGCAGCAGTGTGACCGCATGAGAAGCTCTATGTTTTATGTATCCCACCAGTCCAGATCAAGTCTGGGCAGGTCTTTACCAACGGGCTATGAAGCCAGAGGAATCTTTTCAAATTATCAAGTCTAAAGAACAAATTTTGATCAATTCTGCAAAAGGAAACACAGCTATTTTTCTATTCTCTCTATAGAAACAAACATTACAAAATTACCGTCATGTGAAGAGATAACCAAGGACTATGAAGCCCAAAATGTAGAAAAAAGTATTAGGAAATTAATTATTCAGAATATCATGCTATGTTTGATTTTGTGTTGTTTGTAGTATTTACCAGCGTCTTAAATTTAGCAATTTGTAGTGAATTATTTTATTCTAATTACATATTCACAATTATACACATATTATTATAATTAAAGGAATACAAGTTTGGCTTTAAATGTAATCTGTCTTGATTTTGCTTGTTACATATGGCTCTTCGCCTTTTTTTCCCTTGTTAATCCACTTTTAACAAGAACATTTTATAGTCTTTCTTTCTTTTCTTCAGTTGTGATAGTGACAGCTTTGACTTAAAATTAATTCATTGCTTAAACCAAATGCCCCCATCGTCTGTTTTATTTTTTTACATATAATATTCATGTGCATTTACCAAATGCCCCCATGGTTCACCACTGTTTCCTGTAGCAATAACATTTGACCTTCTATCACTTTTAGCATCTTTCATGAATTTTTCTTTGACTTCTCTGCAGACAGGCACACATTGTTGTTGCTAATCCAGACACAAAGCAGCCTTGTATTGTCACCACAGAATGGGAATTCAAGTTGTGAAATGGTGACATAGCACATTAGCACTTTTTTTCTTTTTGATAGATCATGACCAATGCCATAACAAAGAGTTACATGCCTTTTATCTACCAATCTTCCATACAATCAGATCATTCACCTCAGGCAATACAGTATAGTAGCATCATACAACGTATAATCTTCCTGGAGATCAGAGATGTCAAAATGGACAGATTTTGATAGCACCACAGAAATAAAACACTTGCATAGTAATTGGTTTTGGAAAGTTGTATTGAAATGCAGTCATGGTTTTATCTACCCAGCTATAGCTTGATGTGTATTAAAAAAGAAAGAAAGAAAGAAAAAGAGTCAAGATAGGGAAAGTCAAATTTCTATGTTTTCCCTTTCCCTAATATATCACAGGCCAATGATTGGGTTAATAGCCTGGAGAAAAACTACCTTGTCGAGGTAAACTGAACTTTCATCGCAACTAGGTGCCACCATCAATGAATTGTCAAAAAAAAAAGTAAAAAACTTCTCTAATGATCTTTCTTTTTATCTTGTGGAGCACCTGCTGCCCCAAATGATGCCAAACTGACTGACAGCAGGTAGTTTCTAAGAAAAATCAGTGACTTTTCTCCCCTGAGGCTCTTCATGCCTTTACTGAGCCCTCGACATGGGATTGTTCAGCGGAAAAAGTCAATAGTGCCTGCTGTCAACAAAATGTGCCTGTGTGCAGTTTTAAAGGCTCTGCCTTCTTGAAGTTTAGTTGTCAGGAACCTCGCTTTTAAATAGATTTCAGTGTCAATATGTGCTGTTTCCCACTAACGTTAAGAAATGGCCACAAAGAGCGGGATCTGATGCTGTGTCAGGACGTTGGCAGTGCTGATACTTATTGGCTGTCCACCCATCAGGAAGCATCTTTAGAAACTGAGAAGGCTTGGATGAAAAGGAAACCATTTCAGCCAGTTTCTTGAAGTTTTCTCATTATTACCAGGATATATATATATATATATATATATATATATATATATATATATACACTCACAATGTATTCATTGGCCTACATATTGAGTGTCCATATTATTGAACACATGTGATAGCAAACCAAGGACTGCACATAATAGCTTCAACATTTTAAAACACACGTGAGTTATTACAGAGACAAAAACATCAGGCTGTCAGTTTCTGCAGATGATATATATTTCCTGTTTAAAGTAGGCACCATTCTGTCTATAAACAAGCTTCTCCCAAATTCATGCATGGATAGATTTTTTTGGGGGAGGAAAGATACAATTTTGTAGGTTTATTTTTTATTATACATAAGTTGGCCAATTTCAACTGGCCTCATATTTTCAGAAGGTAGATCAAATTAATAAAATAGAATTTGGGATGATTTTAGCAAAAGCCTCTCTGAGCCTAAATATTACTGTGAACATTGACTGAAAACATTAAAAATTAGATTTATTTATGGGGCTCCTGGGTGGCTCAGTCAGTTAGGTGTCATGATCTTGTGGTTTGTGAGTTCGAGCCCTGCATCAGGCTCTGTGCTGACAGCTCAGAGCCTGGAACCTGCTTCAGATTCTGTCTCCCTCTCTATCTGCTCCTCCCCTGCTCATGCTGTCTTTCTCTCAAAAATAAATAAATGTTAAAAAAGTAGAGTTATTATATTTTTCAACCACAAATATTTGAAATACCTTAAACACACCGTGCATTGTGCTGAGCACCTTGTAGTACCGAGAAATAAATGAACTTCTTTAGTAACCAAGAGTTTAAATTCTAATATCTAGCTAGGGACAGAGGGTCACAAAAACTTAAGAATTTCAACAGGAATATAGCAATAACAATGGAGAGCAAACAATTGATTAATTCTGAGTGGGAAAATAGCTGTGTGAAGGAAATCTTTTTTTTTTTTTAATTTTTTTTTAATGCTCATTTATTTTTGAGTGAGTGAGAGAGAGAAAGAGAGAGAGAGAGAGAGAGAGAGGGGCATGAGCAGGGGAAAGGCAGACAGAGAGGGAGACACAGGATCCGAAGCAGGCTCCAGGCTCTGAGCTGTCAGCACAGAGCCGGACGCGGGGTTAGAACCCACAAACTGTGTGATCATGACCTGAGCCGAAGTTGGATGCTCAACTGACTGAACCACCCAGGCGCCCCAAGGAAATCTCTTTTAAACCGAGCTTTGAAAGATGATCACAGTGCCTGAAGTTGGCATTGGGATGGAGGCTGGTAGATAAAGCGTACCATATTGAGACACTGAGGTTATATACTTGGTTAGTTAGAGAAATTAGAAGTAATTCATGGCAGGGGCACCTGGGTGCCACAGACGGTTGAGCGTCCGACTTCAGCTCATGTCATGATCTTGCAGTTTGTGAGTTCCAGCCCCGCGTCGGGCTCTGTGCTGACAGCTCAGAGCCTGAAGCCTGCTTCAGATTCTTTGTCTCTCCCTCTCACTTCCCCTCCCCTGCTCATGCTCTGTCTCTCACCAATAAATAAACATAAAAAAAAAAAAAAAGCAATTCATGGCTACATGTGTGTACAGTGTAAGGGGGAAAATGACCATGCAAAAGGGTTAGTAAATAAAATAGAACCAATAGCTTATACTCTGAGAGATTCTTATTAAACATGATATATACAATTGTTACTTTTGAACTTACTAATTTATTTATCTAGTCATTGTTTTTAACAAACATTTGGTGGCCAGGTTGTGTGTTAGGCACTGGGGATGCAGCAGTAAAAAAAAAAAATCTTGTTTTTTATGGAGTTAACCATTTAAGTAGAGGGAGTCAGAAAATGAATGAATAAAAAGGTACATACATGTCACCTGCAAAGAAGACAAAAAGGCAAGATCACAGGATAGAGAGATTGAGGACGATACTATTTTATACCATGGTCATAGCAGACCTCTCTAACAATGATGTTTGAGCCAAGATCCAAAAGTGACAAGGTCAAGATCTACACAGAAGAAAGGGGAATGTTCCAGGCAGAGAAAACAGTAAGTGCCAAAGCTGAAAGTCAGGAAACACCAATCACCTTTTAAAGTTTTCTCATCAAATGAAGATGTACCGTCACATAATCTCTAGAGTCTACAGAATAGTGTTCACTTTCTAAAGGTTTTCTTTTTTTTGATGTTTTTTTAATTTTGAGAGAGAGAGAGAGAGAGAGAGAGAGAGAGAGAGAGAGAGAGAGAGAGCGCGCGCACAAGCAAAGGATGGGCAGAGAGAAAGAAGTAGGCACAGAATCTGAAACAAGCTCCAGGCTCTGAGCTGTCAGCACAGAGTCTGATGCAGGACTTGAACTTGGGAATATTGAGATCATGACCTGAACTGGTTGGATGCTCAACTGACTGAGCCACCCAGGCTCCCCTCTACAGTTTTTTATTTAAGAAGCAGCATGATGTAGTAAGAAAAATAGAAATATCTAAGTTTTAAGGAAAAGGGAAACTTTTGTTTTTCCATAGAATAATAGTTTTATAACAGTACTGAAAATGAAATAGAACTTTGTGTTAGAGCACCCAGATACATTAATTTATTGTTATTATTATTATTTTTTTTTTGCTGTATTTGATCATAAATTATTTAGGACGATATTGCCCATAGTCATATAATTTCATACACTCAGCATTTCAGTTCTATTTCAGTTAACTCTCCACATGGTGTTATTTTAAAAGTTTATATGAAAAGAAACAAAATGATAGAAATGCTTTCTTTAAAAAAAATTTTAAAGAAATTTTTGAGACAGAGTGTGAGTAGGGGAGGAGCAGACAGAGGGGGGACAGAGGTACCAAAGTGGGCTCTGCACTGATAGCAGCAAGCCCTGTGTGGGGCTCAAACTCACAAACCATGAGATCATGACCTGAGCTGAAGTCCCACACTCAACTGACTGAGCCACCCAGGTGCCTCTAAAAATGCTTTCAAATAGAAAAAAAATGGCTACAGCCCCATAATTGGCAAAAAATACTGTACCTTTGTCTAGTTTTTACTTCCTTGTAAAGAAGAGTAAGAAATTTTTACAAGCATGCCATCATTTCGAATATTTGTCAAAGCAGGCCAAATCCAAAGTATGTGTATTGTGTATGCGTATTTGGCATCACCAAAGCCTTTGTACCTTGCTTATGAACAAAACATGAGAAATGAGTGATCAGTGCTCAGTTAAGTACACTACAGTAAAAGTTTGAAATGATAAATTTGCCATGTCTTTGAAGTCTTGTTTTGCCAAAACCTAAAAGCTCATTTTTATGGGTTATCATGAATATTTAAGAAGACATTTTCAATTTGGGTATAGTCTGGAATCTTTCCACGAAGTTCACTATCATTTCTTGATAGTTGTTCCTAAGTTTCCTAGTAGAAATCTAATACTCAGCAGAATACCAGCAGAGCTAAATAGCAGAGCAAAAACTGGACCCTCATAAGTTCTGAGATGTTCCAGTCCAGGAAACTTTATGCAATTTAATGTTCCTAGGAGAGCCAGTATAAGCTTGGGCACTGTATCATTACATAAAAATGGACTCCAAACCTCTCTCCAGTAGAAAGGAAGGAGTATGTTGATGAAGACTCATGTTCCTGCCCAATAAATGGAAATTCATTTACTGTTCTGGTCTAAATTAGAGTGACATTTCCACCCATGGAAGTAGAGTATCTCCATCACATGCAAACATACAGAGGGAAAGCACACGGATTCAACTCCAAGTACTTGGGTTAGAGAGACAGGTCCTTTGGGGTTAATAGTAGTAGGTATTTTGCAATTTAGCAACAGAAGCAAACCTCAAAAGAAAATATTGCTCAAGACTTGATACTTGAAACAAACCTTGAGCAACCAGATTAGTGTATAAGGAGTAAGCAGGTCCCTGATTAAGAAATTGCTCAATTTTAGCAGAAGTGAAGGGACACAACAGCATGGGTCTGATTGGAAAATCAGCCCAAACCAGAGGAAAATGCCTGATTGGGTCTTAGTAAACCAAGTGTAGTAACTATATCTTTAGGAGAAACCAGAAGTTGACATCAGAAACTATTTTGTATACTATAACTGTAGTATTTGTTGTTTCTTTTTTCTTATGTTTCTTATTTAGGAAACTTGATAGCATCCTTAGTAAAAGCCCTATTTTAAGTAACATCATAGAGATTTGGGTGATGTGGACCCACAATCATTTCTCTGGCTCTTGAAGAGGGTAAGTACATACAGTAAAACCTTGGTTTGTGAACATTCATTCCAGAAACATGCTTGTAATCCAAAGCACTTGTATATCAGCAAATTTTAAGAACCATTGGCTCAGTTGTGATCATGTGACATTTGGGCTCACGTACTACTCGTATTGCAAGACATCACTCATTTATCAAGCCAAAATTTATTACAAATGCTTGCTCATCTTGTGGATCACTCACAGAACAAGTCACTCACAATCCAAGGCTTTACTGTATATAGATTACCTTTATATATTTACATCTTAGCAAGGCTTAATCATGTGTGTGGTCTTTATTTAAATTAGGCTATCAAGGATTTGTCCCTACCACTTATAATTATTAGGAAAATAATTAGGCACTAGGGACAAAGATGTAACATTTTAATTCTACCTCTTGACCCATAACTAATTTAGGATATTCCCATTCATCCAATCTTCATTTAGATATTCCTTCTGTAAATATATTTATGAGTCATTTTGTAGTATATGTGTTGTTTGTAGTATATGAAAATATATGAAATAGAACCTGCTCCCCCAAGATTTTATAATTTATGAATGTTGTAGATATAAAAATTTCCCTTGAAGAAATTTTTTGTGAATTGGCATTTCTAAATACAGAATTATACATGAAAGGAATATAAGAAATAGGAATTAGAATACAGTCAAATAGGAGGAAGTATGGAGAACATCAAAATAAGGTGCACATGGTTATAGATTCATGACTTACCATTTGGTAAGTGTATATAATTATTATAAATAATTTGGTTATTCTAGTAATAAAGATTATTACTGACTAACACAAATTAGGCCAGGGTTTGTGTTTCATAGCTATATGATGAGCATAATAACTCCTCACAATGCTCTCCAAAAGGTTAAATGAACTAAGGTAGGAAAGAGCTGAGCAGAGCTCCCGGTGAGTAGTATGACATCAAGGATTGGTACTTGTTATCGTAGAACACAGAAAACAACTGAGCCAAGTTAAGGTCTCTTGCATCTACATCTTGAAATTCCTACAATACTTGTCTCAACTTAAGGTTTTAAAATTACAATGACATTGATAATTATGAAAATAAAAAATAGTGGTTATGGAACACTGACTCTTTCAGCCCCTAAGCAGAGAGTTATGTCAAGTAATACTTACCACTATACTGAAAAGGAGGTATTGTTCTCATAATTTTGCAGATGAGGAAATGGATCTTCAGATAGATCCATGGATGTGCCCCAAATTTCAAATCTAATAAATGGAACAATCAGGAAACATAAAAATAAAAATAGTGTTATGCATATAATATGCATTTGGGTATTTTAAATAAATGTTATATAAAGGTGACTTAATATAATCTGTAACATATTTTTTGGTTAGTAAGGAATTGGCTTATAATAAAAATGAAATATGAAACATTAGGAAAATAAATTACATATATGCATAAAAATGTTGAATATCTTATGGGAAATTATTTAGGTCACTCTAATCATCTTTCAACCTAAATGATTCTATGGTGCAGACATTCACCTCCCTCACAGTAGGAATTCTCATGTTAGACTGCTATGTGAGCAAGAGACAAATTTCTATTCTTTTAAGCCTTTGAAATTTAAAGTTTACTTCCTGTAAGAGCTAGTGTAACTCAGTCTAATAGAGTCCATGATTGTTTGAGTTGGGGCCAAAATTGCCATTCAAAGTCAAATTAGGATTAAAATCTACCTTCCATTATAATATAAAACAGGATATCTCAACTATTCAGAAGTTTTACAAGAAATCAGACTTAATCACAAGATGATGGATTTCATGATACAGCTGAAGAACTCAAAGGATAGTCTTCATTTTCCTTTTTATAATATGGATGGCATGGGAGAAATGCTGTCTATGGTTAGGAGATTGGATAATTCTTTTAAAGTTTATTTATTATTTTCAGAGGTAGAGAGAGAGAGAGAGTGAGCACAAGCAGGGGAAGGGCAGACAGAGCGGGAGAGAGAGAATGCCAAGCAAGCTCTTCAGTATCAGCACAGAGCCTGATGCAGGGCTCAATCTTGTGGACTGTGAGATCATGACCTGAGCCAAAATCAAGAGTCAGATACTCAACCGACTGAGCCACCCAGGCTCTTATCTGTTAAAAAAAAAAAATGCCTATATAGCTTTTGTCTTTGTTGTTGTTGTTTGAGTGGTGGTGGTGTGTGTGTGTGTGTGTGTGTGTGTGTGTGTGTGTGTGTGAGAGAGAGAGAGAGAGAGAGAGAGAGAGAGAGAGAGAGAGAGAGAGAGGGCACATTGGAGACATCATGGTCATGTGTTGATACAATGCCAGGAATATAGTAGCCTACAAGTCAGGTGATTTTCCCCCTAAATTCATGAAGATTTTAAGTGATACCTATATCTCTTTAGCTACTATATCACAATAAAAATTTAATAAATAAAATAAAAATCATCCAAATGAATTTTCTTAGCAGAGTTTGAAATGTGGCTGTTAGTGTTTTTGAGCCAGGTCGCATATGAAAGGACAACCTGATGTTCACTGGAATACTTGAAGGAAATGTTCCCATTTGGCTACAAAAAATAGCAAGAGTTATGATAAAAGGATATACAACTTGCATAGATCACAGAGGAAGGATCAACTAATTCTCCTTCGTGAAGTACAAGGAAGGAACTACGTACAATTAACACAGAAATGAAGGCAAAGGCAAACCATTCACATGGAGCAACATGGAAATATTACCCAATGGGACAAGGGAAGATTGAAAAGATCATGAGACCAGAGCAGGAAGTAATTACACTGAATTTCTATGAACAGCTCTCTAATAGTCATGTAACCATTGGAGCAGAAGCAGGAAGACTGTGGAAGGAGCCCAAGTAAGAAGCAGATAGTACCTGAGCAGGACCAAGGTCACTGGCTATGGAGAGAATCTGGGTCCAGTGGTACGCACTATTATTCCCTCTACCTGGAAATCCCTTCCCTCCCCCTCCCCCTCCCCCGACCAAGCCTATACTCTTCTTCCCATTATTGCTCAAGGGCCACCTACTTCAGGAAGGCTTCCTTGACCACACAGACTGAGTTAGGTAACCCTCATCTGGCCACCTATTGTCCCCAGGGCTGCCTCTGTCACAGCACTTCTCTCACTACATGGTAAATGTCAGATTTTTTTTAGCTTGTTTTTTCATTTGAACATCAATACAGTGTCTGACAAAGTGGAAGTAGAGACTGAATCAGACAGAGATCTTAGGAATAAGTGAAACTGGATTAAAACATGAAAAAAACCAAAAAAGAGAAGAATGTGGATTCAGTGCAGGGAAAAGAAGAAATTCATGCACATGGAAACAGCATAAAAGGAAAGTATGGATGTTGGAAAGCACAGGGTGAGTGTAGTAAGTTTTTGAGTTTAGCTTAATCATGATGTGAGTGAGGGGATAAGCTGGAAAGACATTTGAGGAAATAGATTGAGGTCCTATAGTTTAGAACTTTTAATTCTAGATTCAGAATTTAGATATTTATTCTAAAAGGAATAGACAGCCTAAGAGGGTTCTCCCACGCCCACAGAATGTAAATGACACAGAGCTGCTTCTAAAAATTATTCTGATAATGATGATAGGAAGGGTTGCACAGAGGATTTTTATGTGGTAGGGAATCTAGTTGGGAAACTCTTGCATTGGGCAAAATGGACCTTTAAGACTACTGAGCCAAGGCATTAAAAGACATTTGACTCATTTTGGTGGTTGGTGGGGGAAGGCTCTTACACTTATTGTAGGGTGTACCCAACCCATGTTAGTAGAAATAAATGGTATGTATGATGAAGATAAAAGTGTGTCTCAGAGATGTAATCTGTCGAGTTAACTCAGAGCCTTGTGATCTGCCCGTGAAAGACAAGTGAAGTCTGCTTTTGCTAAGTTATTGCTAATAGTATACATTCATGGCTTCATGTTGATAGAGCAGAAAGCATGCACCCTGGAATGCAGGTAAAGTTATGAGGCTAAACTATGTTAAAAACAAAGCATAAAAATATCCAACTCCTTGATTCTCTGCTTCTCTCCCCAGACATTTCCTGCTCACAATGTAATTATAGGAAAGAGTAAAGGAATCTCTCCCTCCAAGGTCAATAAACCTTTGAACATATTTTTAAAATGCTCACTTAGGTTAAATCAGAGAGCCTACAATGGGTGATGGCAAATTGGGATGGCAATTATTCTGATCTGACGTTTTTGGGATTATAATTAAGCAATAAGGCACAAGCCAAGGGTGTGTTACTTCAAGATAACACACTTCTTGGAAAGCGCTGTGAGGCATAAGGGGCGAATTAGAGCCTCCAATGATCTGGGAAATGTGTTATCTGTCTGTAGCACAGCTTGCAGGGTGTATTAGTGCCATATACACGGTGTTAGGTGCACTAGTTGTACATAGAGTGATTGTACCATGTAAAACATATGTTTAGAACACATTTGCTCTTGTGGGCTGACAATGGAAACATCAGTCTTGCCACCATCAACTGATAGGTGGATGGGCCATGACTTCACCACTGTGGTGAGCCATTTCGAAAGATGTGTGTCCCCGGGGAGTTGGAGCCCATCCTCATAACAATCCTGATCACATCCTTTCAGTTGAGCTGTTTTAATGATTTCTTCCATTTGGTACTTCATTTCATATTTATCTAAAAGAATGGAGTGAGGTAGCTCAAAACTGAATTTTTAACGTGGACCTTTTTTTTCCCCCTTCTGTATCATTTTTTCTGGTTTTCATAATGTGCTGCCAGTTACTGGGTTTGCATTTGATTGACAGAAAGCGATTTCTAGTTCAGCCGCCATCAAACACCTTGGCACTTCATCCTGGAAGATGTTTCAGTAGTTAAAGAGACCGTGTTGGACAAAGAATCCTTTAAAGCTGGCTCTTTCTTTCTCCTAGTGAGTACACAGTGAGGCACACCAGGCGAAAAGAAAGACCCATCTTTAATCTGAGCGGCTGAGGGAAATCAAAGGGAGGGAATTAAAACCAAGAGTAGCTTCTTATGCTCATTTGGAGAGCCTTTTTACTGCTCCATTTGATATAACAAATAAGATCATCAAAGTAAGTCAAGCACAGGTTCGGAACCCACTGCTCTTTGACCTCGGCTTCCTCCCTGCTTGCACAGCCTTCTCTGGAATTTCTTGTGATGTCAAATCACAAAGCTACATGAAGTGTTCACACCCCAGGAATAGCAAGGAAATTTTATTTTTAGATTCTTTTTCTGTGACTCTAGTAAAATAACATGAGGTTCTTTTGTGGCTCTATCTAAAGGTTTTGATAAATCTGCTGCATTTCAAAGCATGAAAGGGGTGATACAAAATTTCTGCTTCTAGCCATGGGTCTTCTTAGGAATATCTTCAGGGTCTCAGTAGCAAGTGCTGCTTGCATTTACTGCTAGGAGCTGTGGGGAACTTCACCCCACCTAACAGGCATCTATCTCCAGATGTATTGCATGAAACATTTCACACAATAGGCTCCTTTTCCCTAAAAAGTTATAGATTTTATTATTTAGGGTTCTTACTGCATCTAAGAAGATTAAAAAAAAAAAAACCTCTTCACATGTTATTTAAAATTGACATTCCTTACCAAGCACTCTGATAAGTCTATTTCAATTAAAAATTAAATTTAGGAATGGCGATCTGTAGTTATCAAAATCATCATCAATATTATGAATAATACTAACAAATCATCCATGTAGTAATGAAAATACTTTTCATCTGAGTTTTCTCATATCTTTTTTTCCATACTATTTTGGATTTTATCTATCTGGAAAAGAAGGTGCTTAGATTTTCAATCAGATTGGACAGAATTGTATATTTAGAAACAAAAGGTACAAATTGTGAGATTAAAAAAAGAATAACGGGAACTAAGTGGATTTAGTCATATGTTCATTCATTCATTTAATACATTTTAACTGTATGACTATTATATGCCTAGCATTCTTCTAGACACTGAGTGCAGTGATGATTTTCCAAATGAATCATTCATATTTTTACATAAAACTTTCTAATAAATGACTTTGAAAAATTTAGACTTATTTAAAAATTAAGAAGCACAGTTAAAAGACAACATCTGTTTCTCTGCTTTATTGAGGTATAATTGACAGATAAAATTTTAATGCCTGTATTTAAAGAGTACAGTGGGATGATTTGACATGTGTTTATATTGTGAAAGGATTCCCACAATGAAGTTGTGGATCACCTCACATCATATCTTTATTGAGCATCTACTATTTGCTAGGCTTTGGGCTAGAAATTTCAGGGAATGTTGATACTTAGCATATGACTCTGCCTTCCACAAACATAGACTCTCACAGGAAGAATAAAGCCATTAACCAATACTCATAATACAAGAGAAAAATACTTTCAAGTGAAAGTCACAATTGAGTGCTAAGAGATTCGAGAGAGGTCTTACCATGCTCAAGAACAAGACACAGGAAGGCTTTGGACAATGCAGGTGGGAAGGGAGAGCACTGGCGAAGGAAAATCATAAAAAAAATCATTTTTTGTAGGAAGAGCCTGCTTTGTCCGAAGCAGGAATGTGTGGAGCGAGTCTCATTATGAAATGACACAAGAGCCAGGTTAATTAGTATATGTTATGCTGTCAGCAGGTGGTCAGTCATAGAAGCTTTCTGAGAAAGGCAGTGTCTTGATCAAAGTCCTGTTCTAAAAAGTAAGTCAGGGGTGCCTGTGTGGCTTAGTTGGTTGAGCCTCTGACATCGGCTCAGGTCATGGTTCCTGAGTTTGAGCCCCACATTGGGTTTGCTGCTGTGACCTGAAAGCCAGCTTCAGATCCTCTGTCACCTTCTCTCTGCCCCTCCCTCGCTTGTGCTCTCTTTCTAAAAAATAAATAAAACATTAAAAAAATAAATAAAAAGTAAGTCTATTTTTTTGGTGGGTTACAATATGGAGGCACAAAGAAAACGAAGGAAGAATAACAACTTGAGAAGTTCTTGTCATTTTAATCCAAAACACCATATGTCAGAATATTTGCCAGATTAAACTGTGGGGGGAATGATATTAACATGTGCAGCACTCCTGATCTGCGCCCAGTAAGGGTAGCCACACACAGCATTGACGATCTTTCTCAAAGGTAACATCACTTCCTCAGGGAGCAAAAGCAACACGACAAAAAGGGAGGGTCTATATGCAGAGACATAAAGAACCTCTACTTGTAAGAGTGGTGAATGAGTGGAAAAGGAGATGAGAAATCCGTGAAGATGATGAGTGGGGAAAAGCTCCTGAATTTGGCAAAAAGCTCAGTAGTCCTTTTTTGTATTTTAATATTTTATGTTGAAACTTCTTTTGTGCTCAGAAAAGCATTTTAGTAAATTGCAAAAAGTGGTGCCACGTTGTCCCTCAACCTTAAGTAGTTGACACTGAACTTCGATTTCCAAACTGTTCTTCAAACTAGTGAGTTTTCTGTTTGTTTGTTTTTGAAAAAGGGAGTTAAGGAAATCAGTATCTTAATTTTTTTTTTTTTGCAGTGGCATTTTTGTTTGTTTCCTGAATCCTGTAATTGTATAGAATAATATTGCCTTTTGCCTTAGCACTATTTTTTCATCAACTCCTGTGCATCCCTAATGATTGTTATTTATGTCAAAAAGAAAGAAAAAATCTTTACCATGATGCAACTCTACAAAAATAGGCCCACAGAGGTTTAAAATAACAACACTAGAACTAAATCATTAGTATTTTTATATACATGTGCTTTTCCTTTTCAAGGAGAAGCATTACAATTCTTTTAATCATTATATTCCACTCTACCCTGTAAATCCAGATTGAGCTGTTTTACTGACAAAATTATACAATTCAGACAAAACGGATTTTCAAAGTGGCATTTCAAGAAGCTGAACTCACCACTTTTAATAGATCAGGGCACTGGGGCTATAACTCTCATGTTTAAGAATAAAGACTCCTCTGCAGTACAACTGTTCTTTATTTTAATTTGTGCCCGAGATGCTTTGTGAAACACAAGGTCATTTAAAATTAAGGATAAGGCATTTTTTTTTCATCATTTCCATTTCATCATATGCAATTCTTGATCACAATGTAGCTTGCTTAAAGCTGCAAATCCTCCAAATTATGGGGTTTGTTTCCAGCCTGCTGAGAGGGAAATTAGATATAGAACTTCTGTCTTCTGTTAATGTTAATGGGAGTTGCATGCCTAATTCCCTTAGAAGCCCAGAACAAATGTATGCTTATGAGTCAGCATTACTGGGTTTTCTGGGTCTTTACCCTTTAAAAGTGTCATTAGTCTGAATAATAGCCAATCCCTCTGGTTACTCCAAACCAAGCCCCAGCTACTGTAGTTGGAAACTCTGGGATTTCATCTCTCACAAATAGCCTGCACTCGCTTCAGATCTGAACATTCCCATATGTTATCCACTTTTGGTGCTTTGGGATAAAATTCAAACTCCCAAACTGCTCATTATTTATGTTTTTACCTTACTTTTTATATTAAAGGGATAATATTCATTAGGCATTGAGATAGTATTTTGGGATCTGTTTAAAAAAGTATTAATCTTTATTTGAGTGCTAAGAAATTTATTACCTACTTCTATGCATTTTTTTTTCTAATTACACTATCAGAAAGTATTATTCTGTCCAGGCAAAGTTATCTAAAACAATTCTGTGTTGTATGTTCTCATTCCTGAAGTATTTGCTCCTAGTAATATATATTTACTAATAGTCATTTCTTGGTGCTTAAAGTACTTTGTATCATAAATAGAGAAAGGGCATCCTTTGGTAGAAGTAAGAAGACACTGTAACCAAGATTTTCAAAATCAACAAGAGCTTTAAAAACACCTAATTTTTATTTTTTCTTTAATCAAAGATCCTATTTTTTGATCTTATGGAACGGAAAGAATTTTTTAAAAAATTTTAAAAGAAAGGCCAATAATATTAGAAGAGGTGGGTTTAAATTTTTTTTTTTTTTTTTACCATAAGCCGATTTTTCTTTAGAACCTTGTTATTCAAATGTGATGTCACTGGGAGCTTGTTGGAAATGCAGAATCTCATTTTTTTTTCAATGAATTTGAAAATCTTATTTTTCAAATGCAAAATCCCTGTTTTGCTCTTTCTAAATCTGCAGATTGCCCTGTTCCGCAGCTAATTTTTATGCACACAGAGTTTGAGAGGCACTGCTATATAACATCCAAACAAACTCTGCCACACTCAGAATTAAGCCACTTGTAATGCCAGGATTTTCCTCTAATATTCCATCTTATGTGGAAAGCTGTCACTGCTTCTTAAGCCACAAAAGTCTACTTTTAGTGATACATGTCCGCATTTTATCCTTACAACATAAAAAGAGCTCCTACAAAGCAATTGAGGACTTGAACTGTGCATTTTCTGAAACATTGTAAACAAGTACAGTTGTCCTCCAGATAATAATTTATTTATCATAGTGCTTCTCAAAAATGCATAAGAATAACTGTAGTGTTTATAAAATGTAGAATCATGGGCCCCATCCCGAGATATTTCCGTTGTATTTGTCCAGATTGTATCCAGGACTATGTATCTTTTAAATTACCCCTGATGATGTGAGGTTTCCCTGGACAACATTTGGAGAAAAATTTTCTAATACCTAGCTTATATGCCGTGTTTATTCTTTTCACTCCTGCTCTGTGTGTGTGGCATAGTTCAAGGTTGCGAGGATTTTGCATTTTGTAAGTTAGGCAAAAAAATGTGGGAAAAGAAAAAAATATCACTGGGTCTTGAAAATTTTGAATTGCCTGCTGATTAATATATCAAAATCCTCATTTACGTGACTAGGAGTAATGGTGCAGTACTATTTCAAAAGTTATAGCCAAATTGTTCTTATCAGCAATAGCATATTGTTAAACGTAGATATTAACTTTGCCATTTTAGGGTGGCGTATTTTGAATGTTTAAGGAAATTATTAGCTTTTTAAAGATGTGTGCCATCAAAGTAAGGATTAAAATTAATATTATATTTCAATATTTGAACTCTTGAGTAAATAATAGTGTACAACTAAAATGTTATGTTGTCAACTTGTTTTCACCCAGGGATTTTTAAAAATTTATTTAAATTCGAGTTAGTTAACGTATAGTGTAATAATGGTTTCAGGAGTAGAATTTAGTAATTCATCACTTGCATATAACACCTGGTGCTCAACACAAAAGTGCCCTCCTTAATACCCAATACCTATCTAGCCCATCCCCCCACCCAAGACCCCTCTAGCGACCCTCATTTTGTTCTCTATATTTAAGAGTCTCTTATGGTTTGCCTCCCTGTCTGTTTTTATCTTATTTTCCCTTTCCTTCCCCTATGTTCATCTGTTTTGTTTCTTAAATTTGAAATATGAGTGAAGTCATATATTTGTCTTTCTCTGACTGACTGCTTTCGCTTAGCATAATACACTCTAGGTCCATCCACGTTGTTGCAAATGGCAAAATTTCATTCTTTTTCATCACGAAGTAATATGCCATTATATATATATATATATATATATATATATATATATGTATATATACACACACACACACGCATATACATATATGTATATATACACACATATACACACATATACATACATACATGTACACACACATATACACATACATGTACACATATATACATATATACATACATACATGTATACATATATGTGTATATACATATATATACACACACACACATATATATGCCATTTTATACACACACACACACACACACACACACCACATCTTCTTTATCCATTTGTCAGTTGTTGGACATTTGGGTTCTTTCCATAATTTGGTTATTGTTGATAATGCTGATATGCACATTGGGGCACATGTGCCCCTTGGAATCAGACGTTTAGTATTCTTTGGATAAATACCTAGTGTGGAATTTGGGTCATAGGGTAGCTCTATTTTTAATTTTTTGAGGAACCTCTGTACTTTTTCCAGAGTGGCTGCATTCCCACCAGTAGTGCAAAAGTGTTCCCCTTTCTCTGCATTCTCACCAATATCTGTTGTTTTCTGAGGTGTTAATTTTAGCCATTCTGATGGATATGAGGTAGTATCTCTTGTGGTTTTTATTTGTATTTCCCTGTTGATGAGTGATGTTGAGCATCTTTCACGTGTCTGTTAGCAATTTGGATGTTTTGGGGAAAGTGTCTGTTCATGTTTTTTGCCCATTTCTACAGGGTTATTTGTTTTTTGGGTGTTGAGTTTGATAAGTTCTTTATAGATTTTGGATACTAACCCTATATCTGATATGTCATTTGCAAATATCTTCTCCAATTCTGTCAGTTGCCTTTTAGTTTTGTTGATAGTTTCCTTCGCTGTGCAGAAGCTTTTGATCTTGATGAGGTCTCAGTAGTTCATTTTTGCTTTTGCTTCCCTTGCCTCCAGAGACATTTCCAGTAAAAAGTTTCTGCAGCTGAGATCAAAGAGGTTGTTGCTTGTTTTCTCCTCTAGGATTTTGACAGCTTCCTGCCTTTTATCCATTTTGAGTTTATTTTTGTGTATGGTGTAAGAAAGCGGTCCAGGTTCATTCTTCTGCATGTTGCTGTCCAGTTTTCCCAACACGATTTTCTGAAGAAACTTTTGTCATTGGATATTCTTTCCTGCTTTGTCAAAGATTAGTTGGCCATACATTTGTGGTCCATTTCTGGGTTCCCTATCTTGTTCTATTGATCTATGTATCTGTTTTTGTGCCAGTACCTAACTGTCTTAATGATGACAGCTTTTTAATACACCTTAAAATCAGAATTGTGATGCCTCTAGCTTTGGGTTTCTTCTTCAACATTACTTTGGCTATTCAGGATCTTTCCTGGTTCCTCCCAAATTTTATAATTTTTTGTTCTAGCTCTACAAAGAATGCTGGTGTTATTTTGAAAGGGACTG
The DNA here is from genome assembly GCF_018350175.1 of Felis catus. Taxonomy (NCBI): domain Eukaryota; kingdom Metazoa; phylum Chordata; class Mammalia; order Carnivora; family Felidae; genus Felis; species Felis catus. The sequence goes on from NC_058376.1 coordinate 41,073,806, forward strand.
CATTGAATGTGTAGATTGATTTGGGGAGTATTGACATTTAGCAATATTGTTCTTCTAATCCATGAGCATTGAATGTTTTTCCATTTCTTTGTGTCTTCTTCAATTTCTTTCATAAGCTTTCTGTAGTTTTCAGAGTATAGATCTCTTACCTCTTTGGTTAGGTTTATTCCTAGGTATTTTATGGTTTTTGGTGCAGTTATAAATGGGATTGATTCCTTGATTTCTCTTTCAACTGAAAGAAATGCAACCGATTTCTCTATATTGATTTTATATCCTGTGACTTTGCTGAATGCATGTATCAGTTCTAGCAGATTTTTGATGGAGTCTTTTGGGTTTTCCACATAGAGTATCATGTCGTCTGCAAACAGTGATAGTTTGACTTCCTCCTTGCCAATTTGGATGCCTTTTATACCTTTGTGTTGTCTGATTGCTTAGTCTAGGACTTCCAAAACTATGTTGAATAACAGTGGTGAGAGTGGTCAGGGATTTTTTTTAAGTCATCCCAATGTTGAACATTTTAAAGACTTGTCATTTGAAAATATTTATTGGAGCTACAAAAATGAACATATTGCTCAGGGGAAGTCTACAGATAGACAAAAGCATACCAAGTACTAAAGTTTGCAAGGAAGAAATACACAAACATCAGGAGATGAAGAAGAAGGTACAAGTTAACTTGAAAAGAGGTGATTAAAGAAGTGGGAAGGAAACAAGAGAACATATCTGGAATTAAATTAGATTTCAAAAATAAAAATAGTTACCCCTTCTATCATCTGGGAAACATGAAAAGTATCTTTATAATGAACCCTTGAGCCAAAGAGAAAATACGATGGAAAATAATGAATATTTACTACAAATGTCAATTACTATTCTGGTTATCACAGCCTATAGGGTGAGTCAGAAGGTAAACATAGCCTTAAAGAGCATAAAAGATGACTGAAAAATACACATCATAAGTGTTAGATACATGAGGCTTGAAGTAAGTATACCAAATTAAACTTAAAGAAAAAATAAGAATGAAATTGATATTAAAAAATATAAATAGATAGATATTCATCAAATGTTGATATACCGAATATTGATATTTATTTGATTTACAAGGCATAGTAAATGAGAAAAATTTTTGCAAGATTAGTTATTTAAAAAGAAAAAAATTAGAGACCATAGAAGTCAAAGAAAATTAGAGTGATAACAAAGGATAGTCCAGTGCCTCCCAAAGAGAAGTAAATTGAGGCCTAAGAAGTTTCCGAGCGATTGTGGGACAAGAGAATCAGGTGAATATTGAAACAGCAGTTTTAAGGAGTTGGGGTGGTGCAGGTAAGATTAAGGATGCCATGATTTAGGAATAAATAATAGGTTAAGAATTGAAGACAGCAAAGATAAGAGTATTCGATACTTTTGTGTAAAGGGGAAGGGAGAAATAGAGTGGAAGGCTAGTGGGAAACACGGATAGAAGGCAGCTTTTTCACATGTCAGCAGTGAGGTTTGAAGATGCAAGAAGAAGACTGTGGAGAGTGTAGGAGAGGAAAGGAGAATGAGCCCTAAAGATTCCATTGCAACTGGAACAAAGGGCAAATGGCAGGCACTGATTTAGGTAAAGCTGGAGATTTGTCAGTTCTTTTGTGATGGCTTAGGTTTTGTTCTCAAGCAGAAAGAGAGAAGTTGATGCAGTTGGGGTTTTGAGAAAACAGGGGACTTGTTATAATCACACTGGAAAATGAAGATGTAAGCAGATCAGAGAAAGATCATAGAATAGCCAGGCAGTATTGACTTTGGAAACCATGAAGCTGTAACAATCCTCATCTGAACAGCTGTAAAGTTCTCCATCTCTACCCAGCAAGCTAGGTGAGGTTGACTGTATCAAGAGTTGGGGTTTTCTAGGCAGGGTCTACAGAAAGACAATGAAGGAAGTTGTGGACATTGAAAAAAGAGTAGTTGAAGCTGTGGGTCATGGGACTCAAGCTGAATGAAAAAAGATGTGGCTCAGGGGCACCTGGGTGGCTAGGTCGACTGAACGTCTGACTTCAATTCAGATCATGATCTCATGGTTTGTGAGTACGAGCCCCGTATCAGGCTTCCTGCTGTCTGCACAGAGTCTGCTTTGGATCCTCTGTCCCTCTCTCTCTCTTTGCCCCTCCCCCACTTGCACTCACTCTCTCTCAAAAATAAACATTAAAAAAAAACGTTAAAAAAAAAGAAGTGGCTCACAAAGAGATTGATACATGAGAGAAGGGGTGCAAGCCAGTAGGTCTGAGCAAGTAGAAGAGTTAGAAGTTAGAATGTCAAATCCAGCACCCTCTGGACAATAAATAATCCACAATGACTGCAGGGTTTGGGGTGAGGAACTTTCTGAGCAAAGTACAGAGAAGTTGATACCTAATAGTGCATCAGTAGAGGTTGGGTCAGCTAAGAGGATGCAAAGGTTTACATCCAGGAAGGTGGAAGAATATAGATCTCTCCCTCTTAGTACAAATAGAGGAGTATGTTGACATCATTCTCACTCTGAGGGGAGAGACATCTAGAGAACAAACAGTTTGGACTTGAGAATATGAAGAATATCGTCAGTGAGAGCCAGGTTTTACTTAAAGCCAGTAGACACAGTAGATAGAGGGTAAGAAGTAGATCATTTGTTGACCGGGAATGCGAACTTTAAGAAGTGGTAGAGTAAAATCAGATGGTACAGTCAGTTTGAAAGAAAGAGCAGAGAGTAAGAACAGAGTTGAGAACAGGTTACTAGGGAAGCTTAATTCTGAGGGGTGAACATGCACTACATGGAGATTAAGCAGTACAAAATGTTGCCAAAGAATGAGGCCTTGTGGCATCCGGGGATTTTGTGGGTAGAGGGTTTTGAGGCATAAGTTTACATTAATTACATAATTGCTCATATTTGTTGGTGACATCCCAATCTCTGGATGAAGAGACTTCTGGATTGACTCCTGGCTTCTAGGGATCAATTATTTCTGATAAATGTGTGAATTATCTTTCCTGTTAAGAATTACGTCATTTTTTCTGTAGCTAAAGGGAGAGTCAGCCACTTGGACTTAAACATTCTAGGTAGGATAAAATATGTTGAGAGTGATAAAAAAAAAAATGAAGAAATGGGGAGAGGGATAAGGCATCAGAAGGCTTCTGTGTTTGGCTCTGGGTCTGGCCTGAATTTTGTAAAAGATTTTGGCCCCTGGGAGATGGGCAGCACTTGGGGTCAGAGGAGAGGGGGAGGAAATACTTGAGAATGCTTCGCTAAACAATAGTAGGTGTTTTGGGAAGATGAGTGTTATATATATGTATACTGATTAGTGATTTCTTAGAGTCTGTGATATCAGGAGGCACTAAGATACACAAATGTGGAAGATGATTTTGGACCAAGACATCTAGCTTCAGAAGTTTTGATTTTACTTTACCTCACACCACTTCTATTACTTGATACTTAATATTTCAATAACATGGTCCATCTTTCAATTTCTCAATCAAGCCATGTTCCTTCTTGCTGCAAGCCCTTTGCACATGTTATTCCTTTTGGTAGGAACACTCGTGCTTCTCATTGTCTTGGACAACTGCTAGTCGTTTCAGCTAAAGGATCATTTTCATGTTAGCAACCCTATTACTTTTTCTCATAGTACCGTGTACCTTTTCTTTACAGAACATTTAATAAAACCATTATTTACCTTAATCATACATTAACTATCCTCATTCATTATTCTCTAAGCCCTTCAAGGGCAGGAAATATGAAAGGTTTTTCCCACTGTAAAATTTCTAGAACCTGAGAGTGCAAGCACCTGGCACAATGCAGGTGCTCTGATGGTGACTGAATGAATCAGCACAAAAATACCAAACTTTTTAATTGTGTAATAATGGAAAATCACCAGTATGACAACCTCATGTAAATATATTATAAATTGGTTGTTACTATACAAAAGTTTTTGTTAACTAAAAAGGTGCTAAGACACGAAATATTATTTCACATTAAACAATGTTTCCTCACTCAAATTGTTAGTTTACTATTTGGTCACAGTAAGGGAACCAGAATTACTATTCTCATTGTATAGAAAGAAATAACTTCTCTGTGAAACTACAGGTTGTGTCTGCATATTATATAATAGAAGAAACATATATCAGTATAACCTTACCCCTATGGGGTTTTACTCAACTGTGTAGAAACAGTGGTACTTCCCAAGGGGTGGAGGGTTGAAGACCACTTGATAGACTATTCCAGAGGAGCTGTGCATGGCATCTAGTTCTCAGCAGCAGCAGAACTATTGTTTAAATGAAATTAAATATGTCTTAGAAAGTTTCTCCTTGATAAATCAATAAAGGATGTAGTTCCCATATCTAAATATGAGAAGTCATGTAAAAAAATCTATAAAATGTTATGCTTATATAAGTCAGAATTATTTAAAAAAATTTTTTTTTCAACGTTTATTTATTTTTGGGACAGAGAGAGACAGAGCATGAACGGGGGAGGGGCAGAGAGAGAGGGAGACACAGAATTGGAAACAGGCTCCAGGCTCTGAGCCATCAGCCCAGAGCCCGATGCGGGGCTCGAACTCACGGACCGCGAGATCGTGACCTGGCTGAAGTCGGACGCTTAACCGACTGGGCCACCCAGGCGCCCCTGGAATTATTTTAATGAAGCCCACTAATTGATGGAGTGTATGGCTATTTTTCTTCTAGTTAAAAAGCTTTAGGGAAAAAAAGTCAGTTGGGAAATGGACAGTTTGGCTTACTAATGGAGAAAACACTGTAGGAGACGTGTATATTAGAGAACTAGTTTCAGCACAGTTAAGGCTGATTTTTTTTTCCAAATCAGCAAGACAAGCAAAATGTGAAAACTGCAGTTACAGAGCAAAAATAAATAAACATGAGAATTCAAGAAAATAAAAGCTAGATGGGACCTCGGATGATTGAATGCACTGATTCTCAACTTTGGGCAAGAGATAACAGAAAAAAAAATGAAAAGCATCTGTAGAAAACTTCCCTTCCCAAGCAGCTAACCAGACACAAAAGAACAGGAAAAAACCAAAATTTTTAATATTTTTTAATTTTAATTTTTTTTCGGAAGGAAGTTTCAGAGAAAAGACCTTTTTTACAACTACTTACTCTAGACTTAGTAGAAGAGCCTGTGTACAAAATAAGATTGTATTACTGAATGATTAAAAATATTGTTTAGGACACACTTAAATGTTTTCCTTTTTAAAAATAGCATTTATTGTTATTTGGTTACAGCATTATATACAGTTATTGTAAAAGTTAGTAAAACCAAGAGAACAAAAGAAATAAAAGCCACATGTGATCATTTAGTTCTGCATGAAGATAACTAATTTAGAACCAAAACCAGGATTTTGCCATGGCAGTCTCCTAATATTGATATTGTGAATTGTTCAGACCAGAGGCAGTGAGGCAGAAGGGACTCACAAAACTTTGGGATGACACAGTAAACACGTGGAAAATAATTACGTGACTCAGCACAGGTGTAAAAGTTGTCAAATTCTTTCCTAAATGCTTCTACAAATTCAGGCAACTACAGAAGTAACGGGAAAACAAATGAACACAACAAAGAAGGCATTAATAAAAACCAAGTCAAAAATACTAAATACAAAAGAAGACAAATAAAATTGGTAGATTCATCTCAATTCTTTAAAAACTATGATACTTATAAAGTATTTATAAAAATACTTATAATTTGGTAATTTTAGGTAAGAAAAAATGGATAGAATTACAAATGTACAATCTGTGTTTGAGAAAATTAATGTAACCACAGATATAAAGGGCATCAGAAACAATTAAATAAAATGGAGTAGAAATTTGCTTTTTTTCCACTTTGTACCTATTTCAATTTTTCTTTGACAAAATACTGATTGTTCACATTTCTTTCAAAGAAAGACAGTTTCTCATGCCAGCTCCAGCTTTTGGCAATAAAACATTTCAATCTGCCAGAATTTCCACCCCAGCCCCCCAAATTACTTCAGGAATCAGGCATGTGAATCAATTTAGGCCAATGGGAATCAGGCTGGGTTTTTTATGGACAGTTAGGAAATAGTGCTCTTTTTTGCTGAATTTGACTCAACTAGACATAAGTCTAGAGTTGTCCACCTTACTGAAAGTGACACCAACACAAATTAGAATGTAGCTGAGCCCCTGAACCTGAAGTTTTATGCATCTAATACTACCCTTGGTCTTTGTAATTATATAACTCAATGCATTTTTTACCCCCGTTCAGGACAGTTGGAACTGAGTTTTCAGTTATCTTCAACCAAAGCAACTCTGTTGATCTTTTAGCCTATTGGCAAGTTCATGCCAATACATGGGGGAAAAAATGACCAAAAAACCCTAACAAAGTAAAAAAATAATCACACTTCCCACAGGTACTCATCCCTTACCATCAGACTTATGAAACTCAATTGGTTTATAATAACTTTTTTTCACTGTTTAGGGTATGGATCAATCATTCCTATGAATCACTTGCACTAGAGAGATGCCATAATATGGTAGCCACTGGCCATGTCTGTTTACTTAGCACTTGGAATGTGTCTAGGTTGAATTGAGATGGACTCTAAGTATAAAACACACAAGATTTCTCAGACATAGAAAGAAAAGAAATGTAACGTTTAAAAATAATTGTTATATTGATCATATGTTGAAATGTTAATATTTTGACGTTTTGGGTTAAATAAAATAAATTAATCTTATGTGTTTCTTTTTACCTTTCAAATATAACTACTGAGAACATTTAAAAGCATATAGATAGTTCACATCTGTGGCTTGCATTATATTTACACTGGACAGTATTTTTCTTGAATGTATAAAAAAGGAAAATCTTAAAACCTAATATGTAGGGCATTTTTCTTTATATCAATGTTTTGATTGTAATTTTGCAAGTGTAGAATCACCTTAATATATAAACCCTGGTAAGAATTTAAAATAAACAGAAACACACTGACTTTGTGAATATAGTCTATCTTACATAGAGGCCATACCAGAAATTTGAAAATCTGGGCAAAAATTGACTTGTCATCATGGAAACTACTTTACTGACACACATAGGTAGGACTGGTTCTAGAGATAGTTCGATTCAAAGTTCAAATGATATCACCAGCTCAATATCTTGGCCCTTGGTTGACCCTGTTCTCAGGTTCTTATCAACAGCCCCACTGGCTCAGGTCAGAGCATGATGCTTGAGTCCAGCGCTTGACTGTCCTCAGCTGGTAGATCCCACTGAAGTCCTGGGAGTCATTCTCTGATGTTAGCTTGGATTGGGTCACTACACCTTTTGTGGAGAAAAGTGGAAGATTAATTTTGTGTTCAAATGTAAAAACTTACAACTATGGCCTTGTGGTAGATATTGCTAGTTGATCCCCAATATCTACTCTGCTGCTTTTTTGGTAATAGGACTGATTTTTACTAGACACAATAAACATATTTCTCAGAAACATTTGTAGGTAGGGAAGTACAGATGGTTATTTCTAGCCAATGGGAGTTTGTGACTTCTGACAAGTATTCTTAACAGGAATGAATATCCTTGCTTTTTTTGTTTGTTTTGTTTTGTTTTGTTTTGTTTTGTTTTTAGGCTGAAACATATATGCTGAAATGCATATGTGAAGGCTGAGTTTAAGCAGCCTCTTTTGACCATGAAGTGTAACCATGTGTGGAGGATCATAGGACAATGTTATCAAAGGAATCTGAAAACATAATGATTATGAAACTTTTATATTAGCCTTAAACTGGTTTGGATTCTATAAAAGATACAAACTTATCTCTTGTTTAAGTCACTGTTATGACTGTTTGAGTTTCTACTGCTCAAGAATTAGCATAATTTTTATTGATCCTATTCCAAACCATTTATGTGTGTACAATTCAGATTATGAATTTTGGATAGCTATTAACATTAAGGAAAAGCAGGAATCAAATTTTCCATGTACTTTTTAATGCAAATATTTGGTTTGATTTTCTCCCATTACTTTATTGCATATTTCTTTAGACATCCTATATTTCTTTACAGTAATATTTTGATTATAGTTAATGTTGAACATGTTTTCTAAATTCCAATGTTCAGTAGTTTATTAAGATTACTTACATAGTATTATGTGAACTGTAGTTATGCAGGATGTTTATACAAGGTAGTTTATCATTGTGTAACTTGAGAAGTGTCAGCTTGATTCTTGAACTTTACATACGTTTTCGTTTCAGTATTTCTTACAAACATTTTCGCAGCTATTAAATCAGTACCCAATGCCTGTCTGAACATGAGATTTCACATGTCCTATGAAGATTTATACAGACATAATCTTTCTCATATTAGTGTTTGTGATAATACCATAGCAAGCTATAAAAATGCATGTACAAAAAGATGTGTGTAAATGTGTGGGTATATAAATGAAATTAAAAATTTTAAACTAATTTGAAGAACAGAGTGGATTCAGCCATGCAAGAGGTCAGACAAAAGTGAAATAACTTTCTATCTCCCTCTTAGAAAATTCAGGAATAGAGCAAGATTAAAACAGTTGCTTGAGCAAACTAGTGTTAAATAGGCTTAGAGAAATACATTTTTCAGCAAAGAAAGGATACTGAATCCTGCAAAACTGAGGGTACAGCAGAGATGAATCAACCTGGGTATGTACAGAGTGAGTTATGGTCCAAGTTGTATGAAAACAACGTTGGCAGTGATATGAAAGATCCCTGTAAGGGGAACATGTGGCTTCAGAGAAAGGGAATCATGCTGAAGCAGAAAATTGATCTGGAGGAGGCTGCAGCAGCCCAGGGTCACTGTAGGGGAAGAAGTAGAGGACAGGTTGGAGACAGGCTGGAGCTACATAGGAAATCTACCAGTTTGTGTCTGTCTTCACAGCCAGGGCAGGGTTAAAAACACATCAGTGTGATTTGCTGAGAAGTTATGGGCCACTGGAATAAGAACTTTAAGAAAAGTAGGAGAAGAAAAAAAGAAGTTTGGGTTTTATCAAGTTAGTGATGAGAGAGCCCCAAACACCCTTAGGTAAATCAGTTGGGGAAGTTCAGAGGTGGATAAACATTCTGTGGTGAATACATCAATTGAGAACAATAGGGTTTAATGAAACTTAACTGGTCTTCAAACTTCAGTCAAATGCGCTGACTCTTCTGATCCTTGAAGATAGGAGAAAACATGCATTATAATGAAATGATTTCAAATCACTGTATAATTTCACAATTATTCTGAGTGACAGCATGGCAAATAATAGTGAATATGGGTGTGACTTTTAAACTTTTTGTTTTCTCTAGAAAATGGATTCAAATTTAAATGTGAATTATGTTGGGGATACATATAGTTCCCTGGCGCTACTGAAAAGTTTCAAACCATATATTCAGGAGGACTTAATATTGAAAGAATGATAAGGAATTTGACTGAGCCGCTTTGACAATAGCATCACACCGACTCGTGACACAGATGTAGGTTTGCGTTTTGCCCACGTGCCAGACAAAAAAAAGGACAGCCTCTGCCCACTGGCACCCAGAACGTTTTCTATGTTCTAGACTGCTGGGAGGAAAAAGCCAATGCTTGCAAGAATAATTTTGTTACACATATGAATTCTGTTAGGTTTCCTGGTATGTTGAGGTATTAGAGATGTGTGCATTTTTGTCCCAGGTGGTACAGTTTTATTTCAATTCTAGCATGGCCCAGGTGTTTCTCTTGCAAGCCTGTGCACACATATAAGGGGTCAGTGAACCCAGGCATATATTAGGATGGAAATAGTTTTTGAATTATTGCCTTGATTATGTCTTCAAATGTTTTGTATTAGGAAGAATGTAAAATATGATTTTTAAAAATACTTTTGCATTTTTATGCCCATGTGGATATGTTATGGCAAATAATTAGATTTATAGTACTATAATTTATTATATGAAATACATAGATATAATTAGAGCTCTTTCAGAGTTGAAAAGCTTTTGGAACTTCTTTAAGAAAGTGAAGTAAATAAAAAGTAAGGAGCTTAAGGCTCCTTTTTCTAAGTGATTCAAATTCATGCAAGCACAAGTTCTCTTTGCAAGTATAGCATCCAGACTTTCAGAAATGATTTCTTTAAAACATTTTTTGTTACTGTTTATTTATTTTTGAGAGAGAGAGACAGAGCACGAGTGGGGGAGGGGCAGAGAGAGAGAGGGAGACACAGAATCCGAAGCAGGCTCCAGGCTCTGAGCTGTCAGCACAGAGCCTGACACGGGGCTTGAATTCACAAGCTGTGAGATCATGACCTGAGCTGAAGTCAGATGCTTAACTGATTGAGCCGTCCAGGTGCCCCCCAGAAATGATTTCTTATCTGCTTTGAGGAATAGGCACCAGGAAAGTACCATGGTATCAGAATACTGATCCCAGATGGGTTGGGGAAGAGAATGAAATAATGGATTTATTGAGGTATTCTATACTATTTTATCAAAAACTAAGGAGCACTTTCATAGTACCATACAGAATGTAAAGCACTTTTATACACATTTTTGCATTTGAATTCTCATGAAAATCAGCATTAATTCTCCCCAAACTTGTGCCCTGGGTAAAACTAGTACATAAACCTATTTTTGATGTATGTTATTTGACTTCTTTCCTGGCTTCCTTTTATATATTAGTTGATATATTGCTCTTTCTTTTCTCCCTATAAAAAATTGTATCTCCCCTAATTATGTATTATTTTTTTAGTATTTATTTTGAAAGAGAGAATGAGCATGAGCAGGGGAGGGGCGGGGAGAGAGGGAGTGAGAGAATTCGAAGCAGGCTCCATGCTGTCAGCACAGAGCCTGACGGGCTCCATCCCATGAATCTGTGAGATCATGACTTGAGCTGAAATCAAGAATCGATGCTTAATTGGCTAAGCTACCCAGGGACCCCCCAATTATGTATTCTTAGAAGTTTTGTTAATATTTTCCTGAGCAAGGTGAGTTTCAATTACTTAAAAAAAATTAAAATGAAAGCAATAATGTCATTTTATAGTAAAAACAACAACAACAACAACAAAATCCCACTGAGGTTTAATATGACTCAGTCTACTTGCCCTTGTGATAATAGGAATAAGGTCTCATATTAGACAAAGAGTTTTTCCCCCTATAATTCTGCCACAGCTCTTTGTTCTCTGTGGTTATCTTCATCATCCTATGCCCACATTAATGTATACTTTAAAGCTAGTTTAGAGAGTGGAAATGGCTGCAAGAAACTTTTAATAATAATGTCAGTGGGTTTTAAGAAGCCCATGTCTCATAGGCTTTTACCACTATAGAGCTCCAAGTTCATGGCCATGAAGGAAAGCCAATCTGAATATAATGACAACCACCACCACAGCAAAACCCGACTTCCAGTCTCCCCTGGGCTCACTTTTTCTGTTTAGGGGTTCCAAGTTTCTACACTCCCACTGGTAACTCACTCCCATCTCTGTCTGTTCTCTCCCTACACCCAATTCCAAAAAAAGGCTGTGCCACCATTCAAGCATCATCTGTTAAACCCTAAGAAAAATAGGAATGAAGATGCTTTTTTAAAAAATAGTTTTTATTTAAATTTCAGTTAACACATAATGTGATACTAGTTTCAGGTGTAGAAGTTAGTGATTCATCACTTACATACAACATCCAGCACTCATCACAATGAGTGACCTCCTTAATACCCATCACCTATTTAACCCTTTCCTTGCCCATGTCACCTACAGTAATCCTCAGTTTGTTCTCTATGGTCAAGAGTGTGTTTCTTGGTTTGTCTCTCTCTCTATTTTTTCCCGCTGCTTGTCTTTTTTCTTAAATTCCACATATTTGTGAAATTATGATATTTGTGTTTCTCTGACTGACTTATTTCGCTTAGCATAATATTCTCTAGCTCTATCCACATCATTGCAAATGGCAAGATTTCAATCTTTTTTATGACTAATACTCCATTGTATATATATATATATATACCACCTCTTCTTTACCCATTCTTTAGTCAATAAACACTGGGCTTTTTACATGATTGGACCATGTTGATAATGCTGCTATAAGCATCGGTGTTCATGTATCCCTTCAAATCAGTGTTTTTGTATCCTGTGGGTAAATACCTATTAGTGTAATTGCTGGATTGTAGGGTAGTTCTATTTTAACTTTTTGAGGAGCCTCCATACTGCTTTTCAGAGATGCTGTACCCATCTGCATTCCCACCAACAGTATAAGAGGGTCCCCTCTCTCCACATCTTCTCCAACACCTGCTTTTTCCGTGTTGTTAATTTTAGCCATTCTAATGGTGTGAGGTGATATCAGATTGTAGTTTTGATTTGTATTTCCCTGAGGAGTGATATTGAGCATCTTTTTGTGTGTCTGTAAGCTGTCTGTATGTCTGGGAATGAAGACACTTTTATTTTTATTATTATTTCTTTTAAATTTCAGGAATAGAATTTAGTGATTCATCACTTGCATATAACACCCAGTGCTCATCCCAACGAGTGTCCTCCTTAACGCCCCTCACCCCATTAGCCCTTCCTCCCACCCAACACACCACCAGCAACCCTCAGATTGTTCTCAGTATTTAAGAGTCTCTTATGGTTGGTCTCCCCCTCTGCTTTTATATTATTTTTGCTTCCCTTCTCTTATGTTTATCTGTTTTCTATCTTAAATTCCAGATATGAGTGATCTCATATGATATCTGTATTTCTCTGACTTATTTTGCTTAGCATAATACACTCTAGTTCCATCCATATTGTTGCAAATGGCAAGACTTCATTCTTTTTGATCACTTAGTAATATTCCATTGTGTGTGTGTGTGTGTGTGTGTGTGTGTATGTATGTCACATCTTCTTTATCCATTCATTAGTCAATGGATATTTGGGCCTTTTCCATACTTTGGTTATTTTTGATACTGCTGCTATAAACATTGGGGTGCATGTGCACCTTTGAATCAGAATTTTTGTATCCTTTGGATAAATACCTAGTAGTGAAATTGCTGGACTTTAAGGTAGCTCTATTTTTAATTCTTTGAGGAAACTCCATACTGTTTTCCAGAGTTGACTGCATCAGTTTGCATTCTCACCAGCTGTGCAAAAGGGTTCCTCATTCTCTGCATCTTTGCCAACATCTGTTGTTGCCTTGGTTGTTAATTTTAGCCATTCTGACAGGTGTGAAGTGGTATCTCATTGTGGTTTTGATTTGATGATGAGTGATGTTGAGCATCTTTTCATGTGTCTGTTAGCCATCTGGATGTCTTTTTTGGAAGAGTGTGTATTCATGTCTTTTGCCCATTTCTTCACTTGTTTGCCCATTTCTTCAATTTGTTCTTCGGGGGGTTGAGTTTGATAAGTTCTTTATAGATTTTAAATACTAACCCTTTATCTGATATGTCATTAGCAAATACCTTCTCCCATTCCATTGGTTGCCTTTTAGCTTTGCTGATTATTTCCTTTGCTGTGTAGAAGATTTTTATTTTAATGAAGTCCCAATAGTTAATTTTTGCTTTTGTTTTCCTTGCCTCTGGAGATATGTCAAGTAAGAAGTTGCTGCAGCTAAGGTCAAAGAGGTTATTGCCTGTTTTCTCCTCTAGGATTTTGGTGGTTTCCTGTCTTACATTTAGGTCTTTCATCCATTTTGAGTTTATTTTTGTGTATGGTGTAAGAAAGTGGTCCCAGTTCATTCTTCTGCATGTTGCTGTCCAGTTTTCCCATATCATTTGCTGGAGACACTCTGTTTTCATTGGATATTCTTTCCTGCTTTGTCAAAGATTAGTTGGCCATACATTTGTATGGGTTCTCCATTCTGTCCCATTGATCTATGTGTCTGCTCTTGTGCCAATACCATACTTTCTTGGTGATTACAGCTTGTAATACATCTTGAAGTCTGGAATTGTGTTGCCTCCAGCTTTGGTTTTCTTTTTCAGCACTGCTTTGGCTATTCAGGGCCTTTCCTGGTTCATACAAATTTTAGGATTGTTTGTTCTAGTTCCATGAAGAATGGTGGTGTTATTTTGATAGGAACTGTGACACATTTTTTTAAGGTTCATTTATTTATTTTGAAAGAGAGAGAGAGAGGGAAAGGGGGGGGGGCAGAGAGAGAGAGCAACAGAGAAAGAATCCCAAGCAGGCTCCACACTGTCAGTGCAGAGCCCAACATGGGGCTGACAGTCACAAACTGGGAAAGCATGATCTGAGCTACAGTCAAAAGTCGGATGCTTAGCAGGCTGAGCCACCCAGGTGCCCTAGAATAAAGACACTTTTTAAAATTTATTTACTTAGGGCACCTGGTTGGCTCAGTTGTTAAGCATCTGACTTTGGCTCAGGTGTTGCTTTCACAGTTTGGGAGTTTGCGTCCCACATCAGATGAGCTCAAGCCCCATTTCTGGGGAGCAGGAGCCCCACTTCACTTTGGGTGAGCATGAGCCCCACTTGGGTAAAACATGAACCCCACTTTGGGTGGGCCCCACTTCCCTCTCTCTCCCTCTCTCACTCTTTCTGCCTCTTGCTCACTTGCTCCCTCCCTCAAAAAAAAATTACTTAAATAATTCTACGTACCAGTGGGCTTTTATATTTTCAGACAAAAGGCTTTTTCTGGTATTTCTGAAATTATTTTATTTGTGTCATTTTTCATCTGGTAACCTCTAAATTCATTAGTCCCTAAATTTTTAGAGCCTCAGCATCCTGTACCAAAGAGGTAGCCCCCAATACCCAATCTTAGAGTATCAATAATCCCCAAAGACAGCTCATGTCTAGAATCCAGGGACATTGCTAGTCGTCCATAGAGGTCACTGGTCCTTATAATGCCCGCTTAGGAATCCAAGTGATAATAGCAGTAGTAAGAGTAGTAGCTAACACTCCTGACTGCTATGTGTCCGATAATATTTATATGTCTTTCTCATTTATTACAAAATACTATGAGTATTTTATTGTCCCTGATTCACAGAGGAGATAGGTGATTTTGAATCATTTTCTTTAAGGATATTTGATGCTTTATATTACATCTATATTTACATCCCTCCTCTCTCTATAAATACATATGTATAGGTAAATAGACTCATACTTACACATTTTAACTGAAGGCTTTGTTTATGTCCTTAGAATTTGGTTCCATCACCTGCAGCAGAGCATCTTTGAGAAAAAATATACTTTTCTTGCTGTTTCTATAGTTTAATTTAAAAACATGTGTCCTTTTGAAGCCTCCTAAAGAAACTGGCAAACCAAATGCTGTGAATTTTTAAATGACTGCATTGTGTTCAAATATTTATGGAATGGCCGAGAAAGTTCTAAGAAAGCAAAAGACAAGAACTCAAGCAATAATTGGATATTTCAGTTTCTGAAGGATTTGAAGATTCCGAAGGCAGTAACTGGGTTCCCTGTCATTTATAAATGCCCAGGAGAGCCTAGAAAGGACTTAAAGGAACTTGAAGTTAAAAGAGATGGCAATAAAAGGGAAGAAGGGAAGTGGGTGTTGAAAAAAACTCACTTAAGTTTATGGTGAGTTGCAGGAACCAGCACATAACTAGGGTGTAGCTTATCGAAGAAAACAGAACAAAAAACTGATAAATTCAGTCTAATTAGGAATTCACAATGATTTTATAGTGATAATTTCTCATTAATATGCTCTGAAAATCTGTCATTTAGCTTAATAAAGAAAGAATTGTTTATGGAAGAAAGAGTAGAAATTAAAAAAAATTAAGATTGATTCTAGATTTGACCGATTTTAGACACTAGTTCAAATTCTTACCAAAATAATTATGAGAAAGTCAGAAAAATAAAGAGAGAAAGCTTTTTTATACTTGAAAGTTCCAGTAGCTAATAAAAAATAATTTATATTTACCTTTAGCATATTGTACTCGTTAAAGAAGCAATTCTTAAAGTGTGGTACCAAGGGCAGCATATGAGAATTGGTTAGAAATACAGATGTTTGGGTGTCACCCTTGATTCCCTGAATCACAAACTCTGGGGTAGGGCCCTTTGATGTGTTTTAATAAGCTGCCCAGGTGATTTTGATGTACTGAAGTTTGAGAATCCCCTTAATTCAGAAGTAAGGTAACACTAAGTGCTGTAGCAGACAAACCCCTGATCTTAATATCCTAAGACAATGAGAATTAATTTCTGCTTAGCTAAGAGCTCAAAGTTAGTGTGACTCCTTGAGAGACTGTCCTTTGAAGGCAGTCCTTATGCCTCTTCACATTTACCATAGGGGACCACGTATCTTTCGATTTTTTTCCCAGTTTTATTGAAAAATAATTGACTACATCACAGTACAAGTTTAAGGAGTACATGATTGTTTGATTTACATATTTTGTGAAATGATTGCCATAATAGGTTTTGCTAACATCCATCCTCTCATGTAGATACAATAAAAAGACAAGAAATAAATAATTTTTTTTTCTCCTGATGATGAGAACTCTTAGGATTTTTCTTTTAACAATTTTCCTATTTTTATACAGCACTGTTAGCTATAGTCACCATGTTATACATTACATCCCTAGTACTTATTTATCTTATAATTGGAAGTTTGTACCTTTTGACCACTTCTGTAATTCCTACCCTCAACTTTCACCTCTGGTAACCATAAATATGATCTCTTTTTCTATGATTTTGTTTGTTTGCTTTAGATTGCACATACAAATGAAAACATACAGTATTTGTCTTTCTTGGTCTGACTTATTTCACTTAGCATAATGCCTTCAAGGTCCATTCATGTTGTCACAAATGATATGAATTCCTCATTTTTTTATGGCTGACTAATATTCTATTGTATAAGCATGCCATAAGTTCTTTACGCATTCATTCATCAATGGACACTTATTGTTTTCATATCTCCGCTATTGTAAATAACGCTGCTATGAACATAGGAGTGCAGATATCTTCTCAAGTTAATGTTTTCATTTCCTTTGGATATATTTGCAGAAGTGGAATTGCTGGATCATATGGTAGTTTTATTTATTTTTGTGAAGAACCTTCATACGGTTTCCTATAGTGGCTGCACCAGTTTGCTTTCCCACCAACAGTGCATAAGGATTCCCTTTTATCCACATCCATGCCAGCATTTGTCTTGTCTTTTAAGATAGGGCGATTTTAACAAGTGTGACGTAGTTTTAATTTGCATTTCCTGAACGACTAGTGATGTTGAGCATCTTTCCATTTACCTGTTGGCCTTTCATATATCTTCTTTGGAGAAATGTCTTTTCAGGTCCTTGGCCCAATTTTTAAATTGGGTTGACTTTTTGCTATTGGGGTGTATGAATTCTTTATGTATTTTGGATATTAACCCTTTTTAAAAAATGTTTATTTATTTTTGAGACAGAGAGAGACAGAGCATGAACAGGGGAGGGTCAGAGAGAGAGGGAGATACAGAATCTGAAGCAGGCTCCAGGCTCTGAGCTGTCAGCACAGAGCCCGATGCAGGGCTTGAACCCACAAACTGTGAGATCATGACCTGAGCCAAAGTCGACGCTTAACCAAATGAGCCACCCAGGCACCCCAGATATTAACCCTTTATCAGACATACAGTTTGCAAATGTCTTTTCTCCTTCCATAAGCTGTCCTTTCACTTTGTTGATGGTTCACTTTTTTGCTGTGCAGAATCTTTTTAGTTTCATGTAATCCTACTTGTTTATTTTTGATTTTGTTGCTTGTGCTTTAGGTATTTTGGATAAAATATCCTGACCCATGTCAAGGAACTTTGTTTTTATGTTTTCTCTTGGAAGTTTCAAAGTTTTATCTCTGACATTTAAGTATTTAATCAAGTTCAAGTTAATTTTTGTGAGTGGCATAAGCTATGGGTTAAGTTTCATTCTTTTACATGTAAATATCCAGTTATTCCAGCATTGTTTATTAAAGAGGCAGTCTTTTCTCCATTGAGTATTCTTGCAACCTTCTCGAATATTGGTTGAGTGTGTATGCGTGGCCATATATCTGGGCTATCAATTCTGTTCTATTGGTCTACCTGTCTGTTTTTATGCCAGTACCATGCTGTTTTGATGACTATAGCTTAACAATAGGTTAAAATCAGGAAGTGTTATGCCTCTTGTTTTGTTCTTCTTTCTCAGAATTTCTTTAACTATTAAGAGTCTTCTTTAAATTGAAGAATTTAATCCATTTATGTTTAAGGTGATAATTGATATGTAACGACTTATTAATGGCATTTTATTAATTATTTTCTGGTTGTTTTTTAGATCCATTGTTTCCAACCTGCTGAGGGTGTGTGTGTGTGTGTGTGTGTGTGTGTGTGTGTGTATGTGTGTGTGTATGGTTTGATGTATTTTGATATCAGTATGCTTGACTTTATTGTGTTATTTTTGTGTAATTACTAAAAATTTTCCCTTGTGGTTACCAGGAAGCTTACATAAAATATCATAAACTTGTAATACCTTATTTTAAACTGATAACAACTTAACTCCCATAGAATTTGTAAACTTTAAACTTTTACCTCTCTTCCTCCTGACATTTTAAGTTATTGCTATTACAATGTACATGTTTTTTATATTGTGTAATTAATAACAGATTATTGTAATTATGGTTATTTTTACTATATTCATTTCTTTAATTTTTAAACTAGAGTTTTAAGTGAGTTGTACACCACTATTACCATATTGCAGAATCCAACTATGACTATGTATATACCATTACCAGTGAGATTTATGCTACTTAAAATTTTTTTTTTTGGCAGAGAGAAAAAGAGAGAGAGAGAGAACTAGTGAGAGCATACAGGAGTGGGGGAGGGGCAGAGGGAGAGGGAGATAGAGGATCTTAAGCAGGCTCCATGCCCAGTGTGGAACCTGATGTGAACTTGATCTCATGACTGTGAGATCATGACCTGAGCCAAAATCAAGAGTCGGACGTTTAACTGACTGAGCCACCTGAGTGTCCCAACTACCTTTTAATGTTTTTATGATGTGAATTAGTGTAGTTTTATTTCCACTCAAAGAACTTCCTTTAGTATTTCCTATAAGTCGGGTTCAGTGGTGATGAATCTCCTCAGCTTTTGTTTGTTCAAGAAAGTCTATCCCTCCTTTGTTCCTGAAGGACAGCTTTGCCAAGTATGGGATTCTTAGCTGACAGTTACTTTCTTTCAGTATTTCGAATATGTCATTCCATTCTCTCCTGGTCTGCATAGTTTCTGTTGAGAAAGCTACCAACAGTCTTATGGGGAAGGGTCCCCTTGTATGTAACTTCTCTTTCTTCTCTTGCTGTTTTTAATTTTTTTTTTTTTGGCATTAACTTTTACAATTTGATTATGATGTGTTCCAGTGTAGCCCAGTTGGGTTTAATCTATTTGGGATCCTTTGGGCCTCATGGATATGAATGTCCATTTCTCTCCCCAGGTTCAGGAATTTTAGGCCATTATTGCTTTAAATATATTTTCTGTCCCATTCTCTTTCTCCTATCCTTCTGGAATTCCTATAATGAGAATATTATTTCCTTTCATTGCATCCCATAATTCCTGTAGGCTTTCTTACTCTTTTTAATTTTTTTTTTTTTTTTACTCTTTTCTTCAACAGACTGGGTAATTTCTAATATCTTAAACTCCAGGTTACTGACTCTTCTTTCTGCTTGGTTAAGTCCACTTTTGAAACTATCTATTGAATTCTTCAGTTATTTTGTTTCTGAATTCTAGGATTTCTGTTTTTTTTCTAGCTTATTTATATTTTTAATTTTTTATGGTTGCTATTTCTTTGTCAAATTTCTCATTTTGTTTGCATATTCATCATATTCTTAATTTTGTTTGTCTGTCTATGTTATACTTCACTAAACTTTCTTAAGAGGATTATTCTGAATGCTTTGTCTGGCAGTTCATAGATTTCTATTTCTTTAGGCTCAGTTACTGGAGTTTTATTTGTTTCTTTTGGTGGCATCATATTACCTGATTTTTGTGATCCCTGGTTCTTTACATTGGTATCTGCGCATTTGAGTAATTGGGCTCCTTTTCCAGACTTTACAGGTTTGCTGTGGCAGAGACTTTTCTTTACCAGTCAGCCCAGTTTGGGTTTCTGGGCGTGTCTGCTGGTAATGTCCTTGGGCAAATGGGACCTACAAGTATGGTCTACTTCTGGGTGAGTCAACTATTTGCACACTAAGAATAGGGATGCAGAGTGGTATGCCTCTGGCTAAGAACAATTGGATAGGACTGCTGGCTTGGTTCGCTTTTGAGTAAGATTATAGGATGAGTTCCATGGCTGCCTGTATCTTCTGATCAGGCTTACTAGATGGTTGGACTGGGTACTATATCTACTATAGATGGGACTATGAATTAGCTTCTTTGCCCTTCCAGGGCAGCAGGATGGGACCAAGAGCCTGTACAGGTCACTTTTGGGGACCCAATTTAGGCCAGGGTGTGCACTGAATTTCTTGGTCAGGAGAGGCTACCAGTTTTGCTCCATGAATGAGGAAAGCCACAGACTGCATTTTTTGTTCAAGTGCCACTGCACATAGGCTTGTTGAATGGGCTATGTAGTTTCCTGTGTGCTTTGGTTAGGTTTCCTGGTTGGACAAATGGAGAGCTGAATTCAGTGATGAGTGGGGCTAACTTATCATTAGATTCTCTGCTTGGCTGACCTGCACCCCAAGTTCCCTGACTGAACTGGGCCACTTTTGCTTTGTAGGTGATTAACTCTGCCTACCCTTCTCCACTCTTCCAGGAATTGTCACCAGCCCTTCTGGTTAGATGGGGCCAGAAGATACTCTCCATAGTGGGTAAAGTTATGACTCTGCTCTTTGCTTGGGCATGGGCAAAACTGGTTCTTGGGTCAGAAAATCTTATTTGAGGATCTAAATCAGACAGATCTATACCCGGCTGAGTTCCCTGGTCAGAGTACATCCCTGACTTTGTTCTGCAGATGAGCAAAGCTGCTAGTTGGGATTACCACTTGGGTCCTGCAGGTATGAACTCAGCCCACCAAGATCTATATGCTGGTTGCTGCAAGTTTCCCCTTTCTCCATCACAATCAGATGTTCAATGACTGAGCCCTGAAGATTCCTCTGTAATCCTGGTGGTGACAGATCCGAGTAGTACCATATAGTGCTGCAGTAGCTTGGAGGATGGGCAACGTGGTCAGTGTGTAGCCACTTTTTTTCTCCTTTTAATGCAGTAACGCAGTCTGTCTTGGCCTCTGTGGTGCAGGAGGGTGCTTTAGCCTTACTCCTGTGTTCTAGGATTCTCTCAGTGGTGTCTTGTCCTTGAATAGTTGTTAGCTGTTCTTCTTGTGAGGGGGAGTAAAGTCAAGGATGACCTATTTTGCCATATTGCTGACACCACTGATCTTTCACATATCTTAGGAGTCATTTCTCCTGCAGTCACTTGAAATGGGAGAATAACATTTCTTTAGCTACCACTCTTTTGGCCACCATAATTTTGTGATTTTATTTAACTACAGGGAATCCAGGAAATATAGTCCAGCTTTGTGCCTAAAAGCATGAGGAAGCCAATGCCAGCAGCTAGCTGACTTTGCCAAGATCATACTTAAAATCAGTTTTTAAGCTTCTCTATTGATAACTCTCTCTCTCTCTCTCTCTCTCCATATATTATTCTCATGGCTTCATTTATTTGTAACATACATTCATAGCCTATTTACAACTTCAACACTCTACTTGATATTAGATACACTGTGGTATCTCCTTAAAAATTTCATAGCTAATGATTAAAAACAGCCTGGTTTTGGGGGCACCTGGGTAGTTCAGTCAGTTAAGCACCAACTCTTGGTTTCAGCTCAGGTCATGATCTCACAGTTTCCTGAATTTGAGCCCCACATTGGGCTCTCTGTTGATGGTGCAGAGCCTGCTTGGGATTCTCATATTCTCTCTCTTTCTCTCTCTCTCTCTCTCTCTCTCTCTCTCTCTCTCTCCACACACAGACACACACACACACACACACACACACACACACACACACATTCATGCTGTCTCTATCTCTCTCAAAAATAAACAAATTTCAAAAAAACAGCCTGTTTTTTTAAGTTTTGTCAGTTTGAACTTTAAAATAAATTCTCATGCTCATTCAGGCTACACAGGGACCACGTATGTCTAAATTAGCGTAATTGGTAGAAGTTTATATTTCTACAGAAATAAAAAATATATTCTTTACCATCTTTTATATGTCAAGAACATAGAACTATGGGCTAGACACCCTCATACGAGCTGGGGGAGCCACAGACATATTTTAATAAATATTAGTGTCATCACAAATGTTAGAAAGAAACATTGTCTTTAGACAACCTCCAAAATGCACTGGTAAGTCTTCTATTCCTTCAGAGAACTCTCTGTGCTTCTCCTTCATTTTTGGATTTTTGCCAGAAGATAAAGAGTATGAGTTACTCAAGTGAGTCTTTGGAGAGATACAATCAAACTGGCAGATAATTTAATAATACTGCTTGACCTCTTTGTCATATTGATTCATTTATTTACTTATTGCAGGGGAATATATACACTGGAATGTCCTATTAAGTGAGGTTATGGAATCATCCCAGGAGTGTGTGTGTGTGTGTGTGTGTGTGTGTGTGTGTGTGTGTGTCTGTGTGTGTATTTCTGTGAAGTGGACACTAGACTAATCTAGACAATACATTGGAGATTTATAAATCACAATGTTTTGTGATTTTATTCTAAAACTATTTACATTGCTCTCTTAAATGTCTATGAAAATATATCTGCATTAAAATCTGAAAATATCACCAATTATGAACCAAAAATAATGTCTCACATTTCTGGAATTCTGTTAGTAATTCTATTCTACATTTCTAACTGGCATCTGTCTCTTTTCAAAGTTATGTACTTGTAAAAATTTTCTCCTGGCTTGAACATTTAGATTCTTAATTACAAATGTTCAATTAAAATTGCTATAAGTATTATCTCTGGCTTTATACACTTACAAAATTCACCTTAAATTATTACAGAGTTTTGAAAACAGGGAAATTTTCTTTAATTGAAATGTTAATTCATTGCAAAATACTCTTTTATTGAGTTCAAGAACTGGCATATTTCTCAGAATAAGAAGGCATTTCTTTTTTTTTTTAAATTTTATTTCAATTCCAATATAGTTAACATACAGTGTAATATTAGTTTCAGGTGTGCAATACAGTGATTCAACATTTCCTATACAACACCCAGTGCTCATCATGACAAGGGCACTCCTTAATCCCCATCACCTATTTCAACTTTCTCTCTATCAGCCTCTCTTCTGGTAACCATCAGTTTGTTCTCAATAGTTAAGAGTACATATCTTGACTTCTCTCTCTCTCTCTCTCTCTCTCATTTGCTTGTTTGTTTTTTCTTAAATTCCACATGTGACTGAAATAATATGGTATTTGTCTTTCTCTAACTGACTTATTTCACTTAGCATAATACTCTCTAGACTCATCCATGTAGTTGCAAATGGCAAGATTTCATTCTTTTTTATGGCTGAGTAATAATCCATTGCATATATATACCACATCTTCTTTATCCATTCATCTGTCAATGGACACTTGTGCTGGTTCCATATTTGACTATTATAAATAAAGTTGCTATAAGTGTAGCGATACATTATCTCTTTGAATTAGTGTTTTTGTATAAGAAGGCATTTTTTGAAGTTTTATAATACTAATAGCATCAGTAAATATTGAATACTTATAAAAGATTGCTGTCATAACTTTGTCCTTAAGTGGTTTATATTACACATGACTTTGCTGCTTGAAGGCAAATATATATTATGTAAATTAATGTATTGAATAAATAAATATGTTTACCATATTTAGGGTAGATTTGACACCGTTTGAGGAATTAATCTGTGGCCAAGTAACACAATACATGTGTGACATCTACCATCATTTTATAAGTTGTCACTTTTTTTAAGTTTATTTATTTATTTTGAGAGAGAGAGAGTGAGAGAGAGAGAGAGAGAGAGAGAGAGAGAGAGAGAGAGAGCATGCTTACAATGAGGGAAAGGGTCAGAGGGAGACAGAGAGAATCCCAAGCAGGTTCCATGATGAGCAAGGGGCCTGGATGTGGGGCTTGATCCCATGAACCAGGAGATCATCACCTTAGCTGAAATTAAGAGCCAGATAGTTAGCCAACTGAGCAGCCAGAAGCCCCTATAGGTTGTCGTTTTTAGGACTAGCTTTCCAGTTGTGGTTTACTACTTCCTGAGTATTCTCTTTCCTAGTAAGTAATCTGCCGCTAATTGAGCAGTGGTATAAACTTAGACTTGTGAGCTATAATGATCACATTTTATGTATATTCAGTCAATTATAATGAAGAATTCAAACCAAATTTGTATTTGTAGGCAATTTTTTGATTACTTTTATGCTTTACTCGTTTTTCTTAATGCAATCACTTATTGCACAAGCCAACCATAGCTTATCTTTGCATTCTTGACTTCCTCTAAGTAACAAATATGTATTTTTCAATATTTTTTATTTATTTTTGAGAGAGTGAAAGAGAGAGAGAGAGAGAGAGCACAAGAAGGGGAGGGGCAGAGAGAGATGGAGACACAGAATCTGAAGCAGGCTTTAGGCTCTGAGCTGTCAGCACAGAGCCCAACGCGGGGCTCAAACCCACGAACTGTGAGATCATGACCTGAGCCTAAGTCAGACACCCAACCACCTGAGCCACCCAGGCGTCCCAATAAGGAATATTTTTTTATCTGTATATTCTCTGGTAGTTTCTCACTTCATTAAATCTCCAAAGCATCTCCTAATTAGTGCTGTCTCCAAATGAAGTTTGAAAGCATCAATTGGTATAATATGTGAATGCCACTTCCTATTTTTCCACTACGCTAACAATAGTGTTTTTGTTTTACTGCTTATCAGGAAGAATAACCTCACACTATTTAAAACAGACAAAAATCCCCATGTTACACATATCTTATTCTTACAATGTTCCAGTGAAATAATACCTCTCCCTCTCTTGGACATTTCACAGATGAGGATTTTGGAGAACAGAAATGTGTCAAATAGCATGTCCAGAGAGGGCACATTTGATCAGTTGTAGGATATCAAAGCTCCAAATTCTCAAGCTGGGTCTATTTTAGTTAAATCTTGTAGTGACTTTTTTACAGTTCCAACTCACCTTTTCTCTGTCATTATTTTTAAATTATTGAAAATTGTAAATTTCATCTGTCAGAAATGACTTCAAATTTTTATAAATTTCTGAACAAAAGAATTTGTAGACAAAAGAGAAAATGAAAACAATAATCCCAAATTTGATAAATAGAAGATTCTAGAAAAGGAAATTAGTTCCATTTGTAAAGTATGATGCCCAGAAAAGAATCAGTGGTAAATTGTAAGCTTTATATATTAGTAGAAAGTATTGACACTGAATATCCAACATTTCTTCAACATTATTTAGAATAGTTTGGAACTATTGGATATTTGAAGCAAAAGCTTTAAATACTCCTCAAAGCTTACAGTATTGAGGAAAACTCAGATTTCAGTTACAAGGTTTTTTTTTTTTCCCCTAAATTGTTTTTAACTTGTTAAAAATTCAGCCACAGATAACAGATGTATTTTTGGAAACTTAAGGATTTATTCTAACTTTATTTATGAGTTTTAAGTCCTGAGAAGCACCTATTTGAAACTTACATATTGTTTTATACTTTTTGAATGAGTCCCACTTAACTTTAAAAGAGAGAAATGAAAAGGATGTTACTTTTCCATTGTATTCTACAAAACATCAAGTCTGGACTAGATATATGAGATTAAATATAAAATTTTAGTAGTTTAAAATACCTAGGGGTACAAAACAGAGGATAAGTGTGCTCATTAAATATACATTTCAGGTAACATTTAACTGAATATGTTTATAAGGAATTGAGCTTTTTATGTTCAATGCAAATTTGTAATACCCAACATCATAATGGAGTAGTAAGTGGGGATATAGGCTACGGAATGGACTTAGAAAGTAATCATTTTCTGATGATCTGGTTATCTCATCATAATGTTATACACAAGACTGAAGAGCATATAGCTCTTACTGAGACCAATTCAGGGTAGCTTTGCATCTTGATTGTGTTATGTTAGCTATTTTGGAAGAAAAATTATCTATCATCTATCCATCCATCTATCCATCTATCATCTATATATCTATCATCTAATACATCTAAGTGGTGACAAAGCTTTACCGATACAAATCATTTGTCTAAATATTTTGGCCTCAGGAAAAAAATTAACCAGAAAAAATGTTATTAATTTCAAAGTAGCTAAGTATAGCCATCTTCTTCTTTCTTTTCTTATCTGTTTTTTAAGCCACCCTCCTCTAGATAATCAATTTAGAACATATATTGCAACACATTAGCATCTCTGTTTTCTGAGGGAGTTTTTTATTACTATTATCTGACAATTCTCGCTTCAAAAGTCCTTTTTAACTAGACTTGGTTATTTGTAACCATTTGTTATTTGTAATCATTTGTATTAATTTCATTAATTTAGACTTGTTTTGCTCTCTGAGTACCATGCCCCCAGAAACAGACTTGTCTTAATTTAATTTAATTTAAAAAAAAATTAATGTTTATTTTTGAGACAGAGCCTGAGTGGGGGAGGGGCAGAGAGAGAGGGAGACACAGAATCTGAAACAGGCTCCAGGCTCTGAGCTGTCAGCACAGAGCCCGATGCGGGGCTTGAACCCATGAACCGTGAGATCATGACCAGAGCTGAAGTCTGACGCTAAACCAACTGAGCCACCCAGGCACCCCCAAAACAGAAGACTTTTAAGCTCTGACATTCAAAAGCTGTGAATGAAAAGTTATTCTTATAAGCCAGAAAAACAATTCTTAGGAAAAAAAAAAGTGAACTCTTTTCCACTTTGAAATTGATGCTTCTCAGTTCCCAGAATGAAGTGGATCACAGGTAGTAGCTGAATTCTTGAGCATATTTATAAAATTATACATATTTATAGCACCTAAACATATGCACTAGAAATTTTGTAAAGTTGTACATACTTGTATCATTTGTTTGAAATATTTTGAACTACTAATAATTATATACATATTCAAATATAAATAAAAAATTATTTTAAAGTCACATGTAAATAGAAATGGCACATTAATCATCTCCATCTTCAAGGTAGGTGATAACTATTGCCAAGAGCTGTACTTATAATTTATAATTGTGTCAGAAGAGTTAGGATTCTGTAACATTTTTGGTGAATTTTTTTCAAGCTTTTGCTTGCATCATTCAGCTTATTTATCTGCAAAGTGGTACACATAAAGTTTTTCATATCTATTTCACCCCAAGATGTTACAAGCTGGATATTTGGATAACCCATTACCATCTCAATTATTGGAGCAATTCTTATGATTTTATGTACACCACGAGGGTTTATGTTAACAATAAAGACTAATTATGTGAAATGATAATTTAGTGATCTGAAGAAACTGATTTTTCTCCAAAGAGCGGTCTTCTTTCTAGGGAGATAAAACTTTCTCTAGCAGTTCAGAATTTATAAAATGTTTTTTAAGATCCACAATAAGGAACATAAGGCAGGGGGTAGGCCATGAGGGTTGGCAAGACACTACAAACCTATCAATGACACACTAGTTTAAAGAAGTGTTTAATCACTTCTATACATGTTTCGAAATGTATACGTCCTATTCTGTCACAAACTATAAATTTATTAAGGAAGCATTTGTCTCTTTTAATAATAAAACAGAAATAACTCATCAGGTGGAGATTAATGCAAAATTGGAATGCTTGTAGGCATATACTGAGCAGTTAAGTGCTGAAGAAAGGATAGCTGCCAAATCATTGGCTTTTTGGTGGTCTCTAATCTTCATATTACACAATTCAAAGCTACTTGTGCAGAATATGAGATTCAGGAGGAGAGACAGGACAATTTACCAAGTGTATTTTTTTTCTTTAAGTATTTTACAAAGTCAAGTAATTTCCCCATCCCTTTAATATTACAATTTTGTGGACATAATATTGACAGCTCTAGATAAATTAACTTCTAAAATAAAACAATTTTATGACATTTGAATGGGTTTCCTTGTTGCTAAAGCAATAAGCTTCACTGATACAAATCTGAGTGTAACATATGGTCTCTGCCTTAGGCCAGGGTGTTCCATTTGAATTATTCCAGGCTTTTCCTTATAGTGCTGTGCTTCAAACATGAATCCAATTACCAACTGCAGTCAGGCAATTGAAAGGCTTTAGGAGAAATACTCTAATAGATGGGGAGGTAGGTAAAGGACTATGATTTGTGTGGTAATCAGCAAGAGAAGGTCAATTGTAATAGAATAGACTGGTTTCCCAGACAGAGCTAATGTAGGATGCCTTCCACTCCATTGAGGGATGCTATCAATAGATTTGTTGTTTTCATTACCTCGAATGTCACTTACTGACAAGATAAATAAAGAAAGTGTGAAGAGGCCTGTTGATGGATCAGGTGATTAAAACCTAGGTTGTGGCTGAGCAATTAGCAAACTGATGACCCTCTTGAAGACTGGGATTGGGAAGTTCAAAGAGAGGTGTTATGCAAATGTCTACCTGAAAAGAATAGGTTTGTGTTAAGATTTATGTTCAAACTCTAGGATTCATAATAGGAAGGCTGAATAAATGTGCATCTCCCCAAGATGCAAGATTTCTCTTTATTCTGTAAATTATTGAATTTCTTCTTTAGAGAGAAAAGACAAATGCAAAAGAATGCCTAGTGCTGATACCACACGTTTAATTTTTTAGCAGTCTATTTCCTTAAACTTGTAGGAGCCCAGAAGCTCTAGCACAAAGGCATGCATTCAGTTCATGAGGTCTCTCTTTTTCTTTAAGAGTCTTGGGAGGAAGTCAGTCACACAGCCAGATGATTCTTCTTACGAATTATCGTAAAAGCAAAACAAATGGCACTGTGAATCTAATAATCCAGAAGGCTTTTACCAGAAATATCAAATATATTTTTATAAAGATAAATCCTAGGTCACAAGAATGATTTACCCGAGGCTAATCTTATCCAAGTTCCTGCCTCCACTCTTCATGAGAGCTCATCAGACTACAGTAGAGTACTCCACTCAGAGGTTCTACTTCCCTACCCCTCAATCAAAATTATCCAACAGCTACTTTGCTTCAGGTATCAGGCTACCTAACATCGGATTACCTTCAATTACAATGTATATGTAGATTGCTATGAAACGAAGTAGAGAAAAATGAAAGCCTTACGACTTAAATAAATAACACTGAAATTTAAAAAGCTTACTTTACTAAAACTAAAACAATTAAATAATGCTCCCCCCCACCTCTTGTGCAGCATACCTATGTGGCTTTTTGACTTTATAGGAAAATTCAAGTCCTTACAATATGAAATACTTTCAAAACAGCAATAACTTCACTGAGCGAGGCTCTCCCGGATTGCACGCACTCATTTACACCTAATAATCAGCTAAAACTCAAAGTCCTACAGTAAGTTGCTGAAGATGCAAAAGGAATTTGAAATGCAGTAGGGATTAAGGATCTTATATTGAGAAGATTGATTGCTAACGGGACCAAATATGCCCATGCAAGGTCTCTAAAATTTCAGTTAGATACCAAAAGCCATTTAACTAACAAAAAAAACCCCACACTGTGTTAATAGAGCCATCCTTAGCTTTTTGGCACATCTTAAATGAAGGATGTCTTTGGTAGTAGCCCTTACAATGTGAAACAGCCATCTGCTCACCATATCTGATTGCTATTTATTCTGTAAGAGCTCTCCTGCTTCCAGCACTTATGAGCGATTAGCTGTTGACCAAGGATCTTGATGCTGCACTTTACTGGGCAATTAGAAGAGGATAGAGTCCACGAGAGCTTCAAGAGGCAAAGATGTGCTTGGTTAGCAGCTACATTTGAGTCAAGCTTTAGAGCAGAAGAAAACATCACAAAAATGCATCCGTAGGAAAAAGAGAAAACATTTTAAGGCTGATGTCTGAGGAAGACACAATCTTTTCTAGCACAATCTTTTTCTACTGCGTTCTCTAAAAGTTAAGGAAATCAGGTTCCACGTTTTTCTGGGGCAGGGCATTTCATGGTTGGAAAAAGAAATGTTTTTAATTGCCTTTGTCACATGCTTCCCTAAGCAATTTATTTTCTCAGCAGTTACAACTGCCTTTTATTGGTTATTTGGTGAGCATAGCCCCTGGCTCCAGTGCAGATTTTAATTTTTAAATATCGGGCTGCTGACGGTGCTTCTTCTGGTTGGTGTGAAAGGGGCACTGTCGGGAATTCCTTGACTTCCTCAAGCAATTCTATTTCCTGTTATAAATTTAAAAATGTGTTCTTATTAAAAATTTTGAATGGATTATTCCAAAGACTTTTATGTTCAAAGAGATTTTTTTTTTCTTAACAAATGAGTTGAAGAGACCAGGCTTATGTATAAACTACCTTTTCCTTCTCTTTCTGACCTATTTTTATTTCAAGTTGCATGTAGGTTTTGTTAACTATGATAAGGTAAAATTAATGAAAATGTTTGTTCTACAACAAAAATCCACAGTTTTTCAATGAAAACCTGTTTTCTTCATTAGTTTTTCTCACATCAAACCTTTTTTATATAAGTGTGCTCAGCTAGACAAAGATTTCTGTATATAAATCTCAACTTAAGTAAATAATGAACCATGTGCATGGTAGTTTTATAAATACCTGTTTGCCACAAGAAATTATAAAATATTAATTAAATCAATTGCCTATTTAAGTAATAAGAGGTCAGTGAAAAAAAGATGATTCCCCCGTGGAAGACCTAAAAGAGAGTTCTCAGATTTCCCATGGGACATTAATGTACAGTCAATACTTTTGATTCTTTTTTTTTTTCTCCTAACTGATCAAACTGGAGAAGGTACATGGCATTTTAACTGAAGCTCAAACATGACCAAAATTGTTCATAACCCAGCAATGGGTGCTCCACAAAAGATGATCTGTTGTGCTGCTGAATGCTGACATTAATACATCATAATGACTGCATCAATTTATGACGGCAAAAGGATATCAGAACTTGTAAGTGAACTCTGAGAAAGTCAAGCCACCAGTCAATAACACCATGCATCTGATGTCCATTGTCATACAAGAATCTTCAAGTTTCACCTATTGCAAATGAGGTTGTTACTGTGATAGTGTAGAGTTGAAAAGTCCTAAAAAAGACTGACTGGTTGTACAGGAAAAGTCTTGCATATGTGAGTAATAGATACACAAAACTATCTTGGTATAAGTTGCATAATAAACTTCATTTCAAATACTTCTCCAGCATGTAATGATATTCCCTCCCCTCACCAACTGTATATTTGCACAATTCAGTTCCTCCTCCAAAAATTAAAAGTTAGATTCTTTTACCTAATTTCTAACTTTGACACATTTTGTATTGCTTAAAGCTAATTGGCTTAGTATTAATCATCAACTGAAATCAATCAAAGCCCAAGAGGAAATGCCAATTAATTGGGCAATAACCAAAGAAGTTTTTTCATCTGTTGTCCTGATTGTAGAGCTTGGAGG
Source organism: Felis catus (assembly GCF_018350175.1). Classification (NCBI taxonomy): domain Eukaryota; kingdom Metazoa; phylum Chordata; class Mammalia; order Carnivora; family Felidae; genus Felis; species Felis catus. The sequence continues at coordinate 41,105,139 of NC_058376.1, forward strand.
GGAGACTACAAAGCTACTAACTTTTATAATGAAAAGCCTGCAAAAAAGACAGAATAAGCCCTGAGTATTGATTACGCACTGCAAGGAAAGGACTAACTGGATTAAAATTCTGTCAGGGAGGGTTTAAATTTGAAAAAGGAAGTTGTCATTATGATGTTTATTCAGGGAAATGAGAAGTCAGAGGCCAAACTTTCCAGGATATGAATGCAGATCTTCAAGTAATATTTGAGAAAGGAGATGAAAAAGTTCTAAAGGCCAGGACATATCATGTGTAGCAACACCTCCTTGGCTCCTTGGAATGAAGAAAAAAACACTAATGGTAAAACAGGTCTCCAACTTTCTGACCATTACGTAGACGCTGAAACGATTTATATGAGCTCAACATGGCTGCATTTTATAAGTCATAAACTCAAGTGTTCTCTTAACACCTGATAATTTGCTCAGCATGGGGGCGCGGGGGCGGACAAGACCGATTCTGATTGCAAGGGTTTTCAGTCTAGCTATAGGAGCACAAGGGAAACTGAAAATAAAAACTGACCTGTACTGACGCCAAAAGAAAATTGTAGAAATGTAGCAGAATATACATTCACTTCAGAAAATAGAATTTGTGACTCAAAAAAAAATTTTGAGAGATAGAACTTTCAAGTACTTGGCTTCCTTTCACGCACTGTTCATTATCTTTATTTATTTACTTATTGTTACATAGAATATATTCCTTCAAGGTTAAGATGAAAAATTCATCACACATGATGCTTATGTATTTGACACATATGTAAATTACTCAATAATCAAGTAGAAAGCAGCTTCTACTTTTACTTCTCTGGATGGTAATGGCCCATTTCTACCTTTCATTCTGAACATGATTGATCCTTTTCTCCATCAGAGGTCATCTGTGCTGCTAACACAGAACGTGAATTTATTTATTCAGTTGTTGCATATTAGTTCTTCAGGAGTTAAAGGATCTGAACAAATACAGAGTCTTGCACTACATTATATTATCCTTTATTAGTGAGAAATTCAAGTCCTGAGATCATTATTAAGCCATTCTCCAAAATCTGCTTGCTCTATGAGAGGGACCCCAAACTGACCTCTGATCAAGTTGTATCAGAAGGATTTTACCCTTGTTACTAATTAAATAAATAGCTGCATTTGCACTATTTTTCTTTATGGTCAAGTTATGACATCAGCCCTCTCAAGGAACTTGAGACAAAGAGGAACTTAAAGACAAACAGAGTCAAGTTCCCATTTAAGCAGGAAGAATATATTTTGCATACTAAGGTCCTGACACTTGGCATCTAGTGTGCAGTAGCTTTATTGCGATTAATATACCAGCATATCACATGTCAAAGGGCTCTTCGTTCAAGTTTGAAGAGGGCAAAAGGAAAGGCTTATTAAGACTCACTTTTCAGATGTTGTTACCTGCCCTTCCTGAGGGAATTTACCCAAGAACCCCGAGGGGAGCAAGAATGGTGGCTCAAAACATCACATTTTTTGGTCCTGGAATGAAGTGTCTGATTATATACTTGCAAATACATAGAAGGATTTTGTTTGTTCATCAACCTTGGAGACAATGTTTCGGTAATCTTTTTTCGTTCATCACATTTAATATATCTGCTGCTTCTGCCTTATTCTTTTTGTGTGTATATTATTAATAAGTGGCATCCTATGCAAATCTATTCACCCACTGCATGCAAAAGGATGATTACCATAATGATTCTGAAAATGTTCATTTCAGAAAGGAAATCCTATTTCTTAAGGGCACAGTTTTGCCCCTTCATATATGGTTTTGAATTTCCAATATAAATACGTTCATCTCTTCCCCCCTGAAATTATTAAGGACACTTTGCAAAGCTAAGCTTTATTTGCCTCTTCATAAAAAGTCTTAATAATTTCCTTTGTTACATCACAGCTGCAGAGTAACCATAGCAACCAACTTAAGTCACAGAAATAGTTATTACTATATGCCTTCTATGTCTAGAATGTGAAAATGGGAAAAATGCTATTAAAGTACACTAAAGAAGTTGTCTCTGTTTCACAAATATCTTCATTTTTGCAATATCTTCAAATATCAACAAATATCTTCATGTTTGCAATCATTTTGCTTGGGTAAACATTATTAAAATTAAAGTGAAAATTGTTTAATATATTCAAAATCAGTGAGGATTATTTCAGACTCACGGATAAGATCATAGATGGTCTGGTTTTGTGGATGGAGTCGTCACTTTTGAAGAATTGGTGACTTGGGTCATCTTCTATGGAAGAGCAGCAGATCTTTGGGTCTCCAGGCCCACTCTCCCCCAGCAGTGTTAGAATATTGTACTCTGATTATCTGAAACCAAAATCTGTCAGGAACGCCTTCCCTAGTTTCTCTCTTCCAGTTCCAGGTCATGGCCTGCTTTTTTTTTTTTTTTTCCCTTCCTTTTCTTTTCTAATAAAAAATATTTTGGAGTAATTCAAATTAAATAAAAGTTACAAAGGTAAAACAAGTAATTTTTTTTTAAATTTTTTTTTAACGTTTATTTACTTTTGAGACAGAGAGAGACAGAACATGAGCAGGGGAGGGGCAGAGAGAGAGGGAGACACAGAATCTGAAACAGGCTCCAGGCTCTGAGCGGTCAGCACAGAGCCCGACGCAGGCTCGAACTCACGGACCGTGAGATCCTGACCTGAGCCGAAGTCGGCCGCTCAACCGACTGAGCCACCCAGGCGCCCCTTATATACCTCTTACTCAGTTTCAGTTTCCTTTAATGTTTTCATCTTACATTGTAATATTACACATATTTGTCAAAACTCAGTAAACTTTGGTTGTTAGTAATGAGTCCGGGTTTTGTCTGGAGTTCACCAGTTACTCTACTTTTTATGTTCCAGTATCTAATCTGGGATATTTTTTCCTGTCTCTCTTGTCTCTTTGAGTCTGTGACAATTTATGTCTTTTCTTGATTTTTAGTCTTAAGGATGATTGCAGAGAATGTTTCTCAGTCTGGCAGTGGCTGAACCTTTCTCTGGATGGGGTTATGCATTTGGGGATGAATAGCACAGAAACAGTGTTCTTTTTACCACATCATATCAGGTGGCGGATGGTATCAGCATGACAGAGCACTGTTGATGTTAACTTGGTCATTTAATGAAGATAGTGGGTGTCAGGCTTCTCTTCTGTAAGGTCACTATTCTGTGCTTTCTATAATTTGTTCTTTGGACGCAAATCACAAAGCCTAGCCCATACTACCCAAATGAGTGGAGTTTAAAGCTACTGCGAGAAGAAGGAAAAATATCTTAAATATCTTTATTATGTGGAAATCCTTTCTCTCCTATTTACCTATTTATTCAGTCATTTATAGGTATCAGCATAGATTCATGCGTATTGGAAGCCAACACCACGTTATTTATTTTGTTGTTCAAATTGTTCCTACTTTGGCCACTGGGGAGCTCTTTCAGGTTGATTCTAGAGTGTCTGGCATGACCTTATCCTTTTGATTTTTGAGTACTTCCTTTGCTTTCTAGCACTGCCAAATGCCTCAATATTTGTATTTTCCCTGACTCCACCCTAGAATTAGCTATTTCCTTAAGAAGCCCTGATAACATACTGGAAAATGATATTTCAAAATCCAGATTTGGATGCTGGGTGGATCATGATTTTTTTTTTTGTAGTTAAACCCATTTCTCTTTCAATAAATGCTATTAGCACTAACTTTATTGCTATGGTGAAAGAAAAATTACCTATTCTAAGTTTTCCTCCTTCTACTTGCCTCAAATCACAATGAGTAACTGGAAACAGAGGCATATTGCCTTAAAATCACTGAAAATCCGTATTTTTATCTCTCGTAATATAGAAAAATCATGAGTTTATAATGATAAAACATTAGTGGGAAGTGATATTTTAACAGTTTGGGTGCTTCCAACTTCAAGTAACAGATTTACTGAATAAAATTATAGTGTTACTATCTTGTACTATGAGTAGTAGAGGACTGGTTAATTTTGGCAGCTGGGCGACATGAAGGTTCTGGTTGGCTTCATTGTAAATCTCTTGGCTGCCCTTCATGGTTGCAAAATGTCTGATGCAGATCCAAACCACATATCCTCAAATAACTATATCTAAAAGCATGAAGAAAGATATATTTCTCCTTGGGCATTTTTTGCCTTTTATCAGGAAAGAGAATCTTTTCCAGAAGTCGCTGAGAGACTTCTCCTTATGTCTCACCGGGCAGAATAGCGTTCACTAACCCAAAAACCATCAGTGGCAAAGGGGGATGGGATTGACACTGCGTGTTTAGAAACCCATCATGATTTATTTCTTGGAGTTCAGGGAGGGAGTCGCCTTCCTTAGACCACTGCTGCCCAACTCACATAAGAAAAAAAAACCAAAATCTATGTAAGCAAGAACCAAATGACATATGGTTTCTGGGCATTATGTCATAACATTACAAAACCTACATTTGCACAATGTAAATGTCAAATATTCTCACTGTGGAAAAATTTTTGAAGTATTTTTTTTTTATCCTCAGAATATTTCTTATTATCCCTGAGTAATGGAAAGATAAAGCAAAGTTATGGTCCTGTTGACCATTAGTCCATCGGTCTAGGTGATACGGTAGGTGTGTAAATCTTTGGGGGAGACACAGCTGCATTATTTATGACTCATGCTGATGATAAGCTAGGTAATGTAAATAATCAGAGGAAGGATATTAAAATGGTGTTTTATCAACATAGGCCTTCAGATAAATAGTAAAATGAATGACATCTGCCAATCTTCTTTTGAGTTCATTTGTGTGTTGTGTGTGTGTGTGTTTAAATGTTTAGTTTACAGTGTTCTGAAAACTCCTCAACATTGGAGGGCATGCTGACTGTGTTTATCTGGGCACATTAGTGCATCGTTCTAGCGTTTCATTCTGCCCTCTAGAAAAGTGCATGAATCATAGCCTTTCTTGGAAAACCTATTATCTTAAAAAATACATTAAAATGTACATTAAAACTCAAGGACGGGAAAAGCTCTGTCAGTACAATTAATATTAGGTTGATTAGTGAGAAATAATTGGCCATTTCAGTCAAATCAGTAGGAAAAGATACTTGTGATTCCATATACATTATTATAATTGTCAATTTAGTTAATATCTTGGGAATGAGATATAAAACTTAAGAGAAATTGATTCGCTCTTATATTACACCTGCAGTGACTGAAGGAAACACCCTTATTTGTAATGTCTAGGTTATACCTATAAAATTTGCCTTTGTGATGAAAGTCTGTCTTCTTTATATAATTTTTAATGCCACCCAGAACAAAATTCACCATAAGAGAAGGAAATATAGTATTAAATATTTATGGGGTTCATAAACCTGAATCTGCCACTGACTAGTTAAATGACCTTGGCCAAGTTAACTTAACTACTCTGCCTTAGCTTCCTTATCAGAAAAGGGTGAATAATAATAATAGTAATAAAAACAACAGCAATAGAAACCACCTATTTTTGGTTTGTAATTTTAATAACATGATTCAACGTATTAGAATTAACTTCTGGAACAGCATAATAGTTACAGTAGTGGTTGTTATTCAATTATAATTATTTGAGAATTACAAAAATACCTTTCTTTTTAAAATTGTCACTGCAACAAAATATATAGGAAATACCAAAGCATAAACAAAGAAATATGAAATATAAAAATTCATTTGTGTGAAAGGGAGGTGAAAAATGTTTTCTATTTTGCAGTAAGTTATTTCATTGTTAACATATGAGGAAACTACTTTTGAACTTTGGGCTGGGAGAAAGAGGATGTTCTTTAGCACAGGTGACTGAAAATCCACGAGGGAGATTTGTGGAGGAAGGAACTAGAGACAGTGGCCTTGGAGGGGCAATGGCAACGGCAGCAGTGAGGTTGCTTAGGGCTGGGTTGGAATCCTGGCAGTGCTCCAGGGGCAGAGCTTGTGGCCGTTTCTTGGTCACCCTTAGGCAGTGACTTGAATTTTTTCTTTCTCAGGTGACTCAAAACCCAAGAGCAGTACTCTCAAATGTCGGGTGGTCGGGGCCAAGGTGGTAGTAATGCTTCATCTCCGAAGCTCTAATATTTTGAGCACTGCTGTCATTAGTGCAATTTTAGAATGATAAAAGTAAAACAGTTGAGGTTTTCCATTAAAGCAGTTCCCTTCTGGGGGCACCTGGGTGGCTCAAGGGGTTAAGCCTTCGGCTTCAGCTCAGGTCATGATCTCGCAGTCCGTGAGTTCCAGCCCCGCATAGGGCTCTGTGCTGACAGCTCGGAGCCTGGAGCCTGCTTCGGATTCTGTGTCTCCCCCTCTCTCTGCCCCATCCCTGCTCATGCTCTGTGTCTCTCCTTTTCTGTCTCTGTCTCTCTATCTCTCCCCAAAATAAATGAACATTAAAAAATTTTTTAAAAAGTTCACCTTCTGAAATAAAATCTTTATTTGGAAGAAACGCTAGACAGAGAACTAAGACTATCCCTTGATACTTCTTTTTAAAAAAAATTTTTAATGTTTATTTATTTTTGAGAAAGAGAGAGCATGAGCATGAACATGAGAGCTCAGCAGGAAAGGACAGTGGCTATAGACTAGGAAGGAACGCTGGGGAACCTCAGGAAATGATAGAGCTCTTCCTTATGTTAATCTTCATGGTGGTCACATAGGTGCAAACATAAAAAATCATCAGGCTGTATATGTAAAATTAATGCCATTTATATACTTTACTACATGGTATGTGTGTATATGTGTGTATGTGTACAATTTGAAGATTTTTCTGAAGTTATTTTTAATTTTGTTTAATGTTTATTTATTTTTGCCAGAAAAAGAGAGAGGGAGGGAGGGAGGGAGGGAGAGAGAGAGAGAGAGAGAGAGAGAGAGAGAGAGAGAGAGAGCATGAGCAGGGGGAGGGGCAGGGAGAGAGGGAGACACAGAATCCAAAGCAGGCTCCAAGTTCAGCACTGTCAGCATAGAGGCAACTGTGAGATCATGACCTGAGCTGAAACCAACGGTGGGATGCTTAACTGACTGAGCCACCCAGGTGTCCCCTGAATAGTTTTCAAGTACAGTGAGACAGGACAATGGTATGGTACCAAGGACCATCAACTAGAACTTAGGAGGTCAGCATAGAATAGAGTTGTAGATACAATACAGGATTCTTAATTGACTTTCAAGTTCTGGTAAGAAAAAATTTCGTATGAGTAACCCCCCACCTTACCTTCGTTGTTTATCTGAAATTCAAATTTAACTGGGCACCCTATATTTTTATTTGCTAAATCTGGTAACTTTGACCTGAGATGAAGCATAGGGTCAAGAAATACTGCACTGGCTATGCATTGCTTTGACTTCCACTGCCATTGCCAGATAAATCCTGACGGACAGATTTTTCACGAGCCAAATAAAAAATTTCTTGCCAATAGTAAGCAGGAAGGAGACTTTCCTTTTGTGGAGGTTAATTCATTAATTCTAGACTTTTCATCTTGTAGAACTGGGGAGGAGCAAAACCTCAAGATAGAGAAAACTTTTCTTTATGATTAAGAATTGAAATATAACTCTATCCATTCAAGCAGGCACCACGGGTGTTAGTGCCATCTCTGAGCACTGTGGGAAGGAGAATGGGCAGTGCCAACAGATGGCCACATGTTTTTCAAGATTGATCTTGCTTTTTTGGCACCAGGCTCCTACTTCAGGTTTGCCAAGAATGGTCAACATGCCGTGTGTTAATTGCTGGCAGGGGCTGCCCAATGACTTTATAACCCAGCTCACAGTGGGCTCTTGATTAAGGAGAGTATGCAGCTCCCAGCTCCAGCAGGACCGTCTTCAATAAAGTCACAAGAGAGTATACCTTTAATATTACTTGCACAGTAGGTAGGAATGAGGGTTATTTTTGGCTCTGTGCCTGTAGCTATAAAGCTTGTGTTGAGGGGCTTTTAAGTGGCCACTTGTCCACCAAGCAGAGCAAATTAAAGGGGGCAGTGAATGACTAATGGGATGTTAACATGAGCAAAGTCCAGTCATGTCTGTCGGTTTCGGGCACTAGCAAGGTGAACAGGGATGAACACTACTGGACAACAATGCGGTGTCATCTATTTCTCAGTAGGACCAATTTGAGTTCAGGTGTTGACAGATGGCAGTCTCCCAGGATAGTGCTAGGCATTTTTCATAAATGGAGATTAACAGGTTGTTTCAAGATATTCAAGTCTGTAACATTTTATGAATGAGGATTTGTAAAAAATTCAAAGAGAATTGTTTAATATATCTTCATAAAGAGATAGATGAATGGCAAGCCAACTGTTGGCCCAAAGAATGTCTCTTCTGTAGGTATTCCTTACAACAATGGCTGCTAAAACTAATAGCAGAAAGTTTACAATAAAAAGTCCAAATCAAGATACATAGAGGCAAATTAAAGAGAAGTATTGTTCTTTGGATTTAACCTAAAGAAAAATAAGTATATCTTCACAGAAAGTCAGACATGTATTACACAGTTAAACCAATTTAAATTCAAACACAGAGGCCTGGAATGAAAATTTAAGAGGGACCAGGCCCCTCAGGACAGTCATATTTTTAAAGAAATTTATTAACTTTTATGTGAATATAAAATTTGTGTATATTAACAATGGAGCATTTGAAAAGATGAGTAAAATATACTGGAAAATTAAATATCACCCTAATCAAATCATTCACATGTGACTGCCTTTTGTAAATTCCCTTCAGATTTAATTTTTTGACATCAATTAGTCTATACTGGTTTTATGTGAATCCATAACTTTATGAATGAAAATAACTCAAAACATTTGTAGCACTATACCAGAATTTAATACTGTATGTAAGGTGTATTGAAAGTCCACTTTCGCTTTTCTGATCTTGGGTAGCAAAGAATAAGAGCAATCCAACAACCTTAGAGCAATATTATTCCATGCATGCGAGCAACAGTGTTTATGTATATTTTCACTTTGTATTCTCTGAGGTAAATTCTATCAGTTCTTAGGGATGGAAAAATGACAGGCACTCAGTAATTAATTACTGAACTGATATATCAGATCTTACCTTTTATTCATGCTATAAGGCCTGGTGTTTGCCACTCAATAACTATCAACTGTCAACCATGTATTCAAACAAGAACCAGAGTGATTTCCTTAAATATTCTTTCTTCTTCACTCATTGCATTTAATTTTCACCGGATGCAGGTGTTTCCCTCCTCCAAATAGTACTTGAATATAGCACTACCTTAGTACTGGCCTTGGAGACCCTTACCTGGAATTGCTATATAGTAAAACAAATGCTTTTCCTATCTCTAGGCTTTAATCCTTCAGCCTTCCCCAACCTCCCCACTCCCCAGGCAGCACGCTCAAACACACACACACACACACACACACACACACACACACACACACACCTACCAAACTTTTCTTTTTAATACACAAAACTTGGGGCGCCTGGGTGGCGCAGTCGTTAAGCGTCCGACTTCAGCCAGGTCACGATCTCGCGGTCCGTGAGTTCGAGCCCCGCGTCGGGCTCTGGGCTGATGGCTCAGAGCCTGGAGCCTGTTTCTGATTCTGTGTCTCCCTCTCTCTCTGCCCCTCCCCTGTTTACGCTCTGTCTCTCTCTGTCCCAAAAATAAATAAATGTTGAAAAAAAAATTTTAATACACAAAACTTAAAGTATAAGTTTCTTCTTAAGCCACATCTACAGTTCTCTGTGTTGTCATTAACCCAACATCCAGGTTTCTCAACAAGATGGATCTGGCCCAGCCTTGCTTTCTGCCTCCTCCCCTCTTCACTTAGAGCTGCTTATAGCTGTATGCCTCTGTGCTTCCTCTACTGTTGTTCCTTCTGTCTGTGATTGTCCTTCACTCTGAGTCCACTCATGTTTCAAAACCCAACTTAGGTGTTACCTTGGTGCCAAACCTCCTTAATTTTATAAGATCTACTTAATCAACCATCTTACCCAAAACTATTACCCTCATCATCAGAAAACCTTGGTTTGTGAGCACAATTCGTTCCAGAAACAGGCTTGTAATCCAAAGCACTTGTTTGTTTATTTATTGATTGATTGATTTTTATGGAAACAATGAGTAGCTTTTATTTCATACAAAACAGAGACAATGGAGTCAAAAAGACCTGCCGGGAAAATTCTTTTATTTCTTTCTTTTTTTTTCTCTTTTTAATATGAAATTTATTGTCAAATTGGTTTCCATACAACACCCAGTGCTCATCCCAACAGGTGCCCTCCTCAATGCCCATCACACACCCTCCCCTCCCTCCCACCCCCCATCAACCCTCAGTTTGTTCTCAGTTTTTAAGAGTCTTTTATGTTTTGGCTCCCTCCCTCTCTAACCTTTTTTTTTTCCTTCCCCTCCCCCCATGGTCTTCTATTAAGTTTCTCAGGATCCACATAAGAGTGAAAACATATGGTATCTATCTTTCTCTGTATGACTTGTTTCACTTAGCATAACACTCTCCAGTTCCATCCATGTTGCTACAAAAGACCATATTTCATTCTTTCTCATTGCCACATAGTATTCCATTGTATATATAAACCACAATTTCTTTATCCATTCATCAGTGGATGGACATTTAGGCTCTTTCCATAATTTGGCTATTGTTGAAAGTGCTGTATAAACATTGGGGTACAAGTGCCCCTATGCATCAGCACTCTTGTATCCCTTGGGTAAATTCCTAGCAGTGCTATTGCTGGGTCCTAGGGTAGATCTATTTTTAATTTTTTGAGGAACCTCCACACTGTTTTCCAGAGCGGCTGCACCAGTTTGCATTCCCACCAACAGTGCAAGAGGGTTCCCATTTCTCCACATCCTCTCCAGCATCTATAGTCTCCTGATTTGTTCATTTTAGCCACTCTGACCAGCGTGAGGTGGTATCTGAGTGTGGTTTTGACTTGTATTTCCCTCATGAGGAGTGATGTTGGGCATCTTTTCATGTGCCTGTTGGCCATCCGGATGTCTTCTTTAGAGAAGTGTCTCTTCATGTTTTCTGCCCATTTCTTCACTAGATTATTTGTTTTTCAGGTGTAGAGTTTGGTGAGCTCTTTATAGATTTTGGATACTAGCCCTTTGTCCAATATGTCATTTGCAAATATCTTTTCCCATTCCGTCGGTTGCCTTTTAGTTTTGTTGATTGTTTCCTTTTCAGTGCAGAAGCTTTTTATCTTCATGAGGTCCCAATAGTTCATTTTTGCTTTTAATTCCCTTGGCTTTGGAGATGTGTCAAGTAAGAAATTGCTGCAGTTGAGGTCAGAGAGGTCTTTTCCTGCTTTCTCCTCTAGGGTTTTGATGGTTTCCTGTCTCACGTTTAGGTCCTCCAAAGCACTTGTACATCAAATTGAATATCAGAAACCATTGGCTCAGTTGTGATCATGTGACACTTGGCATCACATACTACTTGTATTGCAAGACATCACTCGTTTATCAAGTTCAAATCTATTAGAAATGTTTGCTCATTTTGCAGAACACTCGCTGAACAAGTTACTCATAATCCAAGGTTTTACTGTATAAACATCATAGATATTTTGAGATGTAATAGTGACAGAAAATTACAAAGTGTTGGCAATAGTTTTTAAGAAACCATTCTGACACTAGAGAAAGAAACATAGTTTACATAGAATAAAAAGTTGAAAGTATAAGAGTACTACTGTTTTAGGATTTGACACATAATTTTTAGCTAGCTGTCATTTCTGGCTGTAAGGTATCCTGTATACCTGGACTAATGTAATCACTAAAACATTCTAGATAAAATGTTTTGAAAAGTCATCTTTTGTGCATCCATAAGCAACTTGGATATCTTGGTGGAAAAAAATGAAATAAAATTTATAGCTTATCCCATATACAGAAAATCTATCTAAGTAGAATATAGATCTAAATGTGAAAAGCACAACTTTGAAAACTTTTACAAGAACATATTGAAGGATATTTTTGTACTCAGGGTAGGAAAAGATTTCTTAACTCCAAAAAACATGGATGAGAAGGAAAATTAAGATAAATTTGAGTACACTAAAATTACAACTTTCTAGCTCTAAAAAAGATATGTTTAAATGGAGAAATAATATGCAAAGCCTGTGAAGAGATGTGGTTAGTCATAGAACTCAAAATTTAGTATTTAGTACAAATAAGTTATTGACCATATTAGTAAGAAAAAGGTAATTAATCCAAAAGCACAACTGACAAAAAATATATATGAACCAGGAATTTAAAGAAGAGGAAATATACCAATGGCTGATAAACACCACACACACATACAAACACACACATGCACACGCACATGCACATGTTCATGCACTCACAGAGAATTCTAATCACAGAAAGGCTGGCAAATATTAAAAAGCCTAATAATATCACATGCTAACTGTGATGTGGAAAAATGAGAACTCTTTTGTTGAAGAGCGGTGGGGAAAAAGTTAATTAGAACAACTATATTGGAGAGAATTTAACAGGAAATATTTTAAATGAGATTTTCATAAACATAGATTCTGAAATTTAAATCCCTATAAAAAACCCCAGAGAATCTCTTATACATGGGAATAGGGAGATATGTACCCAGAAGTTAATAGAAACAATTTTTTATTTATGCCATTATATACACTATTTAGCAGTAAAAGTTAATGAACTGGAGCTATTTGTGTTAATATCCCCCAAATATAACAGTAAATGAAAAAAATAAGTTGCAGAAGAAAATGTCCATATGATGTCATTAATTTAAAATTTAAAGTAGGTTAAACTATACCATATATTACATTACTATAATAACATAAAACATATATTATTTGGAGCAGAGATAAATTTAATATGAAGACATGCTTAAGAATGGACCAAAAATAAACTTTGAGGACTGTACTTTCAACTGAGAGTGGTTAAGGTAATCATCAACGGAGATCTACACATTTTTTTGTAATGCTTTTTGTTAAGCTAATTTCTGGGCACATGAGTGTTTGCTTTATTATTCTTATATCACTCTGTGTGTCTGAAATATTTTACCATAAAATTCAAAGCATATGTATTTTGTTGAGACAACGGTTGGTGAAATTGTGGTCCACTCATCACTAACAATAAAACACAGTTTGAGAGAGACTTTTCTGCATTTTTGTTTACTTTTCTAATGTTTCTATTTTTGTATTTTTGTGAATTAATTCAAATATGCTCCAAAGGTTTCCCTTTTTGTTCACTTTTCTAAAGGACGCTTTGCTGATGTGTTCTTTGCAAAGTAATTTGCTGAAAGAATCAATTTAATTTATTTCCATTTATGTTTCTTCAGTGATGACTTAGCCCCACTTGAAGGACTTAAAGAGGTCCAAGGAGAATGTCAGTCATAGACTGATTAGCATGAACTTCTTCTAGTGATGCATAATCTTTGACAACCATGGTGGGAACGTATTCTTCCAAGAGTCTCCAGAGGACAACACCTATAGATGTCTGCCACCTCTAATTTATTAACTGACTCATAACCTGCTTTCATAAGCGTTTGTTATATTCCCTAAACCTGACCTTCTCTTTTGCAACTTGGTATTGTTATTATGATAAAATGCCCTTCCCTACTCTTATGGTCCAAGTAAGGGAATCAATGAAAGCATTTTTGTGTGTGTGTTGAACACAAAACTTAAGAAAAAGCACTGGTGCTTCACAGAACATAGGTCACAAAAGCCCAATTTGTGTGAATATTTTCAGTACTAATGATCATGTCCATTAAATACTCCCTGATACTGGAAATCACACGATTTTTTTTTTTAGCAAAATAAATGGCATTTTTATAGTGTTTAGATCTTCCTGGATTATCTTGAATATGTGACTACAACACAATAGCATAGAAAAACCATTTTAATTGCACCTTGAGTACAATTATGGAAATGTTTTGGGGCATCCATGCTTCACTCTAGTGGTTAAAAAACTTTTTTCATAAAGGGCCAAAAAATAAATCTTTTTAGGGGGGCAAGAAATACAATAGAGAGTAAAATATTGGTACTTTTGCATTCTTTTATAAGGTAACTATAAATATAAAAAGCATTCTTAGCTATAAAATAGGTGATGGGCCAAATCTGGTATATTTAGAACACATATGGTCTCTGATGACACATAATATTTTAGTTATTAGTAAGAATAATTGCTTACCATATAGTCTCAGGAAAACTGTGCAGCCGTGTGCAGAGAGGACATGTATCTCTTGCTGTCTTCTCCAGTCCATCCGGAGGTCCTAGGGTTTCCTGATACAGCCTCAGTGCTTCTGTCTACCCCAATGTTTCCAGCTCTGTCTCCTTATGTTCATGCTGGCTTTCTTCTCAGCTTCAGTCAAGAGCCACAAAAGCAGTATGGAAGTATGGAAGTGACTCATATTATGAAACTGTGGAACTAAATAGCATGTGACTAAATGTAACAGAGAAATGTTAAACATGTGAAATGGTGAAATTGAACTGTGATTACTGATGTTCAGCTGGGGGACAAATACACTGAGTTGTTGATTCTGAAGAATGCTTATCGCACTGTACTAACATTGTTGAAGTATTATAATATGCTGTGAACCTATTATACGATATTATATTTCTGCTGAAAAATTTATAATATATAATGAGACTCAGACTAGTATTTCTATTTCATAGAAAATAACCAATATTTTTTTGTTTACTGATTTCAAGTTAAAAAATAAAATGGCTTTTATGAGAATACATTTCCTTTGGTACACTCATAAATCTTTGAAAGTTTCCAAATGAGTTTTTGGAAAATGATATAGCAGATATTGTTTTAAATAAATATATGATTTGTTTAGTCCTACAAAACATGCCTTTTATTTTTATTTTTTTTTTTAATTTTTTTTTCAACGTTTATTTATTTTTGGGACAGAGAGAGACAGAGCATGAACGGGGGAGGGGCAGAGAGAGAGGGAGACACAGAATCAGAAACAGGCTCCAGGCTCTGAGCCATCAGCCCAGAGCCCGACGCGGGGCTCGAACTCACGGACCGCGAGATCGTGACCTGGCTGAAGTCGGACGCTTAACCGACTGCGCCACCCAGGCGCCCCATCATGCCTTTTAGTCATTTGTTATTTGTTACTTTTAGAGCAATATCTAAGATCCCCAGGTTATTAAAACGTGAAAAGAAGTTGCATATTTCTCTCATTTACATATTATATATAAATTTATATATGATATATATCATTTATATGTTTTTTTCATAGGATGTTGGACAGAGCACAATTAGGCATTGCACAGCAAGCATTTTATAAATTATTTCATAGGAAAAGAAACAGAAAGATGAAAGTAGATATATAGGTCTAAGACACTGAATGTGAAGGTATTCCTGAGAAAAATTCTTGGGAAAGGAATCTGACTGGCTTGCTGAATAGATTGAATTATATTTAAAGTCCTGAATGTATCACTCAGGGTGATTTAGAAGCAACAAGAGAGAAATGTGCATGAACAGGCAATTCAAAGAATATGAAATCATAATGATCGGTATAGGGAAAAATGCTCAAAGTCATTAACAAAAGAGAAAACACAAATTGAAAAAAAGCAATTAAATATCATTTTCTGCCCAGAGTACTGACAAAAATTGAAATGACTAATAGTATTTTGGGTTAGCAGCTGTGTGAAGAAATGAACACTACTTAATTTATGGATCTATAAATTACTAAACTTTTTGTTAAGTTAATCTGTTACTTTTTATGTTAAAAAATAGTTGCACTCACTTTAGCACATACGGTTTCTTTGACAGTGAATAAGAAAAATTAATTCAAATTGGCTGAACTCCTAAAGGAAATTTGTTGGTGCATGAGATGAAAAGTCAAGGATTTCAGATTCAGCTTGATCCAGAACCCAATAATGATCTCTCTCCTCCTCTTTCTTTTACTTTTATCTCTATCTTCTATGCTAATTCAATTCTCAAATGGTGTAGCATCTCTGGAATTTATAAGGTGCAAGCTTCATAATGTAGAAGAAAGACTTCCAGTACCTGGTTCCAGAGATCTAAGTAAAAGTCTCATAAGATTTCATTACTTTGATGTGTCCATGTTCATATTTTAACTATCTTCTGTGACTAGGATGAGAATAACATCTGATCAAAGAGTTTTGAATATATGGTATATTAAATCTGAGTAGAATCAACTCCACTAGAATCATATAAAGTCATCAATAAATGGTTCCTCAGAAAGAAACTAAGATACATTATCAAAAGGATAAATGATAATTTTCTGAAAAAGATATATCTCCATACCCTTCTCTTGTGTATACAACTAGACATTCAGACTATTTGCCCGTGCCTAGATATCAATAGTTCAAAATGGAAGAACAAATACATTTGTTACAATTTTACTTAAAATACAAAAATAATAAACAAAGAAACAAAAAATAACAAAAGAAAAAAAGCATTCAGAAAAATATGGCTCACTGCATTTGGGTGCATAGATACTAGAGAATATGATACAACCATTTAATAACATGTGAAAGTCTTCCCAAGAAATATTAAGTGAGAAAAAGTAAAATACATATCACATGGAGAATTTGATCTATTTTTCCCAACAGAAATAAAAATATAGAAGGCCTTTATACATGTATTAAACTTTATATTAAACAAAAGAAAAACTCTTGAATGATGCATATCATGAGGAAGAAATGAGAAGAATGTACGATAGATCCATCTTTTTACTTACTTAGGATTTATATGACAGCAAGGGACAGGCAACTTATTTCAAGCTGGCTAAATTCCAAAAAGAAACTTATGAATCTGAAATGTGGAGGGTTTTAGGTACAGTGTGACCCAGATATAAATGTCAATAGGAGTGTGTGTGTGTGTGTGTGTGTGTGTGTGTGTGTGAGATCTTTGTTGTCTGTGGTTACTTCTAGCTTCATGCGACTGCACAGTTAATATATATGTATCTACCTATATTTGATATCTATATCTATATTTATATCTAGATCTAGATCTAGATATATATTGTTCTATATATATTGTATTTGGGCTTCAACAGATTTAGCACTGTCTACTCACATTAGTTAGGGTGATCTTATTTGCTCA
This sequence comes from Felis catus, assembly GCF_018350175.1. NCBI lineage: Eukaryota > Metazoa > Chordata > Mammalia > Carnivora > Felidae > Felis > Felis catus. The sequence continues at coordinate 41,122,112 of NC_058376.1, forward strand.
GTGTATGGATTCAAATGCTAATCTCTTTTGGAAACACCCTCACAGGTGCACCCAAAAATAATACTTTACTGGCCATCTGGGCATCCCTTGGCCCAGTCAGGATAACACATAAAATTAACCACCACATGCTCTCTCTTTGATGTACCATCATCTATACTGACTGAATTTTAAGCCAGATATGGCAACTCTAGTATTTACATCATAGACAGTTTACATCTAGTAAATAAAAGTGGAAGGAGTCCATTATTTTTAATTTATATTTTCCTGCATATTTAAAATGACTACATTGAACAAATATTATTTTAAACAACAGGCAAATTTTTAAAAGTATTAAATTAAAATGTATCAAAATACACTAATGATGTAGGCAAGAATGGATTGTAAATTCAGTGTCTAACCAAATAGAAGTAAGGCACAGACCTAATAGAAGTCCCAGTAGAGTTAATTAGGGAAAACCTGAATAATTGGCATTTGGAAGTTCTGGTTACCAACATTAGAATTTCATCCATGGGCATTTATGTCCAGTGGCAGAAAACAGTCCAAAAGACCGGAGAGGGACACCTAATGGTTTTCACAAAGGAACTGAAAATTTATGTCTACACAAAACCTGGCATGCCTGTGTTTATAGCAACCTTATTTATAACTGTGAAAACTTGAAAGCAGCCAAGGTATCTGTCCTTCAGTAGGTGAATGGATAAACTGGTACATCCAGAAAATGGAATATCATTCAGTACTAAAAAGATGGAAGGAATCAAGCCATGACAAAACATATAGCAAACTTAAATGACAATTACTAAAAGAAGCCAATCTGAAAAGGCTACATGCTATGTGATTCCAAATATATGACATTCTGGAAAAAGCAAAAACTATGGAGGCAGTAAAAAGATCAGTTGTTGCCAGGGGGCTAGGGAAGAGGGAGGACAGAATAGGTAGAGTGCAATGGATTTTTAGTGAGACTACTCTGTATGATACTATTTTAATGCACACGTCATTATACATTTGTCCAAAGTGTATAGAATGTACAATACCAAGAGTGAACCATAATGTGAGCTATAGATACTGGATGATAATAATGTGTTCATTACTTTTAACAAATGTGCCCCTCAGTAGGGATGTTGATAATGAGGTAGGCTATGTATGTGAGGTACGTGGGAAATCTCTGTACTTTTTATACAATATTGCTGTGAATCTAAAAATGCTAAAATGCTCTAAGAATAGTCTATTAAAAAACAATTGCATAGACATCATCTACATTTTCTTCATTTGCCTCAACTACATTATTTTCTAATATAAGCCTGACAAGAAAGATTTTCTGATTTTTTTTTTTGAAATGCCTTCGAATATCTATGTCTAACATTCTACCATAGGAAAATGTTCTTTTAAAATTGGTTTTTATTTTTTAGCCAATTGAAGAAAACTAAGGGAAGTGGATGGTGTTAAGAGAGTTAGATATTTTATTCTAGCTTTCTTATGGATAGCTAAATGGAATTACCCTACTATATTACAATTAATTTTCCATGTATTGTTTTATATAAACCCAATAGGAACTCATTAATTTAAACACAAAATGCTAACTGTGATTTTATTTATTTGGAAGAGAATGTAATATTCAGAATGTATTTCAGGAATACATTGTTTTTCTTTTCCCAAAGAGGTAGTATATTTCATTTAATTTTCATGTTGCATGCTTATACACATAATTATACCTATAATTATATACAAATAATCAGCTACAGATACTGCCTCACAGAAGACTTCGAACTTGGCTACTGGTAATTGGAATTGCTTTTCAGCTACAAATTGCTCACTTTGTGAAGGTTTCATTCACTGATCTTTTCTTAATACACTTCAAAACAACACTTGAAGTTCAATTTATTTTACTGCTGCATAAATTTATTTTTGGATAGTAAAATAGGAAATCTGTGGAAAAAGATGAAAGTTACAGATAGTACGAATTGCTGAAGCATATCTGAAAACAAAAAGCAAATGCACATGAGTAACCTAAATTTATTAGCAAGAATTGGGGTCGGGAGTGGGGTTAGACAATCTGTAATCAAGAGAGCCAAGATTAAAAACAAAAACAAAAACAAAAACAAAAAAACCCCAAAACCTTGGGTAAGTCAGGTTCCAAGCAGAAAATAAATGGCACACACAAAATTGTGTATTCTTTTTAAGGAGGGCTTATAAAGAAATTATTTACAAAGATATGGGCAGGATGCAAGGAAACCACAAAGGGTAAGGCCATACCCAGTGGGCTATTATCAGCAGATCAGTACCACTTCTAAGCCAGGAAAGGAGGGTGTGGGGAGTTACCTGTTACAGGAACCTAGAAAGAGAATACTTAGAAAGGACTTCCTTACAGAAGGTTGAGGGTCAGCCCCAGGAGAGCGTGACCCTGAAGAGATGCACCTAGGGGAGTAAACTCCAGGCCCTCATCCTTCTTGCTTGCTTTGATCACCTGGAGCATCTCCTCTTGACCTAAATCAATAGGAAGCCAGCAAGGTTTAGGAGCTCATTGATGTACTTTAACAAAATCAACCTCCTGGGATGAAGAACAGGGTGGAGAATGATTAGGAATGGATTTTAAGGAAAAAACAATATATCCAGAAAACCTTTTAACAAAATAAAACTTTAAACCGCTTGCATGGCCAGATAAGAATCAGGAAATCAGAATAGTATAGAACAAACGGTAGATGAAAATAAGAAAAACCTGGTATTGTTTTTGTTTTTGTTTTTGTTTTTGTTTTTTTTTTAGCATTTCTTACTACTTGAAACTTGAGAGCCTGTAGTAAAGCCAAATGTTATATATTACATGTAGTATATAAAATAAAAAGAATGAGAAGACGGGGAAGAAAACAAACTGGTTGAGTATAGTAAAGAAAATTGATTGAAAACATTTTCTATTTGGAAATTTAGGACATACATATGTATGTCTAACAATAGATATTCTTGAAATGTTTAATGTGCATCATTTCATATTAATCTCCAAAAACATTTCATTTATAAAAAGATGTGTTTGAGAAAAAAATATCTCTCTTGATATTGAGAGAAAGCTTTAAAAAAGATTTAAAATATATTAATTCATATGTTTAAAATGTGTATTTTAAGAATGTTGTAATGTGGAGTACACTTTTCATTCCATTCATAATGCCCACTTGAAGTTAAAAAAAAAATTAGTCATCTTGTACAGATGGCATCAATGTTCATCATCTTCCTTGTTAAAAAAAAAAAAAAAGCCCTGTACCATTTTATTTTAGTTAAATAAATTCTGCCGTTATCAGCCACACACTCTCTGAAAAGACGTATCATCTAAAACCAATGCTGCTTTATTTTGGAATATTCTGTGTTTTGGATTTCTTATCATGATTTGGAAAGAAGCTGGTTTTCCCTTAAAAAAAAAAAAGATGTTTAGATTGTACCAACGTTAACATATCTAAGTGAGAAGCAATAGCCCAGAGGCAGATGGAGTGTCACTAGGGATTAAAAAACCTTTCTGCAGAAAATCATAAAGTGTAAAATGGGTTTCCAGATAACTGAGAGTTAATGGCCTCTGTGTTTACTCAATGTAGGCAGGGCCCAGGAAAATCAAAGGAAAACCTCTAGAGGCACTGTTGGGTTTCATAAAGCCATTGAAAGGTGCAGATTCACACAGGGGATTCTGCAGGGTGAGTGTTTAGAAAGTAGATTTCTCAGCATGTTCTGGCATGATAAGGGTTTTAAAGGGGATGGATATAATGTGAATATAATTAAACTCTTCTCAGATAATGGTATGACAATACTATGTCCTCTAAGGATAGGCAGAACTGCAGCTCTGAGTACATTTCATTCATTTATACCTATGTATTCTATTCTATCGCAGGGCTTCATTAGGAATAATTTTCATGCATATCATTTCCAAGACCTCACTTTATTGTTCTAGTATCCCTGTGCCTTAAATAAAGATCCACAGTGTTGAGTAGAACAGGATAAGAGAGTCAAGGGAATGAAAGGGACTGGAACAAAATAAATGAGAGTAGGATTTTCAGACAGTGTTTTTATATATACATTTTTACTGCAAATTTTTTCCAGTAAATTTGTAGAGTATCAGTGCCTTTGAAGGCTTATGGGAGAGTTGAAAAAATAAACCTTAAATATACATAGGACAAAAAGAAAAAAAAATACCTAATTTTGCTTTGGTTCAGAATGACTTTTACCCTATTGTCATTCATTATGTTTATTAACTTTCCTCTTACTTGCTCTTACCTGATTTTCCTCTTTTTTCTTTTTCTTCCAGAAAAGGAGATTTAGCCAACTTCCTTTTTCAGGTTTCCTTATTTTTTTTAAAAAAGAAAGTCCATAAAATCTATCAAACTAATTTATGCATATTCTTGTCATCCTTAATTGAAAACATAAGCAATAGAGCAAAAAGTATTTCAGATTTGAAGTAGAGTTCTTATACTGGGGAAAGAAATCTTCACTAGTTCTTTCACTGATTATGAGCAGAAACCAAGAAAAAAAGAGAGAAGTCTCTTTAGCAGGGGAGAAAGAGTTCACTATTTATATCACAAAATAATAAACTGCATGTTATATTCATTTATAGTTCATATATGGGATATATAAGTCTAAATAAAAATAAAAGTATAAGCACACCTAAGAAATGACTAGGTCATATTCATCTTTATATCCCTCTCTACACATTTCATTCCTAAATTCCTACCAAGACACTTGGCATATAAGAAGTCAAAATATATCTGGTAAGTAAGTAAGTAAGTAAGTAAGTAAATAAATAAATAAATAAATGTAAAACAAAACCGGCAATCAACTTAAAAATTCTATGGAGAGGGGCGCCTGGGTGGCGCAGTCGGTTGGGCGTCCGACTTCAGCCAGGTCACGATCTCGCGGTCCGGGAGTTCAAGCCCCGCGTCGAGCTCTGGGCTGATGGCTCAGAGCCTGGAGCCTGTTTCAGATTCTGTGTCTCCCTCTCTCTCTGCCCCTCCCCCGTTCATGCTCTGTCTCTCTCTGTCCCAAAAATAAATAAACGTTGAAAAAAAAAATTAAAAAAAAAATCTATGGAGAGAAAGACAGAAAGGAAAGGGAAGGGAAGGGAAGGAAGGAAGAGGAAGGAAGGGAGGAGAAATAAGGAAAAAGAAAGAAGCCTAATCTAGGAATTGTAGTTTTAGAAATAGATAGTTGAGTGATAGGTCATATCACTCAACTACAAGTCTTGTGTTCCTTTATTCATAAAAAGAAGTACCGATTACCAGGGACAGCATGGTGTAATAGAAAAAGAAACCATCTGAAGGATAAGAAACTTTGGTTCTTCCTCACTCATTTGGCCATAAGTAAACCACAAATCATAGCTGAAAGTAATTTTCCTTTTTAGAAAATTAAATATTTAACTATATAATTAGTAAATTTTCCTTATAGAGCTAACATTCAATTCCCAATGCTAGCAAAAAACTGGTACATTCCTCTATAGAGATGTATAGCCTCATAAAGAGCAGTAGAATGCTTAGTATTGTTTGTAGTGACAGATTTTTAGAGGCAAAGAGTAATTAAACAGGCCTTCTAGTCTACACATTAGCAGAATGAGAGCCAAGCACAGTCAGCCCTAGTGGGGCATGCACGCACGTGCAGACACACACACACACACACACACACACACACACACACACACACACAATCTCTTTGGCTTTTTGCCTCTACAATCTTCCAGCTTTCTAAGTAGGGACATTGAACAACCACATGTAAATTATCTATTTTTATACAAGTAAGCATCTAAGAAAGATTGGATCAAACAGAGAACAATAGACAGTTGCCTATCTGTCTTTTCTAAAAGTATTTTCTTGTTTATTGTATGATAGGAAAAAAATTAATCCTTAAAAATATTGGAAAATCAGAAAGATATCAATTGATAAACCAGAAATTTTGAGACATGTCTAAACAAACTGAAAGTAGATGTGCCTGATTTGAAGTAGGAAAAGATCATCTAAAATACGTAATAAAGAAAACTTTTATGAAGGTGGGAGCAATTTTGTGAGTGCTTACTAGTCAGAGACAATGCCACAAAGGGATTGTTTCAGAAACTAAATTCAGAATAATCATCCTTGGAAATCTTTTTCATTTATTTCCCTCCATTAAATCCATTTGTGCCCAGCACTAGGTATTGTTTTCAGTCCGAGGTTTTGAGTGGAACTTTGGATGGAGAAGGAAAGGGAGTGTCCTCCTGCTTCATGGTGGTGACTGATGGGAGAAATGAATTTCTCCAATATCTGGAACATAATATACTGGTAAATTTCTCTCAGGTACACCTTACTTCCCCAAATTACAGGAAGAATGCATGATAAACCCAAACATCATATCAAACATTATTATTATTATTATTATTATTATTATTATTATTATTTATTCTCACTAGGAAATACATTTAATCAGTTTCTCATTTATTCCTACAAATTAAAAGTTGGATTACCAAAGAGACTGAAATGAACATAGTTTGTTTTCCAGGGTCAAGGTTATAGAGTACATGCAAATTTTTTACCAGTTCTTTTCATTTGTCATTATAGCAAAAACATATTCTTCTGCTATTTTTAAAATCAAAATATTTTTATTTTTTATTTTATTTTATTTGTGACAAGTGTACTCTTTTTTTTTAAGTTTGTTTATTAGAAAGAGAGAAAGGGAGAGAAACGTGAGCAGAGGAGGGGCAGAGGGAGAGAGACAATATAACATCATATATGTATATATATATGTGTGTGTGTGTGTATACACATACCACATCATCTTTATGATATATATATGTGTGTGGATATATATATACATATATGTGGATATATATATACATATATGTGGATATATATATATGTGTATATATATATATATATATATGTGTATACACATACCACATCATCTTTATCCATTCATCTATTGACAACAGTCGAGTTGCTTCCATAGTTTGGCTATTATAAATAATGCTGCAATAAACATAGGTGTGCATGTATCCCTTCAAATTAGTGTTTTAGTATTTTTTGGATAAATACCCAGTAGTGTGATTACTGGATCATAAGGTAGTTCTAATTTTAATTTTTTGAGGAACCTCCATACTGTTTTCTACCATGGCTGCACCAGTTTTCAATTTCCACCAGCAGTGCAAGAGGGTTCCTTTTTCTCCACATCCTTGCCAACACTTGTTTCTTGTGTTTTTGACTTTAGCCATTCTGACAGGTGTGAGGTGACATCTCATTGTAGTTTTGATGTGAGTTTCCCTGATAAGTAATATTGAATATCTTTTCATGTGTTCATTGGCTGTCTGTATGTCTTTGCAGAAATGTCTGTTTATCTCCTCTGCCCATTTTCTAATTGGATTATTTGTTTTTTGGGCATTCAGTTACATGAGTTCTTTATATATTTTGGATACTAACCCTTTACTGGATATGTCAAAAGCAAATATCTTGTCCCATTCTGTAGATTGCCTTTTTGTTTTGTTGATTTTTTTTTTTTTTTTTTTTTTTTTGCTGTGTAGAAGCTTTTTATTTTGATGTAATCCCAGTAGTTAATTTTGCTTTATTTCCTTTGCCTCAGGAGATATATCTAGAAAAATGTTGCTATGGGCGATGTCAGAGAGATTACTGCCTGTGCTCTCTTCTAGAATTTTTATGATTTCAGGTATCACATTTCGGTCTTTAACACATTTTGAATGTATTTTTTAAATTAATTAATTAATTTCAGAGAGAGAGAGAGACAGCACCAGTAGGGGAGGGACAGAGAGAAAAGGAGAGAGAGAGAATCCCAAGCAGGCTTTGAACTATCAGTGTGAAGAAACCAACGTGGGGCTTGAATTCATGAAGCAAGAGATCATGACCTGGGCTGAAACCAAGAGTTGGCTGCTTAACCGACTGAGACACCTAGGCACCCCATTTGAATTTATTTTGTGTATGATGGAAGAAGTTGTCCAGTTTCATTCTTTTGCATATCACTGTCCAGTTCCTAACATCATTTGTTCTTTCGTTTGCATATCACAGATGTTCCTAACATCATTTGCTAAAGAGTGTCTTTTTCCCATTGTATATTCATTCCTCCTTTGTCAAAGATGAATTGACAATATCATTGTGGGTTTATTTCTGTTGTTGTTGTTGTTGTTGTTGTTGTTGTTGTTCTATTCTATTGATCTATGTGTCTATTTTTATGTCAGTACCATAATGTTTTATTTATTATTGCTTTGTAACATAACTTGAGATCTGGAATCGTGGTACCTACAGTTTTGTTTTTCTTTTTCTTTTTATAATTTTTTTAACATTTATTTATTTTTGAGAGACAGAGAGAGACAGAGCATGAGCAGAGAAGGGACAGAGAGAGAGGGAGATGCAGAATCTGAAGCAGGCTACAGGCTCCAAGCTGTCAGCACAGTGCCCAATGCGGGGCTCAAACTCATGAATTGCAAGATCATGACATAGGCCGAAATTGGACGCTTAACCGACTGAGCCACCCGGGTGCCCCTTGTTTTTCTTTTCTAAGATTGTTTTTGCTATTCAGGGTCTTTCGTGGTTCCATGTGACTTTACTGAATTAATTTATCAGTTCTAGTAGTTTTTTGGCAGAGTCTTTGGGTTTTTTCTATATAGTATCATGTCGCCTGCAAATAATGAGAGTTTTACTTCTTCTTATTTGGATGCCTTTTATTTCTCTGTGTCATCTAATTGCTGTGGCTATTACTTCCAGTACTATGTTGAATAAAAGTGATGAAAGTGGACATCCTTACCTTGTTCTTGGCTTTTCGCCATTGAGTATGATCTTAGCTCTGGGTTTTTCATATAAAGCCTTTATTATGGTTAGGGATGTTCCCTGTAAACCTTCTTTGCAGAGTGTTTTTATCATGAATGGATGCTGTACTTTGTCAAATGCTTTTTCTGTACCTATTGAAATGATCATACGGTTTTTATCCTTTCTCTTATTGAAATTGTGTGTCACATTGATTGTTTTGCAAGTATTGGACCACCCTTGCATCCTAAGAATAAATCCCACTTGATCATGGTATATAATTTTTTAATGTATTGTTGGATTCAGTTTGCTAATATTTTGTTAAGGATTTCTGCATCTGCAGTCATGAGAGACATTGGCCTGTAATTCTCTCTCTCTTTTTTAAATTTATTATTATTATTATTTGTGGTGCCCTTATCTGGTTTTGGTATCAGGGTGATACTGGCCTTATGTAATGAATTTGGGTTTTCCTTCCTCTTGCATTTTATTTGGAATAGTTTGAGAAGAATAGTTATTAACTCTTTTTTAAACATTTGGTATAATTTGTCTGTGAAGCTGTCTGGTCCTGAACTTTTGTTTTTTGGGATTTTTAAAAATTACTGATTCAATTTCATTGCTGGCGTTTGGTCTGTTCAAACTTTCCATTTCTTCCTGCTTTAGTTTTGGTAGGTTATATGTTTCTAGGAATTTTGTCCATTTCTTCTAAGTTGTGCAAGTTTTTGGCATATAGGTTTTAGGGGCACCTGGGTGGCTCAGTCAGTTAAGCGTCTGACATTGGCTCAGGTCATGATCTCGCAGTTTGTGACTTCCAGCCCCAAGTCAGGCTCTGTGCTGAGAGCTTAGAACCTGGAGCCTGCTTTGGATTCTGTGTCTCCCTCTCTCAGTCCCTCCCATGATCATGCTCTGTCTCCTTCTCTGTCTCAAAAATAAATAAATGTGTATATATATATATATATATACATATATATATATACATATATATATGTGTGTTTGCGTGTGTGTGTGTATGTGTGTGTGTGTATAGGCTTTAATTTTATTCTAATTGTTTGTATTTATGTGGCATTGTTGTTATTTTTCTTGTTTCATTAATGATTTTGTTTATTTGGGTCCTCTTTTTTTATTACATCATCTCAAACATTCAAAGAAAACCAACACAATGAATGAGAAAAACCCCACGAATTATAATATAAAACATTTCAGCTATCATAACACAAAAAAGTGAACATTTTGAAAGAAATATAATACATATATGCAAAGAGATAAAAAAAATAATGCATTCATGAAACAAACAGGTAGGGACAAAGGCAAACAACAAAATTCTCAGTGAATGTTAATGGTATACACTTTTCTATTTAAAAACACTTTCTGATTTTACAAAAAATTTGCCATATACTGATAGTCTTACCTAAACAAATAAGGTAAAATAAGGTTGATAAAATAAGGTTGAAAATAGAGTTGAAAAGACATGTGGAGAAGATATTCTAATAAATACTATATAGCAATTTTATTATCACGTTAGAGAATTCAGCCCAGAAGGCCTTAATATGAAACAAGGTAGCTTTCATTTCGCTAAGAATCAAAGTCCATGGAAATACCAAAGTTCATGAATCTATATAGGTATACCATAGTAAATTTAAATGTGTGCAGAAAAAAACTGATAGAGCTTCAAGGGGTAATGGGATATTTTATAATCACGGGTTGAGAGTAAGTACTTTTTAAAATGAAATGGAGGGGTTCCTGGGTGGCTCAGTCTACTGAGCATCTGACTTCATCTCAGGTCATGGTCTTACAGTTTGTGAGTTCAAGCCCCACGTTGGGCTCTGTGCTGACAGCTTGGAGCCTGGAGCCTGCTTCAGATTCTGTGTCTCCTTCTTTCTGTCCCTCCCTCCCCCACTTATGCTCTCTCTCTCTCTCTCTCTCAAAAATAAATAAATAAACGTAAAAAAAGATAAAATGAAATCTGTAATTAAAACAGTTAAAGCATAACACATTTAAATATCACAGTTAATATCTGTGAGCTTTATAGCCAATAGCTAGGAAATGAGCTTTATTTTTAAAAACACATGAAACATTTGAAATCTTACACAACAGCATTGTCCAAAAGGAAATATCAATAAATTAGAAAATACTCATGAATTTCAGGCTGTTTTCTGATGACATTATAATATATTTAGGGAAGTTAACAACAGAAAAAAGCCATTGGACTTCTCAATGTTAAAATTTCATGGAAAAAGATAATAGAGTAATATTTTAAAAATTGTGAGGAGGGAAAGCCTTCACACCTCAGTATTTATATTGTTCATTAAAATGTGAAGGTAAAATAAGTAAAATTCTCTATCTTGCAAGGGCTCAGAAGTGTTACCATATAAATATCCTTCTATACATCACTATTACAGGAAGTATATCAGTTAAAAGAAGAAACAGAAAAATACTAAAACATAAAGTAAGGATGATTAAACAACTTTAAAAATTGTATTAATATGCCACATGCTCCTGCACAAACATGTTTTTTTATATATTTCCTTTTTCAGAACAGTTACAATTCTTTTTTAAAATTTTTTAATGTTTTATTTATTTTTTGAGAGAGAGAGAGAGAGCAAGCGAGCATGAGCGGGGAGGGACAGAGAGAGAGGGAGACAGAGAATCTGAAACAGGCTCCAGGCTCTGAGCTGTCAACACAGAGCCCAACACGGGGGTTCGAACCCACAAACTGAGCCGAAGTCAAATGCTTAACCAACTGAGCCACCCAGGCTCCCTAGAACAATGACAATTCCAGCAGAATATCACAAAGAAGGTAGAGCGAGCTGGGCAGACAAGACAGGGGCAAGCAGGGACAAGACAGGTAATTGAGAAGTTAAGAAGTTTATAAGGAAGCAAACACAGGTATGGGTCTTAATAAGTTCAATCATAATTTTAAAAGGCATTATTATTTGTGTATACTTACTATACCCCAGGCACTAGTTGAATAGCTAGATATGAAACAGTAAGCAAAATAATCTCTGACCCATAAAGCTGAGAGACAGGTAAATATAAGTAAATGGATATATAGTAATACTGGGTCAAGTAGTGATAAATACTATTTCAAAATTAAGTTGACGGGAGGTCCTCTGGTAGGATTACATTGGCACAGAGAATTGAAGAGAATAAATGAGTGAATTGGTCACGTGGGTAGTAAGAAAAGAGAATTTCAGGCAGAGGCAACAGCAAGTACTAAAGCATGCTTATCCTGCTTAAAGGGGTAAGGTGGGAGGAGAGTGAGCCAGATGGAGACAGGAGAGAATGAATTCAAGGTCAAACCAGGTCATACTATCGAGACTAATAGGCCATTGTAACTGTATTGTGTTTGTGTCTGAATGATACGGAAAACCATTGGAAGATTTTAAAGAGATGAATAACACAGTCAATATTAGATTTAAAAAGAAACGCTTGATTCGTTGTTTCTTATTCAGACAAGATGATATAGAGCAATCTTTCCTTGGTTCCATCCCACCCCCCACCCCCGCCCCCAAGCACAGTTACAAACCCAGGAAAGGGTGTAAGAGAAAACCAAATAAAAACTTAGAAACATTTTAAGAAGAAGAAGAAGGCAAGTTGGTTCGGGACCCCAGGACTGGAGGAACAACACAGCAGCCTGTGTCTTGCTTCCCTCTACTGAACAGAAGAAGGTGAGCTAGACCCTGTTTCCTGATCTCTGACTTAGAACAAGAAGGCATCTCTGGAAGCCTCATCTCTTCAGGTATAGAATAGGAGTCTCTCTCCCAACATCAGGTAAGCCCAACCCCACCGCAAGGAGAATCCATTGGGAGAACACTCTCCTTCCCCACCAAGCTTGGGACTTTGTTTTTCCATGGAGAAATCTTACAGTGACAGGCAGAACCTCTAATGAGATCCACCTGCAGTAAGCAGCCTGCTCTGTGGGGCCTCTTTGTTCAGAGGCATCTGATACTCCTCCTCTGCCCAGAGACAGCAGGGAGGTAGGCAAATGGGAAAAAGAACTCACAGTTTACAGACCTGAGATGTTTCAATACCGCCCAGAGACAAGGAAGTGGGCAGAACCACACAGTTAAAAGTAACCCAGTTCCAGCAAGTGATCCAGTTCAAGGAGCCTCTTTGTCCCTGAGACTCTTTTCTCCCAACAAGAGACACCAGGCCTGTGTGTGAAACCAGAGAAAGGAAACTGGTCATAGTGTGCTGGCCAATCCAAGATTGTTCCCATTGGTCTGGGAATCTTAAGAGACACTGGAGAAGCCTGGACAGCACTCACTGTTCTTCTCCACTAAGAGACACCTGGCATCCTGCCTTAGGGAGGAGATGCCTTTGCCACTCAAGCAGCACCAGTATGGACCAATGGGAGTCCCAGATGGCACCGGATAAACTAAGCAGAATGAAATAACACTGCAAAGCGCTGGAAGTTAAGCTACCATTGGAACCACAACTCATGAAAATAGGCAAGATCAAGCTGCTCACCTTAAACAAGGTGCCTGGCTCCTAAAATAAAAGATTCAAATAGAACCAAGAGTCTCTTAACATAGCAACAATAAAAAATGTCCAGGATACAATTAAAAAAATTCACCCATCTAAGCATGTGACCTAGCCATTGTAATCTTGTGAATTTATTCAAAACAAATAGATATTTGGAGGGAGATGATGATTACTGAGGTGGAAAAAGCTATAGAAGTATAGGCTTTGGTGGATGGAGTAGCAGAGATTTAGCTAAAGTTAAATTTGAATTAACTATCTTACAGCCCAGTGGAAATGTTATATCAGTAGTTGAATAGAATGTAGAGTTCAGGGTAGTGGTCCAGACTGGAGGTACACATTTGGGAGTCTTGGGCTTATAAATGACATATTTTTTTCATTGTATTTTATTTTGATTGCTTTTTGAATTCCCTATGTCCTGTGTCTATATTTAATCTTGTGTTTGGCAACCTGAAACATTTATTTCTAAAACTAATTATGTAATTATATAGCATGTGCATGGCTTGTGATGAAGACATACATCAATTAGGCAGTCTAGGATCTAACTCTTAGTGCTTTAAAAAAATTTTTTTTTAAATGTATTCATTTTTGAGAGACAGAGAGAGAGCGTGAATGGGGGAGGGGCAGAGAGAAAGGGAGTCACAGAATCCGGATCAGGCTTCAGGCTCTGAGCTGACAGCACAGAACCCGACGTGGGGCTTGAACTCACAGACTGCGAGATCATGACCCGAGAGAGGCTTAACCAGCTGAGCCACCTAGGTGCCCCTCTTAGTGCTTTTTTTAAAGAGTAAGTACTTATTGGGGCACCTGGGTAGCTCAGTCCATAAAGCGTCTGACTCTTGGTTTTGGCTCAGGTCATGATCTCATGGTTCATCAGTTCGAGCCCCTTGTCTGGCTCTGCCCTGATAGCACAGAGCCTGCGTAGGATTATCTCTCTTTCCCTCTCTCTGCCCCTTCCTTTCTCTCTCTCTCTCTCTCTCTCTCTCTTTCCCTCTCTCTTTCTCTCAAAATAAATAACTAAGGTTTTAATAAAAAGAGCAAGTAACTTATTTTTTAAATTTAAGTATAGTTGACACAGGATGCGACATTGTTTCAGTTGTGGAACATGGTGATTCCACAGTTTATCGTATAAGAAAGACAAAGAAAGACAAATGCCATATGATTTCACTTATATGGGCAATCTAAAAAACAAAACAAATGACCAAAGAAAAACCATAAACAGACCCATAAGAACAAACTGGTGGTTGCCAGAGGGAAGGGGGTAGTGGGTTAGGTAATATGGGTGAAAGGGAGAGGGAGATACAGGCTTCCAGTTATGGAATGAATAAATATCAGGGATAAATTTACAGTATAGGGGACATAGCTGATGCTACTGAAATAGCATTGTATGGTGACAGATGGCAGCTACACTTATGGTGAGCACAGCATAATGTATAAATGACAGTTAATACTATGACACTCAATGCCATTATTAAAGGGTTGACTGTAGTTAGAAAAACATTCTAAGTATTGAACCCCAGAACACCCCAATGTCATACAGTTGGAGTTATACTGAGGCAGAGTGACCAGTGAGGGAGGGGGAAAAGGAAATCATATGTATGGTGTCTTCCGTTTTTGAGATTATGCTTTCTGTTTCTACTTCAACTGTTTATCTAGTGAATTGTAGCAGTTTATTTTATGTGAAAGCAACCTTGCATTTCTAGAATAAACCCAAATTGGTCATGAAATACTCTATTCTTTTACACATTGCTGAACTTTTAGGATTATTAAAGCAATGTTTATTGCCATACATTGAACTGAACTTTTCCCCTAAATTTTAGTGTCCAATAGAATAATTCTATAGATTTTTTTTTCAGTATGTATCAAACAGGTTATAGTGATAGCAAGAACACTGAAAGCCAAAGTAATTAAAACTGGAGTATTGGTGAAAGAACAAAAAATAAACTATGGAGGAGAATAATGAGTTTAGGAATAGATCTATGCACGTATGGCAAATTGGCATACAATAGAGGTGCCCCACAAAGCTATGAATAAAAATGAATCACTCAGTATATGATATGGGGAAAACCAGCTTATTGGAGGGAAAAAAAATGAACCTGCCTCCTTATATCTTACCTAAATAAAATAATTAAAAATGCAAATATAAAAGACTTTATATTGAATACAAAAAGAAGGCAGAGTGAAGAGTATTTTTGTCACTCCCTCGAGGGAATGGGGGAATTGTGCATAAACAAAAACTCAAATATAGAACATATAACTTTAAAAAGCGATGCATTTGACAAATTAAAATTGAAATTTTTCTTTTAAGTTTCATTGAATGATACCAACAAAAACTAACAAGTGACATATTATAAGTATATTTACAATATATTTATAATATATAGAAATCTTATGAAGGAAACATAAGAAATTGCTGCTTTGAAACTAGTAAATAGTTATAAACCCAATTTTGAAAATTATAAAGACTTTATATAATTCTTTATAGAAGAAATTTAAATGGCTAACTAATTAAATGCTCGCATTCACTGGTAATCACAGAAAATCAGATTAAAACAATGAGCTGGATCTTTTACCTACCAGATAAGCAGAAATTTTAAATGCCAGACAGTAAAAAATAAATAAATTTTAAGAATTTTAACAAGTTAAAAAATGTATAAGATGCCAGATAAAAAGTAACATTAACAAGAATGTGGGAAGATGAGAATCTTTGAGAATTGCTGCTGCAGTGTAAACTATTATGGCTTTCTGGAGAGCAGTTTGGCAGAGCTTAGCAAAATTAATTATGTGTGTATACTGTGACGCAGCAATTCTGCGCCTGTGGCAACACCCCTGAGAAGCTCACACGCGGATCCACAAGGGGATATGCACAAGGCTATTCATCATTGTGCTTGTGAACACACAGCGCTAGAGCTAGCCTAGGTGGCTAATGGGTAAGCAAACTGTGATGGCTGCTTAACCTTACACACCATGCAGCAGTTAGAAGCGGTCAAGTAGGTGTACATATGGCAACAATGACAGATCTTAAAATTTTATGCATAGTAAAGTAGGAAAGGGATGTGTTCTGTAATATACTATTTAGATATAAATTACTTACATATTAAAACAATAGCATGCTTTTCATAGATATTTACAAATCCAAAGACACATATTAGAATACATATATACATACATACATATATATGTATATATACAATTTTATTTTTTTGGTGGGGAGACTATAGATAGAAGCAAAAAGAGAATGATGATGGAGGATTATGGAAAAATAATAGTGAAATAGAGGGAAAAAAGAAAAGGAGCTTATATGAATTTGTGATATACCATGGAGCAAACAACTTGACTAACTCAACTCTTTGAAACTGAGATCTCTCCAAAACAAACTAATAATAAATATTTACTAAATGATACATAATTATCTATCAGAATAACCCAAATTAAGAAAAGAGTTAGATAATGTCTAGGACTTAAGGAGGTATGAGGAAATTATCACTTATAAGCAGTGATGGTTGGAATGGATATTGATACAGCATTTTTCAAGAGCTTGCATTATCTTGAAATATTGAAAATATATGTTTTGGATAATTGCTTTTTACCACACCAAAAGCTAAGCAATAAACCATTTAACTCTTCTAAGTACCCATCCTTAACACAGGCATTGAACAAGTGTATATTATAGCTGGTTTACAAAGGACAAAAAATGAAATATAACCAAATATTCACAAATTCATATGTCATTAAATAAATTGAGATACATATAGACTGTATAGTATTATGTGACAATAAAAAAATAAAGTTAACCCATGAGTGGGTGACATGATATATCAAGTAACATATCACTGCTTGCAAAAGAAGCCACTCACCATACAGTATGACACCAATTATGTTAAAACAACCAATATAAGCAAAAACTATTCGTATATACATATATAGATGTATAGCAGCAGTATGAATGAATACTCAACTTGATATCAGTAGTTATGTACAAAAGGTCACAAGGACTTAACTGTAAATTTCTAGTGTACCTTATTGTAGCTTACATGCATGTATTCATCTATATGTTTGTATAACTAAAAAAGATCTGTTTCTTAAATCTTTCTTCAGATAATACCAAATGTGCTATCCTAAATCTCATTCTTCATATTCTTAAAAAGAGGTTCTTCAATTACATAAGGCTGAAAATTAATCCAAATTAATTCTTAATATTTAAAATATATATTAGCACATTAGAGATGGGAGGTCCTACACAGCCAAATAATATTTTGAACTTTGTCTAGTAAGTATTTCCTAAAAACTAACATCCTTTCTCCCTAAAGAACACTTAAAGAACACTAGGTGTTTGTATTCCAACAAACAGTTTGAGAACACTGAAATAGGACTAGAAGAAAAAAATAAGAGCTGGAGGGAAGCAAAACAAAATTGTTAAATTGTTGCTATGATTCTGTATAAAACTTTTGTCTAAGCTTCCTGACAGCTAAGAGAAAATCAGTCATGTTACATTCAATTCTTATTTCTTGTAAACAGAGGGAATGAGTTCTGGGTAAACAAAGTTTATCTTAACACTAAATTCTGAAGGAAATGTCAAATTTGGTGAATTATGTCGATTCTGTTGAACCAGGTGGTGGAGAACATCTTCAGCATCATGACATTTGTTCAGGTTTGAATATATAGTTAGATGACAGCTCAGTAAAAAAGTTTCATCAACACAAAAAAGACTGATGATCGTTAGCTTTCAGAAGTCAAATTATAAGTGAACAAAACCTAAAATGCCTAGAAAGAGATGACGTGCTTCTTCTATTTTACATACCATAATGCAAGAGGATGATGTTTTTGATTAACCATCCATTTATCCATTAACCCAAGACAAGCATTTTTTCACCAAGCAATCTGTATTAGGCACTCTGTGAAGAACCCTCGCATCCGATGTCTGATGTTAAGTTGCTACTAGTCTGTGTACCTCTCTGAAGGTAAGCATCGGTTGTGAGAAATAAGCCAGAAACATCTGGAAGCCGCAAAAAGACTAAAACAGCCTCGCTCTCAGAATTAGTAAATTATGAAAGCATATTTTTAAAAGTATATCATATAATAAAAGATCAAATTCTTTTATCTTCAAAGATCAAAAGGAGAGGAAAGGAATTGTATTTAAGGTCAAAGTGATTATTTCTTTTGCTAAACATCTTTCTTCCTGATCTCTTTATACCTTAATATGTAGAATTTGGCAAAGCGATTTGGTTTTTTATCATAAGACTATTAACACTCATAGAATTAAGCATTGTTTCATTCTTTCTATGGACTAGACACTGGATTAATACCTTTATGCTCACTTCACTCTGAGGAAGGTGCTATTTTTACCTTCCCTTTTCAGTGAAGAAAAGTGATACATAGGGACATTAGGTAGTCTGAGAAACAATGAATGAATGTTGGCAAGCTGTTTTGAGAGCTCACACATTTGCCTTAACATTTGCACTTACATCAGTCATTTCAAATAGTAATAATAATACAACAGCACAACACTATGATGCCATTACCAGAAATAGCAGCCACAAAGTCAACATTGGACAAAACAGTGTCAACTCATTTCTGTTTGTAACCAGTGAGGTTATATATATGATGGGACACTGAGTGTTGGGGAAAGCATAGGAATGGAAGAGGTCTTTGCTATTTGTGCAGTCTTGATATTACCCGAACATTGGTTGGCCCTTTGGGGTGCTGTAACTCAACTTTTTCCTGGCATTGAGGAAATGAAACCCTGTTCTTGTTCTCTCCACCTGGAGTCTGCTTTACTTTTTCTCCTCATTATTTTAAAGATAGTAATATATCCTGTAAGGTCATGCCCAATTTAAGCTCTAATTTTAAACCTTGGAGGTCATAGTGTCTCAAATGTGGTATTCACTATGCTTTCTGTAACTGGTAATTTTCCCATAGACTCCTGGGGATTGACTCTATCCTGTCATCTGGCACTGCCTAGGAAATGATAAACTATTTTTCCCCTTAACCACTAAGGCAACAGGAAAATATTTGTTGGCTCCTTCCTTTGAAAGTAACTAAAGAAATGCAAATGAGAATTAAAAACAATACCACCAACAACCAAACCACCTTAGGCTATAAGAATTGCGAAGTTTTATTTATGTTGTGTTTTTTTTCTCTGCCGCTGAACAGTTGTTAACCACAAAAAACTACATATATCTTAAGTGTTTTATTTTCAAGTATCCATCTGGTTCCGTTGTTTTATGTAGTTATTTTCCCCCCTCGGCATTTGCTCTATAACAATGCACGGATAATTGCATCCATGAAGACTCCTGCAGTGCTGTAATAACTATACAAACCAAAAGATGGTTTTTCAATGGAATAAAGAAATCCTAAGGATCACATAAGACCTATATAATCAATATTGTACAATTTCTGAATGGGGCACAGAAGTGAGAGAAAAACCCTTGTCAAAAACAAGACACATGAAAGGCTCTTTTGTTCTTCCTATGGTGGAAAGACTTTCTACAGTTAGATAGAGGTAAAAATGTTGCCCAAGTTCTCTAGGCTATGTTATGATCACCTGAAGTTTTATGTGCAGACCAGTGGTTGGCAAATAGAAAGCCTAATCGATGTCATTGTATTGATTGCATCTTTACACAGTAAACATACAACTCTATGACTAGATGTAAACAAAATAAAACATATACATTATTTTTGCTTATCATTTATTATTCTCTCAAATATTAGATTTTCTACCATAGGCATGTTATTTTTCTTTAAGAACTAAAAGTAATTTTTGAAAGAAAAATGAATGAAATAAAACTTCTTTTCATCATCTTCTGGTTTCTGAACTCTTATTCTCTCAAGATTCAATTCTGAGGGTGCCTGGGTGGCTCAGTCCATTAAGCAGTTAAACCTCTGACTCTTGATTTCGGCTCAGATCATAATCTCACAGTTCATGAGATCAACCTTCACCTGGGGGTCTGTGCCCAGGGAACCTGTGCCCAGGGAACTTGGGGAACCTGCTTGGTTCTCTCCTTCTCTTCCCTTCCTCCACTGCTACATACATGTGAGCTCTCTCTCTCTCTCTCTCTCTCTCTCTCAAAAATAAATAAATAAACATTAAAAAAAGATTCAGTTCTAGTGTTGTCATCTCTGTGAAGTATTTATTCCCTGCTTCCTCACCCCCCTTTTTGATTAAATTGGGTGTTTCTTTTTCTGTGGTCTCCTAGATTCTTACCAAACTAATATAATAAATAAACTTAACATACTTAATTATAGTTGTTGGTTTATATACCTGCCCCTGTATCCTGCAAACCCCATTAATTCATGGAATATGTTTTATTTGTAATTATTGTCTCCATCCTTCCTTGTAGGGCACTTTGCATGAAGTAAGTGTTGAAACAAGGCTATTGTCAGAGAAAAGCAAATCATCAGCTGAATAATGATACAGCATTAATGACATTGTGTTTATATTCAAGTCCCTGTTCCCCAAACTTGAAACAATTTGGATTACTTTTTAGTATGTTAAAAATCATCTGTGGCCTGTCAGATAATTATGATTATATTTTATATGATCATGTAACTTCCACATAGAGATTTTCTAGTGTTGTAAGTCAATCCTTCTTGTTGAGACACCAAACTTTGAAAGAAAGTTTAAGTTTCTGAAAATAACGGAAACTTTACTAAATGTTTTACAAAACCTAAATTTTAAATGCCATTTCTCTGAATATTTCCCATAATTGTCTTTTCTCCAATCCTAACCAATGCGTATCAACCTTTAATAATGGATTTTTTTCTGATAAAGCATTGCAGTGACTTTGCTACTCGCTCACTTTACAAGGCACAATTGAAAGGATTTTATCACTATTGGACCACTAAATGTTTATAGCAAGTTCATATAAAACTAGTATCTGTTAGTTCGAAATAGCATGCAATTGGTTGCAACAACATTTTCTCAAGAGGCCAAATGGAACTTTCTTATTAAACTTTTATTGAAGTTATTGCATGGGTAATATATCATTGTGCATGGAAATAAAGTCCCAAGAGAGTCTTGGATTACTAAACTTCTCAGTCAACTCTATGTAAGTGTTGCAAAGTGGTTGTAAGTTAATGTGTGCGGTGACCATAAATATTGTTTGGAAAGGTAAAATGCTCAGCATATTAGTAAAATTTTGCAATGACATTGACCCATGTCACAACAATCTTCCTTTTAGACTTGAATGTGGACTACAGAGTTCACAATGTGAAAATCTAAATTACTGAGAAACTCTTACCAAAGCACATTCAAATGTGTACATTATAAGGCTACAATGATGAAAACATGATGGCATTGGTATAAAGAGAAATATCAGTAGACCTATGTGACAGAATAGCTCAGAAATAGATCCTATTTTAAATTTGAGGTTGACATATGATAGCAGTGGTAAGATAAATCTGTGGACAAAGGATCCATTTTTAGACAGCTTTGTTAAAAAAATGCACTTATATCTCTAACAAATGCTATGTACTAGATTAAGTAAGTTAAATGCTGAAATGTCAAAGGTGAAATTACAAGGCAAATAGATAAAGTTGTAGAATTATATCCTTTTGAATTTGGAGTAGAGAAAATTTCTTAAGCTGGACTCCAAAATCATAAAGAAAAAATGAAGATATTTGACTAGATAACATGTAAGACTTCCCTATACTAAAGGGTGTTAATAAATAGGTAATAGAATGGAAGATATATGCCATTCTATAATCTATAAAGAATTAATATCTGGTATGTAGAATACATTTCTATGGAGCGGTAAGAAAGAGACAAGAGAGCTCAATGTACTTTATTCCATAATCTTTGAAAGTGATTAAAAATATTCATTTAATCAGCACAAAATTATGAGGTAGAAAATATTGCTTGGTCCCTTTTAAATGAAAGGAAATTAATACACAAAGAATTTACGTAACTTGTCCAAAATCCCACTGTTTTTTAACTGGTAGATCTGGGATTTGAAACCAGATAATCAATTCTAAAATTGGTACCCTACTAATCAATACGAAAACAAATAGGAAAATGAGCAGAGGATATAAATAAGAACTTAGAGAAGAGGACACCTTAATAACTGAGGAGAGACAGACCTATTTACTAACCAGAATCTCCATGGCTCTTTCAAGTAACCTAGCAATCCGCTAGATCCATAGAAAGGACTGCAAGTTCTCCCAGTGATAGAGCCTCTGGTATACAAACTCTACAAGTTATCTGACTTCTAAGGTCAGGACGTTTCTCTCATTGATGAGGCTATCCCTCCAATTTGAAAGCAAGACCTACTAAATCCCACTCTCTGCAGCTAATGCTCCAATTTGCCTTCTACAAGAGGCATAACTTAAAACAAACCAGGTAAACATTATATGCATCTGGACCAACTTGTAGCTGGAAGATGCATTTGACCTCATTAAGGAGACAAAAGTTGGAACTGATTTCCATAGACACATTTGTAAAATATGGATCTGGTCCATACAAATATCTCCCTGAACCAGATAGAACACATATTAGCAAGCATCTGATCGACAATATTTGCCAGGCACTGAAATTTCCCCATTTAATAAAATTCATCAGTGGGATTCTATTTATGTCTGTCCCCGCCTTAGGCCTCCAAGCATGGCATTTGGTGGTTCTTGTCACCATTATACATGGGAAGCAAATACCATTGAGTAATGGGATGACTTTCAAAGGTTATCTACACCAGCCTCTCCTGCAATGACTTCTGCTGCCAATGGGTAATTGAATTAAAAACAGTTGAGCATTGGCATACACTGTGAGGATTTTCTACCCGGATGAAGCTCCTAGGCCTCTGGCCATCAGACATGGGAACAAAGAAATGAAAGTCCATCTGATAAATCAGTATCCTTGTATCTCTATACAACATTATGAGGAGTTTTATATATTTTTATATATTTAACACAAGTATAACATATTTCTGCATTTTGCCCTAGCACATCTTGGAGATCATTCCATTTTAGTCTATGAAGAGTCTCCCCTTTTCTTCTATTTTCTTTTCCTTTTAATGCTACACAATACCACATTTTTGTCTGAGTTGTAAGAAATTTAACGATTTTGTATTTCAGCATTCATTCTTCCTTCCCTTTTATTCATAGGCACATTGACCCCCCGTGAAGAGATGGGGATTTGGATTGCACAGATTGAGGATGACTGGATGAAGATGCTAGAAGTGATTTTTGGGTCCTCTTGCTTCCAGGACAGTAGCATATCATCCCCTGTGAGATGTGTGAATCCATCTCTCTGGAAGTGACAGATATCACTATCATTTTCATGCTTTCACTACACATTCCCTTCCCCCTGCAGTCCTCATTTTTCTTCACACAGCTCATCATGGTAGGCAGAATGGTGACTATTAGTTTTCTGCAGAGTCTATGGCTGCAGAGGAAGGAGAAGCACTCAAGGTGTTTCCCAAAGAACAATTAATACATGAACACATCTGACCTTGGGATCTTGGGGAAAAGGTGGTCATCAATGATCTTTCTCATTTCCCATTACAAATATGACCAGCCTAAACACCTACCTATGAATGTCTCAGTAGGTGGCTTATAGTGATGTTGCAAAGAGTCCCTAAATACTGACCAGGACGAGGGGGACCATGTCAGATCCCATTCTCTTTCCTACACAATTCCTAGTGATTCCTAGACAAGCACACCTTCCTGAGGGCTGTTACAGCCTTGTTAGCCCATTTGCCTTTGCCTTTCACCTTCATGTTTTATCAGCCACACAAATTACATCAGCCTTTCCTCATTAGAAGAATGATATACTTCTGCTAATGTCTTGGCAACTACTCCAAATAGCAGAGCTTACTGCAAAAGCCATGGCTACAATTGTCTCTACCCTCCTTAATGCAACTAAAAACATTACCTCCATCTTAAATAGCAGAAAAGCTATATGCCCACAGCAGGAGATAATCAATACTGGTTGAAAACATGATTTAATCTCAAAACAACACTTTTTGTCCCCTAGGACTTGTTTTGTCTGGAGTAGACAGACTCTCTCTTGCCTTTCACTGAGATATAATATTGTTTGCTCTCTGGAGGGAGCTGTCTGATCCTTCATGAGGACTCAAGAACAAGGGGTGAGGAGGTACAAGATGACAGTGTCCACACAGATTTCTTGCACTGTCAGCAGCATTCTTAGGTTAATAAAGAATATATGGGCTTTCATTTAAAGGATATTAAAAAAAATAACACTGAGCCATTCCTAATTTGATCCTAGTAGTTTTTCTTGTTTCTCCAGCTTGGGCTTCATAGCCAAGTGGTTTAGATAAGCTTCACATATCCTTCTGAGAATTTTAATAATTTTGTTGCCTCCATGATTATAGAATATCATCTCCATGATTTTCAAGAGAAGCTAGAAGCTCTACTGGAAGTTCAATTAATTTCCTGATGGGAAAATTTTTGTTTAACCCATTCTTCTCCTAGGGACCAGTTGGTGAATAAGAAGATGCAGGGCCATTAGTTGGATAGATGGGTAGATGGATGGATGGATGGATGACCCAAGAAGCTTCCCACTCAGCTAGCATAGTAATCAACTGGTTCAGTACAAGAGTCCACAAGGTCTCCTTCTAATACCAGCACTGGGAATCAAATTCCTATAGACTCAGGAAGTCAAGCTCTTCCTTTCACCAGTAAGGACACCTCCAAGAATGGGAAGGTCAAGATCTTCTGATTCTCAACATTACATAATTAATCAGGTGCTTTCTGTCTCCTCCCAATTTCCCAGTAAACACGTGAAGAAGAAGGTTAATGGAATTTCTTGGAGCACAAGCTACAATGTGCTAGCTACATTATGCCCAGCTGTACTAGGCTAGTGGGCTAGTGAGGACTCAGGAGACTACATATAATCAACTTCTGCATAAGAACTTCTCCAATAAACCTGCTTCATACTTGTATTACATTACCTGTTATGAGGCTATTCTATCAATACACAGAGGGAGAGATGCTCAAGTTTACCAGTAATCAGAAAAAAAGCAACAATGAGGAAATTGAAAGCAAACAATAGAAATTTGAAGCAACAATGAGAAAATTGAAAACTAGAAGGGCCTGGCCAAGGATATGAGAAAATATGAACACTCAGGTGCTTCATGGGGAACGTGAAATTGCTACTTTTAAATTCACAGTATTCTTTGAATGTTAGTTGGCATATAGCTCACAATACAGGCATTCCTGTTCTTGGGATGTAACCCAAAGGAACACTCACACCGGTCAAAAGAAATCGGGAATGAGGATGGTTTTTCACATCATTTTCATCAGAGAGAGAGAGAGAGTGAGAGAATGAGGGAAACAAAGGAAGCTAAATTTGTGCCCACCTCTATGGGACTGGATGAACACTATGTGGTACAGCATGATATTGAATGGATAAGATGAATACATTATATCTATAGGTAAAACACTGATAGATGTAAAGAATATAGAAATATGATGAATTAAAAAAGAAAATCAAAATTATAGCACACCATTGTTCAATTAAAGATACTTATTTGAATAGGCACTTTGCAATAGAGGTGTGCCATTTTCAAATGTGAAAAGACACACAATTTCATTAATAGTCAGTGAAAAGCAAATAAGAACCCTACATGTGCAATAACACATTCCAAAAAATGGCTAAAATGAGAAAAGACAGAAAGTATCAATTGTTACCAACAACATGAAAGAAGGGCAATTCTCCCATACTGTCCTGAGAGTGTGAATTGGTATAACACTTTTAGAGAAACGTTTGATAGTATCTAAAATGCTGAACATAATGTATATTCCATGACCAGTAATTGCTGTTCCAGATAGATGCCCAATATAATCACACACATGTGCTCACTAAAAGGCATGTACAAGAATGTTCCCAGCAGCATGAATCAGAAAAGCAAAAACCTAGAAGCTACCCAGATGTTCATCAAAAGTAGAATGCTATGCTAGACACTGTCAGTGCCCTGCCCTGCCCACATACCTGGGACCTTACTGTTGTAGTGCACAACAGACTGACTTCCAGTTACCAGCATCTGTAACTCATTGCCTGAAGCCTTTCTCAAGTGGCTTCATTTCATTGTACCATGGGCATATCAGGAAGTAAGTGCCAGAGAATGAACGTCTCAGGGAGCAGTCTGGAACCAGTGACTATTGGGAGTCTATGTGTAAATACCTCAGTTTGTTGTTCTCCTGCTGGGTTAACTCTGGGAGATGAATTCTACATCAGCTTCCAGAGTTTTCCAGTGGGATTAAGGTCTAGTTAGTTGTAGGGATAGCTTGCTTGATGATAAGTCAGAACTGCTTCACTTCCTCCTTTTCCATCTAGAGTCTCTGGCTATCACTCCAGTCCTTATAATTATTATTGCTCCGAAATAGCTACTTTTGCGAGGGTAGTGGTAGTTATAAGGACTATGGAGGTGATTGGTTGTTCTTAAGTGCCTTTGATTCACGGAAGGAAGGAACTAATAAAACCAAATCAGCCAGTTATCAGCTCAGGGCACAGTGTGGGAATCAGAAGACTTTGACAGCAGTATGTAAAACACCCTCATCTCCTGTAGCCAGAGAGCAGGTTGTGCTAAAAATGAGGCCCCAGATCAAATTTTGAGAATAATAAAGTTTCCAAGTAAACTGAATTTATAATCCTGGCAAGTCTTCCATGCTACATTCAGGACTCTGACAGAGAAAGAGACCCAGGTTGGGAGCAGTTTGATGTGTTTGAGAACCCAGATCCTCCAAATTTCTCTGAACCTTCTGAACAGTATAAGCGACCTAATCCCCTTAGCTAGAAGGTAACCACTTCTCTTGCTTGTACACTGTGCAAATAATTCATCTGAGGTGATGCCAGATGCCTCTTACCCTTCTCAAAATCTGCCTTCACGTTGTCTCGTTGCTTTGGGGCCAATGGAAGGAGTCAAATGTCAGCATGACCTAAGTGGTTGTCCTCAACTTCTCCATTGCCACAAAGTCTGGCCCAAGAAATTATTATCTCAGCAGGGTTATTGCAAAAGCTTCCAAATTGGCTTCTTGCCATCACCCTCCTTCTCCACCATCTCTGCCTCCTTAATATGCCAGCCCAAGTTATCAGCTTATGGCTCTGTTCTTCTCAAAATACTTCAGTAGTGCCCTACTTGACTTGGGATAAAACTCAAAATGCTTACAATGGACTCTAATTCCATGACCTCAGTCCTATTTCCGTCCCCTTCCCTCAGACGACTCCATCCACAGTGGCTTTCTTGCTGTTCTTCAAACAAGCCAAGATCCCACCCCAGCCCTCTTCTACCTGCTCTACCCTCTGCCCAAAATGCTGTTCTTTAGGATCTTCACACGATTTCCCTCTCTTATCTCTTCCAAGTGTTCTTTGAAAGGTCCCTTTTTTAGTGCAATCTGTTCTTACCACCTTACTAAGATTAATACCCCCTCTCTCCTGGGACACCCTATGCAACTTGCCTGCTTTATATTTTTCTCCATATCTCTTTCTACTAGCTGGTAAGCTCTATGTGCAAAGCTGTGTTGATCTGTTTTATTCTCCTATGCATCCCCAGTACTTGACACACAGTAGGTGCACAATCTATAAGTGTTGAAAGAATTAGTACATAAAGCATGAAAGAAAGGAAGAAGGAAAAAAGAAAGATAATAACAAAAATGATAATAATAATGGCACCTATGTATTACTGAAGTCCTACTAGGTGCCATATAATAAAACCTGTAGATTAATCTCATACATAAATCTTACATCCATTTCACAGATGAGGAAACCAAGTCTGTGGTATATTCAGTGAGAAGTTTAAGATTATGCAGCAAGAGTAGGGTAATGAGCATTTGGTGGGTCTGCCTGACTCACATCTCAGTGGTCATCTCAACATAAGCCTTCATCAACTACATTCTTTTTTAGCCATTTGATATTTTAATTGAGAAACATAGAGACATTGATAAGCAATATATAAATCAACCTGATTGCAATAATAGGCATTGGTTAAGAGCATAGGTTCTGGTTTTGGACTGGAGGAGCTCACATCCTAGCTTTAGCAAGTACTGGTTAAGTTGTGTTGGGCATTTTTGTCCATCTCTCTGTGGCTCACCTCTCACATCCTTAAAACGGGGATAACAATAATACCTCCCTTATCAGTTTTTTTATAAGAATGATGTGAACAGATAAGTAACATTTAACATAATGATTTTATAAGCATGTGTTATGCTCACTTATATTACATAGCTTTTAAAAGTTTTACAGTGTTTTCACAATGTTTCCATTTAATATTTATAGTAATTCCATGAGGTAGATAAGGAGAATATTTTATCCTTGTGTTATTCTTTGATTTGATGGTCATTTATCATCTAATGTTTGAGATGTCCTGGTGCAGGCTTCAGACTTACACGGATAAATAAAACATGCTTCCTGTCCTTAAGAACACTTAGCTAAGAAAGAAAATAAGTACAGCGTAAGACATGCATTGATAAAGGTAGTCCGAGGATACTGATAAAAACTGAAACTTCCAGAGCTTAAAAAAACAAAACAAAACAAAAAAAAACTCAAGATTGCCCAAATGATAAGCTTTCTTATTTTATATGCAATTTTCCTTTCAAACCCCAGGAGGAATGGTGGATAAATCAATCTTTTAGGTGGAAAATATGGGTTCTAAGACTTTTTCTTGCTTCTAGGAAAATTCCCAACCTCTTACATTGCAGTGAAGGACTGATCTTACTCCTCCTTCTCTCACCTGGCCTCCGGGTTGGTGGACAAGATCCCACTATCCTGAAAGCATACATCATAATTCTTATTGAAGCACCGAAGTAGTGTAAGAGGATACTGTGGCCATGCACTCTTATCTGACTGGTTCACAGATTCGGGTAAAGTCAATGTTCCACCGAACTGGAGATCTGGAAGCCTGCATTTGACCTTGGGCAAATGATTGCGCCTTTCTGCACCTTGGTAAATGTTAGCTGTCACTATCACCTCTTTGGATTCTAGAATGACTTCGATGGGAGCCAGATCACAAAAAAGAAAACCAAAACAAGGCCCTGCATGACTCAGGGAGTGAGTTCATTTCCATGTTGATTCTCCACCATCTTTTCCAACATGTCAAATTTGGTTTGCTTGTTAAGCTAAAGGAAGTAAGTAGCACACTGCTTTGTACAGAGCACAAATTCAAAAATACTTGCTCCACAAATGAACTGTCATTCAGACAAAAAAGCATATTAGTAACTCTGTGTTTAGAAAGACAGGTCTATACATCTTTAGCTCCTTTTAATCAGACAGAGTCTCATCTTTGAGACTCAATTCGTAACACCTGCAAGTCCTTTAGCGTGTTCCATTTCTTTGCAAGGCGGCTTTCCCTGCAGACAGACTGTGTTCTGCCACAGCTGCACCAATTAGTCTCCCTGCCTGAGAAGAGTGACAATAGTGATATTTTTCTGGATGAATGATAGACCTACTGGAGAGTCCACAAATCAAAATGTCAATTTTCTTTTCTCGTTCAGTTTCTTTTGTGTTGTGTGTTTGTATGTAATTTCTTCTACAAAAATGCCTTTGGATAGAGAGAAAATATCTTTTATTTTCAAGTTTAACTAAATAATAAAGCAGATCTGTGACAGATTTGGACATGTTTTAGAATTACAGTTGTTGCCTACAAAGTGTGGCAATTGCATGAGTTCCTTGAAAAGAATGATTTAAAAGCACCAGTGGTTCCTAGAAAAAAAAAAAAGGCCGGCTTATAAAAGGGTGCAGCTAATGCATGCTGTAATAATGATATGAAGCAGAAAATATGGACTTCCAACTCAAGCCCAAAAGCCCAGTAGATTTCCAGTTCAAAATATGTTTTGTTCTAATTATAACACCATTTCCTTACAGTTTTGTCCAAACTTAAAGATTTTATAGTATTTCAAATTTCTGGTCAACATTGAAAGAAATACATGCTACATTCAAATGGAATATGTTGAAAACCAAAACCAAAATTACAGGATAATTACATCAATTCCTCTATTTTCTATTAACAATATCTCCAATGACTACTTCGGAAATAGTTTTTTTGTTTATACTTTTGTTCATTTGCATATATTTGATTCAGCCATTCAAGGAGGGTTTTAGATTGACATGCAAATTTGAAGGTGAAATAATGTTAAAAATACCATACCCCACAGAAATCTAAGAAAGTACATGACAAACAATGAAAGCACAGCGAAGAAGGGAAATCAAAGCATGAATTTGCAGCTACAAATCGTGAGATCCAGATATGTTCCAGATAAAATGATTGCACTAAGCTTGAGGGTAGAGTGGCTTGATTTTATTTTTTTTATTTTTTTTTTTAACGTTTATTTATTTTTGGGACAGAGAGAGAGACAGAGCATGGACGGGGGAGGGGCAGAGAGAGAGGGAGACACAGAATTGTTAGCAGGTTCCAGGCTCTGAGCCATCAGCCCAGAGCCCGACGCGGGGCTCGAACTCACAAACCGCGAGATGGTGACCTGAGCTGAAGTCGGACGCTTAACCGACTGCGCCACCCAGGCGCCCTAGAGTGGCTTGATTTTAGAACATGGTAATACTTTGGCTTTTAGTGGTCATCTAGCATTATGTCTTTTCCACATAAAAGTTTAAGAGTCCGAATTCCTAGGTTGAGTTCTCCCACAGCTGTGAGATGCATTTTTGTCTATGTATTTTTTTCTGAAAGTTTATTCTTTCCACATAAATATTTGGAATTCCTACAATGTGTACTATGCTAGATGCTTCTAGAGGAGGAAAGAAAAAGAACAGAATGCTGTGCTTAATAAGTCTACCATGTAAAGGTGAGATAATACATATATCTCATTAATTTTAAATAAGAGAGCAGGGAACACACCGTAAGAGATAATATGCTCTAGCAATCCAGAAGAGGGAAATATATCACTAACAAATGGAGGAAATAGGCAAATTCTTGTAGAAGAGGAGATATCTGAACTGGGTCTTAAGTGACAGGAAATATTTGGTATAAAGGTAAAAATAGTAGGCATAGGACATGGCATATGCAAAGGGAAGTTAGTAGCTCTATAGAAATAATTTTTTTTCTTTTTTCTTAAATTTTATGTATTTATTTTGAATGAGAGAGAGTGTGAGTGAGCTCGGGGCGCATGGACGTGGGGGAGGGGCAGAGAGAGAGGGAGAAAGAATCTGGAGCTTAACCATCTAAGCCACCCAGGCGCCGCTAGAAAAAGTATTCTGCAGGCTAACTTAACTGGAGTAAGAATAGATGGAAGCCAGTTTGTGGATGTAATGAGGACACATTTGTGGAAACCTGAAAATCATACTGGATCTATCTAGAAGTGTTGTGAATAGGTTGTAAAAAAGCTGTTTAAAGTGTAAAATGTCATGCAAATTTTATTATTATTGGCTTTTTAAAAGATTTTTTTAAAATATTTTTTTATTGAGGGATAGAGAGAGAGAGAGAGAGAGAGAGATCGAATACCAAGCAGGCTCCATGCTGTCAGTACAGAGACTGATGTGGGCCTCAATCTCACAAACCATGAGGTCATAACGCGAGCTGAAATCAGGAGTCAGACACTTAACCGACTGAGCCACCCAGGCACCCCTCGGGTCTTTTAACCATAGAAAATATATGGAATGTGGTGGTATGGATAATTTTAATCTATCAGGTAGAACAGTTAATAGCTAAAAATAAGTCATAATGTGAATGTGTCTTGGAAAAGATCAATATAATAGTGTTCATGAAATATGAGAGCCTTCAGAATCCCTGAGTCCTGGCAAGAAATGCTTTGATTATTTTTTAATTTTTCTTTTGAAGAAGAGGAAATGAAAGAAATAAAGAAATAAAATCCAAATATTTCAGATAATTATTTTTTCTATGAAAAACAGCAATTATTTTAATGTGGTATTTGTGATACACTATTTTTTATTGATTTGCACAGCATGAGCAAGCTTTTAAGAAGTATGATAACCAACAAAGAATAACTGTATAACAAGCAATCACTTCTTTTTTAAAAAAAATTTTTTTTTCAACGTTTTTTATTTATTTTTGGGACAGAGAGAGACAGAGCATGAATGGGGGAGGGGCAGACAGAGAGGGAGACACAGAATCGGAAACAGGCTCCAGGCTCTGAGCCATCAGCCCAGAGCCTGACGCGGAGCTCGAACTCACGGACCGCGAGATCGTGACCTGGCTGAAGTCCGACGCTCAACCGACTGCGCCACCCAGGCGCCCCAACAAGCAATCACTTCTATTATGCATACAGGATGAATAAAAGTAGCATTAATAAAGCACTACAGGGAATACATATCAGATGGTTTCAGCAATGTATTATTGATTTTATGTTTTAAACAATAAGCATTGAGAAATGCATTCCTCTGAGTGTAAGAATGAGAGATATTAACAAGTTTACATAATCTACTACTGGTAATCCTGTTGCAACCCATTGGAGGTTGACTATATGAAAATGGAACATTTCCGAAAAATTCACTGTATAATTTAGCAGTTATCACTGAGTCACTTACAATTTCCAAGGAGCACAAATCTGTGCATGTGGCATTGTCTTGAAGGAAGGTATTTCATTCAGGCATTCTGTGCAGGACAATTTAATCAGCCTGGTGTTCAATATAGGACCAGAATATTTTAACCACAGTTGACTTTATGGAAGAAACTCTAGGTAAATAGTCCCCGTGTAAACTAAAGGCCTTATTTTACTTGTAACTTATATATCAATATTTTAAACAAATGTAAAGAATGTACCCATCCTATGGATTTAATTATGTAGCATTTACTGAGGGGAAAAAAATTAAGTGTTTTGATATTTAGATCTCAGTAAACACAATATAATATACTGGTAAAAAGCATAGATTCAAACACCAGATTGCCTTAGTTTGGAGCCCATTGCTGCTACCTGATAGTTGTGTAATCTTAAATAAACTTTTCAACCTTCCTATGCCTTAATTTCATTATTCGAAACCCTAGAACTAGAGTTACTGAAAGAATTAAAGGAAATAAATTGTTTAGAATACAGTGCCTAAGAGAAAGGGAGTGCTTAGTATTTGTTAGCAGTCTTTTTTTTTGTACCATAGCTCTTATTATTATTACTACTACTTTTATTCTTTTTTTCCCTGGAGCATTGGTGAACATCTTGCATCAAATGTAATTAAGGAATCCTCTTTCTCTCTGAATTCTCTTCCTTCTTTGCCACATTCTGCACTATCCTTGGAGCTCTGGGAACCCAGGTGCCGATCCATGTGTTTTTCTTGGGGAGCTCCATCATCTCTCTCTCTCTCCGATCCTTCATTTCGCTTTAGTAGGATAACAGTTTGTGTGTCATCAGATTTATAAGTGAATGGGATTTAAGTAGCTAAAACTATGATTGCCACAAAGATTTTGTTTTATATTTTATATTTAAAACACTGAAAGGTAATATGCAATTCTCTGTACAATAGGAGAAACTGAAGAGTGTCAAGTATAAGAATTCTTATTTTACCAGCCACATTATTAGAAAGAACAAGCAAACCTTATCTTTGGTGCATTAAAGGAAAGGTCACTGAGCAGCTTTTCATTTTCTTCATTGCATTTTCCTTTTGGTGCAAGTGTCAGTTCCAGGCAAGAGCCTATCATTTGTTCTTGCTTTGTTTTTTTTTTTTTTTTTCTCTTTCAAGATACTTAGGAATCTAAAAATATCATTTTTTTCCCACTTGGTTATTTCTCAAAAAAGCCACCCTTCTACCCTTTTACCCTTCTACCTTTCTTTATATCCTGTGGACATATTTTTGCTATGTGACTTTTTAGTTGTAGTTGTTCATTTGGAAAAGGGTTAATATCAATTCTTGACCCTGTGAAATAGGGGTGAGATAAAAAGCTATGTGCTTTGATATGAGACACAGTAAAGTCAACTGAGGGAAGCCAAGGAAATCCAATCTGGGGTACTTGCAAACCTATCAGTTTGCAAACAGCTAATCACATTATAAATGATGTATATGTTTAAATTTCCACAGTAATTTGTTTATATGAAGAATTCTTATAAGTTGAACAGAATCTTTTTAAACCTTCAGTGAAATTCCATAATGTATAGATGAAACGCACTTTGTACAAAAATCATATAGTTTAAAAAAATTAAACAAAATATTTTTAAAATAATATTTCTAAAAAAAAAAGACCAAATCTGTATGAAGGAGATGACATTTTTAGTATCTATTGATGTTTATTAACTGTATCATGAAGTGAAAAACTGAGACGAAAATTATCGGCAACACCTTTCTCCAGCATTTCTGAATTTAAGTTAAAATGACATGCGAAAATGGTGTGGCCACAGTCCTAGAATTACAATTTAAGGCACTTTTTTAGTACGTTCTAAAGATTTTTTAAATGTTTGTTCATCTCTCAGAGAGAAAGAGAGAGAGAGAGAGAGACAGAGCATGAGTGGGAAAGGGGCAGAGAGGGAGAAGGAGACATAGAATCTGAAGCAGGCTCCAGGCCTGAGCCTGACGTGGGACTCGAACCCAGAACTGTGAGATCATGACCTCAGCTGAAGTCGGAGGTTTAACCAACTGAGCCATTGAGGCACCCCTAGTATACTCTACTTATTTGGTCTTAAAACACACACACACACACACACACACACACACACACACACACACCACTTTCACTTATTTATTTTTAATTGTGGCAAGAACATGAGATCTACCCTCTTAATAAACTTTCGAGTACATAATACAATATTGTTAACTGCAGGCACGATGTCGTATGGCAAATCTCTATAACTTACGTTGCATAACTGAAACTTCATATGTGTAAAACACCAGCTCCTCAGTTGCCCCCAGCCCTGGGCAACCACCATTGCACTGTTTTGATGAGGTTGATTATTTTAGAAACCTTATGAGTAGAATCATATAGTATTTGTCCTTCTATGACTAGCCTATTTCACTTTGCATACAATCCTCTAGGCTCGTCCATATTGTGGCATATCACAGAATTTTCTTCTGTTTATCACTGAATAATACTCGCTTGTACATATATACCACATTTTGAGGTTCTTTTATTCATTGATAGACATTTATGTTGTTTTTCTAGGTTGGTTGCTATGATTGATATTGCAGTAAACATTGAAATGTGGCTACCTCTTTGAGATCCTGATTTCAATTCTTTTGGATATATATCCAGAAGTGGAATTGCTGGATCATATGGAATTATTTTAAATTATTAAAACAGTACAATATTGGCATAAAAACAGACTGAAATATATGAAAAGGTGCTCAGAATTACTAATCATTAGGAAAATGCCAAATCACAACCACAGTCCGATACCACCTCAGATCTGTTAGGATGCCTGTTATTTAAAAAATAAAATAAAATAAATAACAAGTGTTGGTGAGAATGTGAAGAAAGGGAACTTTTGTACACTGTTGGTGGGAATGTAAAATGGCGTAGCTGCTATGGAAAACAGTTTGGAGGTTCCTCAAAAATGTAAAAATAGAAATGTACTTGTTTATTCTTGATAGCACCAAATATTAATTTCTAAGTTCCCAGTGTTGCTCTGATATATTACTTATGCTTCTAAACTTAGATCTGCTGTTAATAACATTTATAGACATAAAAGCAAATACAGATATACATCCATTTCTAAAATATAGTAAGCTTGAAGCAAAAATTACTATAAATCTATAAATAATTTAAAATCAGCATTTTGGACAGATTGTTTTAGTGGAAACTCTTATAGCACTTCACTTTTAGTTAGGGAAGTTTGATTTTTTGTTGTTGTTTGCTTGTTTTAATAGAAAGAATGAGAAAGGTGTTGCAGAAGGAAATAAAGTAGTGTTTTAGAAAATATAGCAAGGTTATTGCTAATGTTAGAGCGTAGTATAAAAAAGCCTTAAGTGGTGAAATCAGAAGAAATGGATTTTAAAAAGTTAAGCCGGGGGGTGCCTGGGTGGCGCAGTCGGTTAAGCGTCCGACTTCAGCCAGGTCACGATCTCGCCTTCCATGAGTTCGAGCCCCGCGTCAGGCTCTGGGCTGATGGCTCAGAGCCTGGAGCCTGTTTCCGATTCTGTGTCTCCCTCTCTGTCTGCCCCTCCCCCATTCATGCTCTGTCTCTCTCTGTCCCCAAAATAAATAAACGTTGAAAAAAAAAATTAAAAAAAAAAAAAGTTAAGCCGGTGGCAGGCAGTATAGTGTATGAAAACAGTATTCAGCCTTTGGTCTATTATTTTAGTTTTACAGGGGGAAAAAAAAAAAAAGAATGGGTGGAAAATCCACTTCCTACTTGGTTTGCCAACACAGGCAGCAGGAGAATTGGAGCAGTACCTCCTTCCACCAGGTGGGGGGCAGAAGATTAGTTCCCCATTTGTTCCTGCCAACACCACTGGTCAGTCAGAGAGAGACCAGTGATGTTGGATGGAACAAACGGGGAGCTAATCTTCTGTTTGGGTGAAGGGGTTGTAGGGTGGAAGACCAACGAATTTGGTGTGGAAGTGTTGGAAGATCAACACTTTGAATGTAAATTTCTACTGGTCATTCAGATGAGTGTCCATCTCCATGAAAAAAGTACATGTTCAGCCCCACGGCAACCATGAAGGAAAGGGTTCTGTTGGTATTTGGCTATAGTACGGTGGGTATTTCCAAAAGTGGTTTTCTGTTCTGTTAGGTCTCTTCAGGAAACAATCTTTGCTTGTAGGTTTTTTGCTTGTTTGTTTGTTTTTGTCCTTGCCTGTTGAAGGTTCTGGGTTGGAATCCTCTCCAGCACTCTGGAGACGATCAGGAAACCCAAGGGACCCACCGCCGTGTTACTCCTCAAGTTCCACGGTCCCTAGACAATCCACATTCTTGTTTCTGCCTTTCAGAGTCTTATACTTGCTTGTTGTGGTACATCCAGGGGATTTTAATTTCAGTGGGTATAACCCTGGAGAAAAGGGGCCACTCCACTGGGGTTATAGTGGAACTGCACGTTGTTCTTTTTTGTTACATTCATCTTAGTGCAGGAATTTTTTCTATTCTTCTCACAAGCTCCTTTAGAAATGCACATTTCTAAACTGTTTTTCCATTTGTGTCGTAATGTCTTCTGAATACACACCTAAGAATCATGGATAATGCACAAAGCACTACCTATAGTGAAAGATCCTTACTCTCTTCTCTTCTGTAGGGGGCAGTTTTACAGATTACACTGCAATGATTCAGAGAGAATAAGGGACATGGCCAGTATCATGTACATTTAAAGTGACTGATCCTTATTTTTAACCAGGCCTCTGAAATTCGGAAACAGTTTTTGTTTTTGTTTTTCTTTTGTTTTCCTCAACTGTATAGTCTTCCTTGAATGAAATCACTTTTCATTTCATTGCTAATCTAACATGAGTTCTTCACATAAGCATCCGTTTCAGCCACACTTTTATGTCTAGTGCTTAGCACCTACTAAGCATTTAATAGAGTTTGTTTGCTAAATAAGTGCTAACTGGAGCCCCTTTAAAATTGTTTTAAAAAAAGGAAGCAAAAGCCCTTAAAGACATTGAAGAGTACACTGAAAAATAGAAATCAAGAGGAGATAATTGTTTGTAAAGGATCTTTTTTTTTTTTCATATGAAAAAGAAGGAAAACTTAGAGGCTCTTACACAGAAAAGAAAAAGATTTGAAATAAATGTAAAGTAAGGGCAACTTAACCTGAGACTAGAACATGAAGGGAATTATTAAATCATCTTCTTTCAGCTTTATCTGCAGAGTCATCAGTTAAATATGCCAGATGAAGAGTTTGTGATGGAGAGCGCTTGCTGGATCAAACCCAAGAATGAAAGGTAAGCTGACAATTTATGACAAATGTTTATCATGTGTTTTTCAACTTAAAGGAAAAGGAAAAAAAAAACACACACCTACATATGTACAGATTGCCAAAAGGTTTGTTTTCCACATAAACAGATATATAAGAGAAAAAGAAGTGTTTGATATCCATGAAAGTTTTTTTTTTAACTTTTGTTTAATGAGTAGAATATAAGTACACTTGAAATTCTCAAAACTTCTGTTAGCAGCTGAGGAAGAAACAGCGTAGCCTTAATTTTCTTTGACTTTCCCACAAACAGTGTAGAAAACAAAATACTAAAACATTCTTCAAGTGCAGCTTCATCTAAAAACTACTTCCTAAAAGAGATGGGGGTGGGAATGATGATATAAACATGAGTTCTTAAAAGAATAATGAATATTTTATGTATCTAGACAGCTACTCACTTCTAGAAAATTCAGTCATGATCAGCCGAGCAAGAAAACTGCATAAATAACCAAAGCCTAATACTTAATGTCTCTTGATCTTCAGAATATTTATTTTGGTGAAAATGAAATTGCCTTGAAGTTATTTTATAAATTTTACATATGTTTATAAAATAAATATATTCATATTTATTTTAATTTATAACATGTATATTCCATTTATTTACAAATGTATGTATCTGAATATTTAAAGTAAGTATAATTATAGTAGGGATCCTAGTTAGACAAGATATAATGTCTGTTTAGACTGGTGTGGAAATTGGTAACACCACTTTTTCCAAGTAATTAGTTGAAACCATGCTTTCTGTGGGGCCCGAGACACTCACTCAGGAGAGGAATGCCTTAAACTACAGCCACAATAAAGATCCTTGCAGAAAGAAGCTTATCCAAGGACTGGGAGAAGGCAGAAATCAAGGGAGGACAGGTTGCTGAAAAGAAACTAGTGATAAGAGCCTAGTTAAAGTAAGAGATATAGTTTTCACTATAAAGAGAAGAAGGAAAAATGATTAGAGCCAGGAGTCCCGCTTGGTAAACAGAGTCTGAAAGTCAGAATGAACTGGGTGTTCATGCCAGTATGTTAACAGGTCCTTGAACTTAAACTTTAGCTCTTCTAGTATTATGCTTTTCACGTAAAAGGAGACTTACACTCGCCTCGGGATTGCTTGTTTTTTACTATAGCTTTTTGTTTTCTCTTCTGTCCTTTTAAGGAAAGGGGTGGGGGCAGGTATAATGATAGAGATGGTCTGAAACAACTTTCATAGTATCTGCCCACAATACACTAGTTTATTCATTTCGCTGGAACGGAGAACCCTGGTTATTTCATATTTGAGTACTATCATTTTAAAAGGAGTCATCAATACTAAATCACGGACATTTTTTAGAGTCATAAGTAGTATTGTCTTGCTTAGTTTGCAATTGTTCAAGTTTGACTTCTGACAAATAAGTAAACTACAGGATCAAAGTTTCCTGGCAATGTAGTTACAGTTGTCATTATTTGTAATATTCCATAATAATGACACATCAAATATTCTGCTTATGTTTTTCAATTTTATGTATTATAAAACAGCATTTCCTAAAACAACAAATCTTTTTAACCATTAAACTTATAATTAGATGACAAACTTGTCAATTTTAAAATGAAAATATATTTTGCTAAAAAGGACTTTTTTAGAGGCACTTTAGATTCATATCAGTTTCCATATATTCTTGAAAGTATAGCATCAATGGAATACATCTTAAATTGGAAATATTTTTCAGATTTTATAAACACTTTGAATTTAAATTTCCACTGGTCATTCAGATGAGTTCCATTTCCATGAAAAAAGTACATGTTTCATTCTGCCAAAGTTGGTAGTTGTGAAGCTGAAATCTTCTTTAATTTTTTTTAATGTGTATTTATTTTTGAGAGATAGAGAGTGCGCAGGGGGAGGGCAGAGAGAGCAGGAGACACAGAATCCAAAGCAGGCTCCAGGTTCTGAACTGTCAGCACAGAGCCCTACACTGGGCTGGAACCCACAAGCTGTGAGGTCATGACCTGAGCTGAAGTCTGGCACTTAACAGACTGAGCCACCCAGGCGCCCCTGAACTTTTTTTATTATTATTATTATTTAAATACAGC
Source organism: Felis catus (assembly GCF_018350175.1). Lineage (NCBI taxonomy): Eukaryota > Metazoa > Chordata > Mammalia > Carnivora > Felidae > Felis > Felis catus. Next base: position 41,162,113 of record NC_058376.1, read on the forward strand.
TGTGCCTTTGGTATCTTGCAGTGAAGGTAGCTAGATTTATAGCAGCTAGTTTGATTAGACAAAATGTTTTGGTAAGGCAAAGACTGTGATTCAATGAAAGTTGCTTCAGAAGTGGATGAGGAACACCCTACAAAATAGTTTTCATTAAAATTATGTGAAAACTGATAATATTTAAATTGTTGATTTGTGCAGACTAATTAATTGTGCTCAAAAAGCCTATTAATCACCTATAAGTATTCTTTCCAACACACACGCCTATTGATAAAATGAAAGAGAGGAAAGGAATAAAAATGGTGATATTAATGGAGTAAAAATCTGAATCCAAAAAGTCTAAAGAGGGCGCCTGGGTGGCGCAGTCGGTTAAGCGTCCGACTTCAGCCAGGTCACGATCTCGCGGTCCGTGAGTTCGAGCCCCGCGTCAGGCTCTGGGCTGATGGCTCAGAGCCTGGAGCCTGTTTCGATTCTGTGTCTCCCTCTCTCTCTGCCCCTCCCCCGTTCATGCTCTGTCTCTCTCTGTCCCAAAAATAAATAAACGTTGAAAAAAAAATTAAAAAAAAAATAAAAAAAGTCTAAAGAGGAACAAGTGAGTAATCTATTACTCTATTCTCACTCAGGGCCAGAAAAATGTGCTGTAACCCAACATGTTTGAATGATGGTCAGCTGATATTTTGGCATCATATTTAAATGTAAACAGGTTTTTTTTTAATTTCCAATATAATTAGAATGTTTAGCACTAATGAATTTTGAAATTATGTTAAGTGACAAAAAACATCTTATTTCCTTAAAGTTATGTACTCTAGGGGCGTCTGGGTGGCTCAGTAGGTTAAGAGCTGGATTCCTGATGTCAGCTCAGGTCTTGATCTCAGGGTTGTGAGTTCAAGCTGGGCTCCACACTAAACGTGAAGCCTACTTAAAAGAAAAAAAAGAAAAAGGGCAGGTATTCTAACAGGAACATAGGGTGTTCTGGGAGTCAAATCCGAGTCATTTGGCATTTGTATCTATAGAATATATGGTCTGCTTGAGGCATTTCAGTCATCCTCTTCAAGTGATAGGTAGCAATTGTTAACTTTAAAGAAATGACACATAAGAAATGTCTTATACTTAATATTGTATATATAAGAGATGTATTTCAGTTGATTGGTGGGCTAACATAAATTTAGGAAAAATGTTAAAAGGTGAACAGTTTTATTGTCTCTAACGTTCTTTGGAGCACAAAAATTCCACAGTTCTATGATAATCCACCTGGACTATAAAATACGGGTTTCTGACATTGTAGTCATACCTGTCATTATTCACGTCCTGCCACAACTTTAAAGCTCAGATAATCCGATATATAACAGTGTTGGCAAAAAAAGATAGAGTGCCTCTTTTCCTTCCTTTATTCACTGAGATCATTCTAGAATATACAATTGTTTGGCAACACAAGTGATAAAAACCAGACATATTGAGAGATCTATTGGTATGGATAAATCTTATCTTGTTTTCCTCCCTAAACTTGGCAGCTACTTTTGACATCTCTCAAGTTAATCCATCAAGGTTAGAGAACAAATCATGGCATATTCAAACACTAAATCTTAATTGATGAGGAATAGCATTGGGTTCCATGTCTTTTTGGAATAAACCACAACATACGGAGAGAGGTTTCTGTGTTGGCGTTTTGTCTTATTTCATACAGCAGTCTGGAAGAACTGTTTATCTGTTCCAAATTAGAAATCAGATAGCCCCTTTTTTTCTTTCTTTTTTAATCATAGAGAGATTTCACATTTCCAAAGATAAGCAAATGAACAAGGAATTAAGTTTGATCCAACAAAATGAACTTATTTAATAATAGAATTAAGTGAGCCAATAATATATAGCTAGACAGTAATAAAGGGATTTACTGTGGGGAGTGGTTTAGTGGTTATAGGAGCCCCTGAGGAAGTTACTCTTCAAAAATTGAAAATGTGAGGAAACAAGAAGAGAGACAATATAGCAACTACCAGCAAAATTAAGTTTCCCTCCCTCTTAGTATAAAAGGGAGGTCTTGGTAATGTGCGTGAAGGGTCAACTGGTGGCCGTAAGACATGGCGACCTGACCAAGTCAGATGTGGTTAGAAATTCTCTGCCGTTTCTAACAATAAATGCAGATAGGAAACATGGACTGCTAGATACGCAACCAAGATCTCATAGGTCCAAAAAAGGGAATAAAATCCAACCTAAAGTTCCCTACAATTTAACAGTATCTATAATTTAGGCAGTCTTGGCATAGGTGATATATAATATTTTCTCTTTTAAATGAAACTTACCAGTGTAACTTTGTGGTAAGTATGCCTGCTGTATTTTAGAACTTCCCAAGACTGCTTGGAAATGCACATTCTTCAATGATACCTTATGTGGATGAATGAAATTTCCATAAACAGGTATGCCACAAAAACAACTTTGAGATTCAGAGGCTGACTGAGAAAAAAAATGTCATTTTCCCTCTTTTCGGGAAGCTTAGTTTTGTTCAGTTTGCTGTACACTGGGTGGTTTAAACAGCAAACATTTATTTCCCACAGTTTTGGAGGCCAGGAAGTCCAAGATCAAGGCTCTGGCAGATTCCATGTCTGAGGAGATGAATTCCTGGCTCATAAATTATTGTCTTTTTGCTGTGTCCTCTCATGGTGGATGGAGCAAGGGAGGTTTCTGGGTTCTCTTTTATAAAAGCACTAATCTCATTCATGAGGACTCCACTCTCATGACCTAATCAAGTCCTAGAGGTCTTGCCTCCTAATACCATCCCCCTGGGGATTTGGATTTAACACATGAATTTTGGGGTACACAAATAGCCCCCAAATTGAGAAGTCTTACTTTAACCAACTTTTCAACACTGCGTATCTGCAAAACCACTCTTGAAACCGCTAAATTATTTATATATACGTATATATAACATTTATTTTCCAGAAATTTGGTACATACCCGCTATCCAGATCTCTGGAAGTCACAAGTGTTTTTAAATGCCACTAATTCGAATTTACCACATCCTAAAGTTCCAACCTTAACCATTGAATCATGAGGCTTGGACAGGTCTTTCTTTGTTTTCCGGTGCATTCTGTATTCATATAAGATTTTCCCCCAAAGGTTAACAAACCTGGGAGTGAACTCAGACAAGCCTTGGTTGTACTCATCCTGAGGATTCAGCAATTTCTTTACAATAATAGGTTGGAACTTGGAAATGTAAGTTATGTGGTTACCTCTGTTAAAATTCCATGTACTGATTGATTTAAAACCTGGAATACTTTAGGAGAAAATTTTCTCTCTGTGTTTGGACAAATCTCCTCTAGGAAAGATGTAATTTAAATCAAATCATTTCAAATCATGATGGAAACCACTAGTCAGGAAGACTCATAATCAATGCTTATGTGAAAAAATGAGTATGTGTATCTTGACACAACTTCAGTGTAGTTTCCTCATAGCTCAGATGTAGATGTTTTGTATTAGGAGGTACACACATTGTAAGGCAGTGTATTGTTTGCATGCATTAGAAAACCATGCCTATAATATACCCATTCATCTCTTAATGCTTATGTGATACCAACATATTGCCTTTACCTAATGATTATATTTTTTTACTATTTATTTCCTGTCACACATTCTGGGGTAATGGAAACTTGCATTATCATTATTCTCTTTATGCAGCTATAAGGTAATAAATATTTGTTGATTGAGACTCATCTTTTTATTTTCTGTGTAATAGCAAGTACCTAGCATTGAAACTATTGCCACATCAGTTATTCTTTGACTTCTATTTTTGATTTTTTTGATACGTAACTATTTCTCTCAAAAATAATGTATCTGAGATCAGAATGTAGTGTTTTTGCTCAGTGCTGTGTCTCTTGTGCCTAGCATGGTTCTCATCACACAATTGTTAATAGATAGTTACTGAACAAATGAATAGTTTGAATGAATAAATATATTCCCATATCTCCTTTTCTTCATAACTGTCTGTCTAAAAAGAAATGGCATAAAAATGTTTTGGTATAACTATAGAGCAACTTTTAGCATTTAATGGTTCTAGTGTTAGTTAAACTACATGCTAAGCTTCTATGAAAAGAGATCTGGAAACAGTGACTTTATAAGACAATGTTTATTTTCCATTTACCTGTCAATATGGATATGATCTGTGATGACAAGGTTTGCTCTTCTCTATGGTGTCACTTAGGGACTGGATCTTATTAATATCTCTACTTGATAACTTTTCAAAAATATAAAACATCAGACATTCCATCAAATGGTTCTTTAAATATTCTATTAGCCAGTATGAATGAGTGCTTTATGGGTATTGGCCTCTTTGAAAATTTTTACTTAACTTTTGTTTCAAATTTCTTTGTCAAATTTTACAAACTGAATTAATTAACATATATCTTCCAACTGAGACAATCTTTCCTTAGTCTACAAAGGTAGATGAACTATGGATAGTAAGATTATACTTAAGCCATATGTACATACCCATACATGACATGATATACAAGAAGCATTTTTTTGAAAGTTTTTTAATGTTTATTTATTTATTTTTTGAGAGAGAGAGAGAGAGAGAGAGAGAGAGAGAGCTAGCTCATGAGCAGGGGAAGGGCAGAGAGAGAGAGAGGCAGACACAGAATCTGAAGCAGGATCCAGGCTCTGAGCTGTCAGCACAGAGCCTGATGCAGGGCTTGAACTCACAAACCATGAGATCATGACCTGAGCTGAAGTCGGATGCCTAACCGACTGAGCCACCCAGGCGCCCCTACAAGAGACATTTTTGAGCAAAATGTTGACAGTGATTATCTCTGGAGGTTGAACTTATAGGAGACATTACCTGTGAACATTATACATTTCAGTGAACTTGAACTTTAAGAACTTTATATGACTTGTAATCAGAAAAAAATATTTTAAAGAGGATAAAATTTTTAGGCAATAGTTCTTTATGAGGATGCATATTTTAACCATTTATGACAGAGTAAAGGAATTGTGCCAAAACACAAAAATCTCAAATTTTTTGACATTAAAATTTTACCTTTGAAAAACCCCTTAAAACATATGAAAATAATAGCAAAGCCCTCATCTTTCAGGAGGCCAGGATGTAATTAATATTTCCAAAGATAGTAAGGTAAAACATGCTAACTTTAAACTTTCGAATCTCAAAGAGTAATTACCATAAATATGAAACCTATTTTGGAGCTACTATTTGAAAAGAATGAACTATTTAATGAAACTGTAGCCAAACATGTGCCAGTTTTTTACAAACCTGATGCAAAAATGATCCCCAAATTTAATCTGAGAAGAACTATGAAAAATTTAATTTCATCTATATGAGAGTCAGTTTAATCAAGCTTGGCCCTTTGTTTATTCAGCATAGCCTTCACAGTAATGTTCCATGAAATTCCACAATATTGCATACTTGTTTGGCCCAACTAATCATAACAGTCAGCACAAAAGCTTGCCTTTCCTAAAAAGTTTCTCAAAAACTTTTCAAATAAGTGTCATATGGACAGAGAGAGAGAGAGAGAGAGAGAGAAAGAGAGAAACAGAGAGAGGCATAGATAAAAAGATCTGACAATAAGGATATTGAACAAAGATTAGTAATGAAACTGATATAAAAAACTCAATAGTATTTGAGAAATATTTGCCACTTCACCTGAAAGACACGTTGTGCTTACAAATTCAGTTCAATCAATGAGTATTTGCACTTCAGTTGAAGTCAAATATCAACTCATATGGCTTAAATCTTACTTCTGGAGTTTTACCTAGATGAAATATTGAGACTTTTTGGAATGACAATAAAAATATATATGTTTACTTCTGAATAATATTGCAAATATTCTAAGGTTTTCTCACTTATAAAATGTAAAACTAACATTTTTTATAACATTTATTTTTCTTGTCATGACAAACCTGTGAGGGAAGCTATCTCCATTACACAGATGAAGAAACTTGTCCACAGTCCTGCTGTCAGAATACAGATGGGATTTGAACCCAGGCAGCAGTTGGCTCCACTATCCCAATCACTAAGCTACCTCATAATAAAGCTACTATGGCCTTGAGTTACTTGTAATACACTAGAATCTCTTCTCTTAGACATCCCTCCAAAATTTGAGTAGTGGTGTGTGTGCAATGTTAGCTATTTGCTTAGTATAGATCTAATCACCACTACATTTTCCTCCTCCAAATTATTCAATATTTTGAAGTTCCTATTAATCACTTCTTATATTTCTTCATAGTTTAATGACCCAAATGTGTATCCTTGGACAGTAGTTTTTAGTTCACCTCTTTAAAAATTTTTTTTAATGTTTTATTCATTTTTGAGAGACAGAGAGAGACAGAGCATGAGTGGGGAAGGGGCAGAGAGAGAGGGAGACAGAACCTGAAGCAGGCTCCAGGCTCTGAGCTGTCAGCACGAGCCCAACGCGGGGCTCGAACTCACAAACTGCGAGATCATGACCTGAGCCAAAGTCGGACGCTCAAACCAGGCGGCCCTTAGTTCACCTCTTTTGATGATTTACTTTTGAGTCTTCATTATTCTACAAGTTCTCTTCTATTCCTTTCTTTTCTTTACAATTAGTTTGTTGAAGAATCCAAGCTATTTGACTTTGTAGAGTTTTTCAAAGTCTAGATTTTGATGATTGCATCTTCTCCTCTCCTCTGTATTTCCTGCCAATGGGAAGATGAATTCAGAATCAAAGTCTCTTGGATCTGATCACTGGCAAATCTAGATGATGTTGTGTTCTTTCACCAGGAGGCACATCCTGTCTGGTTGTCTCACTCTTTATGATGTTAGCATCTGTTGCTGCTTAATATCTAGATCGTGTATTTAGAGTGAGCTGGAAAAATGGCAATATTTTAAGCTTATAATTTATTTTCAATTATTAGATGGAATGGTTCTAGAAAGAGATATTTTTCTTTTTCCAATAGTTCATTTTCCAGTGGTACAGTTGATCTAGTAAAGACAACATATTTTCCCTTTAATTGTAAGTCCTAAAAACAATAAATTGTTCACCACAAAAATGAACAATTATATTTCCCACCCCCCTATAGTATCATGATAAAGTCATTGGTTTAAACACAGTTGATCAGTTTTGTATTATTATCTTTCTGATATGCTTTTGCTTTCTGTAGGTATGCTATTTTGCTACTTATTCTCTTTCTCCTTATACTAACATTTTATGGGTTTTGAGCCATAATCCTTTCCCATTGCTCATTGTTATGTGAAATCAATTTTTATGGATGTTTAAAAGGAAGCCACTTCAGGGTAGCTTTTCTAACTTAACAGAGCTTTTTCTTTTGTTGTTTTTATGTAGTTTTCAAAAATATGGTGATTTGATTTCTGAGATTCCCTAGCTCTGGTCTGCTCCTTCACTTTCCTCTTTAAAGTCTCTTTTCTTTCCTTCTGTATTATCTGATGTACCCATTTATTTAAGTTTATTTATTTTGAGAGAGAGAGAGAGAGGGAGAAGGAGAGAGAAAGAGAACAAGAGCTGGGGAGGGGAAGAGAGAGAAGGAGAGAGAGAATTCCAAGTAGGCTCCGTGTTGTCAGTGCAATCTCATGAACTGTAAGACCATGACCTGAGCCAGAATCAAGAGTCAGACACTTAACCAACTGAGCCACTCAGGTGCCCCTGTTGTACTTATTTAAAAATTTTTATTCTCATTAAATTCTTCTAAATGTGGAGCCATGTTCTGGACAGAAATTTTTGCTGGTCTGTGTCAAAAGTTTATGCTAAGAGCCTGCTCTAGTCTCTTTAGACCTAACTAGAACCCTTACACCCACCTGCTAATGAATTGCATAAAATTCCTTTCAACTATTGCTCTAAAATTGACACACAATGTCTTCCTGTTGGCTCTTGAGTACTACTTTTAATTCTTGTTTTTTTGAAAGTATTTATTATGTTTATTATGTATTATTGTTTGGTCTCTAACATTCACTTTCTAAGATATATGGTTTAGTTTATTTTCTTTTTATTTTATTAATGATACTTTATTCAAGTGTCTTAATTTTTTTCTTTACAGTATGTCATAAATATCAGCAAATCTATTTTGCATTTGAATACACAACTTAAAAAGAATTGCTGGTCGCTCATTTCTTTTCTGTTAATAAAACCCTCAGGCAGAAATTCCAAGTACATCCAGAGAAGGTATTTAAAGTCTTTATCACATTAGCACCCTAACTTTCAATAGTGAGCTTGAATAATTATTTGTTGAATAAATATTTGAAATAGATTTGTTGCTATATGTTTAGAAGCATACTGACAATTCACTTCAATAATCTTCATCAACTGAATGACTTATTAAAGTTACAGAACATATATAATTAAATGACAAACTATAAAACAGTTCAAAATAAAATATTCCATGAAATATAATTATAACTTAAAGTAACTAACTCATTTCCTCTACAGTGTATACATAATGCACTAAGTAATACAAAATTATACTTTTTATGTTGGTAACATCTGTTTTTAAAATTTCAGTTGTGTGTAGTCTGCTTTCATATAGTATGTAGAGAAAAGAAAAGAACATTGCTATGAATCTAACAAGAGAAAAAGGAGAAACTAAAAAACCATAATTTTTCATAAACTCATGAGAGATAGGTTGCAGAGTAAACAAGCAGTCTTAACTCTAAAGAAAGACAGACTTCTCCAAGAGGGGATGGACAGTCAGCTCTGACTCACTTTTGGTAGAGTTTAGGAAGAGAATCTGAGTGTCATACAGGAATGTAAGAATTCAGGTAAAATTATTGGTGAAGTGTTCAAGACTGAGTGGAAGTAGTAGTTAGAATATAGAAATGCTGGGAAAAACAGACACAGAGAGTTTTAAATAACTTTAAAAAATATTGAATGTCTAAAGCAAAAATGGTAATAATGTGGGCTTATAGAATACATAAAACTAAAATGTCTGTCAGCAATAGCATAAAATAAGAGAAGAATTAGAAGTACACCATTTTAAGCATGTTTCTTCATTTTATACTTGATGTGATATAATGTCATTTGAAGTTAGACTAATTAAATATAAATACTGTAAATACAAGGGTAATTGAAAATAAAAAGAATAGTTATAAAAATTGGCCATTACTAGAGATAGCATGAAATCATAAAATAAACTAAGTTAATCCCAAAGCAGGTATATAAGTGGACAAAAAGAATAAAGAAAAAATAAACTGTATAGAAAACAAATACTGTGATTATAGATTTATATCATGTTACATCAAAAGTTGCATTAAATATAAATGACATAAACATAACAGTTAAACAATAGGGATTGCCAGAATGGATTGAAAAACAAGATTCAGGTTATACTCCCCACCCCAACCACCACAAAAGCAACTTTAAATATAAAGCTATAAATACACATAAACTAAAAGATTGGAAAAAGGTATATCTTGAAGCACTAATTAACAGAAAATTATAATAACTATATTAGTTATTTATTCTAAGTTTATTATTAGTCAAAATAGACTTCAGAAGAAACAATATTATCAGGAATTAAAAAAGACAGAGATTACACAGAATGAAAAGTTCACTCTTTCAAGAAGATACAACAATTCTAAATATGTATGTCTCTAACTGTAGAGTTTCAAAATTCCTTAAGCAAAAAGTGGTAGAACTAAAAGAAGAAATAGACATATCCACAATTTTAGTTGAATGTTTTAACACTTCCTTTTTTGTAATGATAGAATATGAAAACAGAAAATGTACAAGATCTATAAAGACAATGCAAACTATCAAATTGACTTAACTGCAACTTATAAAACAATTCAACCATCAACAGAATACACTGTATTTTTAAGTACACATGGAACATTCATTCACCGAGACCAAAACTTAACATAGTTAAAAGAATTGAAATTATAGAGCATGTTTTATGACCTCATATAAATTTAACTAGACATCAATAACAGAAAGACAGCCAGAAAGTACACAAATATTTTGAAATTATGTCTGATGCTTATAAGTGACCCATAGGTCAAAGCAAAAGTCACATTAGAAATGAGAAAGCATATTGAATTAAAAGAAGACAAAACATATAAAAATTTATGGCATAAAGATAAAGCAATATTTAGAGGATTTTTACAGCATTAAATGCTTATATGACAAAGGAAGACATCTTAAATAAATTTATAATTTTAAGAAATAAAAATAGAAAAGGAACTTAAACCCAAATAAAGCATGAATAAGGTAATAATAATGATAAGAACTAAGAGCAGAGATCAATGAAAATGAGTACAAAAAAAATAGAGCAAGACAAAGTAATCAAAGTTGATTCTTTAAAAATATCAAACAAATATGTAACCCCAAGCCAGACTTGTAAAGAAACAGAGACACACATTTCCAACATACAGAACAAAGAGTATATATATCATTATCAACCCTTATGATATTAAAGGGTTAATTTGGCAATATTATAAATAATTCCAAATCAAAAAATTCAATATCTTACACATAACTGACAAATTTATTGGAAAAAAATAATTATTGAAGTTCCTCTAGAATAATCTATTTAATAATTGAATTTTTTTTTTAATTTTTTTTTTCAACATTTATTTATTTTTGGGACAGAGAGAGACAGAGCATGAACGGGGGAGGGGCAGAGAGAGAGGGAGACACAGAATCGGAAACAGGCTCCAGGCTCTGAGCCATCAGCCCAGAGCCCGACGCGGGGCTCGAACTCCCGGACCGCGAGATCGTGACCTGGCTGAAGTCGGACGCTTAACCGACTGCGCCACCCAGGTGCCCCAAATAATTGAATTTTTTAAACAGTTTACTAAAAACAATTGCAAAACACAAAGCCCCCAAAACCTAAAATCAAAACCAAACAAAAATCAGGCCCAGATAGCTTCAGTGATGTTCTTGCAAATATTCAAGGAACAGATTATACTAGTTCTACACAACGTCTTCCAGAAAATATCATAAGTTGAAGCACTTCCTAACTTACTTTATGTGGTCATTATTGCTCTTATACCAAAATCGTACAAAGGAATAACAAGAAAATAAATCTACAGAGTAATATCCCTTGTGAACATAGAAGCAAATTTTCCCAACAAGATATTCACAACTTTAAAGCAGCAATAAATGAAATGGATTATACATTAGCACTAAGTGGTGATCTTAGGAATGTAAGTTTAACTTAGTATTCAGAAGTCAAACACATAGAAGCATAGGTAAGTAATATAATTCACCATTTCAACAAATAAAATGAGAAAAAAAGAGGATCAATTTAATAGATGTAAACAAAAATTGGAAAAATTCAATATCCATTCATTATTAACATTATTAGCAAACTAGGAAGAGAAAACAGTTTCTCCAACCTTTCAAAACAAAATAATAAAAACAGAAGACTACAGCTAACCTCTTAGGTCATTGTGGTAGATTGGAATAGAAGACTTACACTGATCTCGCATTACTTACTCAACACCATAATAGGGATCTTAGGCTTCATGGTATGTTAAGAAAAAGAAAGAAATAGGCACCTGCATGACTCAGTCAGATGAGCATCTGACTCTTGATTTTAGCTCAAGTCTTGATCCTAGGCTCATGGGATCAAGCCCCCCCCTTTGGGCTTTTTGCTGAGCGTGGAACCTGCTTAAGATTCTCACTCTCTCTCCCTCTGCCCCTCTTCCTTGCTCATGCTCTTTCTCTCTAAAATAAAAAAAAAAAAAAGAAAGGAAGGAAAGAAGGAAAGAAGGAAGGGAGGGAGGGAGGGAGGGAGAAAGGAAGAGGCACACAGATTAGAAAAGGAGAAATAAAAACTGTTCATTAATGTCATGAGTCTTTACAAAGTAAATCCCAAAATTTCTATAAAAAACCCAACGTAGAAATTAATTTTGGGTATTTTTAGAATGAATAGTTAGAAATTAAATTTTAAAAAATATGATGTTAGAAATAGCATAGAAAATGAGAGATACTAAAGTAGAAGTCTAAAGACATGTGCCCAATAGGCTGGAAACTAGAAAACTCTGATGAAAGCAATTAAAGAAGATCTAAATAAATGAAGAAATAATGCCACATTTATGGATTGGAGGACTCAATATTATTAATATGTCAATTACTCCCAAATTAATCCTAGAAAGATATATGTATATGTCTATGTACATATGTATGTATATATGTATGCATGTATTTATGTATATACATATTTATAGTTTGTAGAATTGACAAACTGATTCTAAAATATTCTGGAAAAACAAATGAATTAGAAAAGTCAAAAATTAAAAAAAAAGAGGATTCTCAATACCTATTTTCAAAAATCAATATAACGCTTCAACAGTGAAGTCTGTGGTGAGACACATTGGATATATTCCATAGTATAACTTGTTGATGAAATTACGTACCAAACATATCAGCTAGAATAGATTCCAACCAAAAATCAAGGGCTATACTAATTTATGTCTTTTCTTTTTTCTTTCCTTCCTTCATTCCTTCCTTGCTTCCTTCTTTCCCTCCCTCCATCTTCCTCCCTTTCTCTTTCCTTTCTTCTTTCCTTTCCTCCCTTGACTCTTTTTTATAATTTGTATTTAATCAAAATGAGTTTTTAGAATTATACCAGACCATGGTTTGGAATTAGAAAAACATGGGATTGATGCCCGATTTCTTCACCCTGGCTGTTTTTCTTTGCAGGTTACTTAAACATTTCAAACTTTATTGTCTTTCAATTCTGAACTGTAATTATCAACATCGGCCCTATGAGTTCTGTGTATGCATATGGAGAAATGATTAGAATTTTTTGTTTTTATTAAAATGATAATTTATTTTGATCATCATAAAATATGTTTATACAATTCAGTTTACAATAAAAACCTAAACAAAACAAAATACACGCAAGTAAGGCTGAGGCTACTTGCATAGTAAATAAAAATATTTGAATCTCCAATTTAAGGTCAGAAATAACTTCTGCTCTCCATCCCATCCTGCCAATGATGTTTTTCCCTGATTGGTAGAGTTTTTTGATGAAGCTATAATTCCTCACCATAGCAGAGTGTATATGTATATGTATATGTATATGTATATGTATATGTATATGTATATGTATATGTATATGTATATGTATATGTATATGTATATGTATACATATGTATATGTATATGTAGAGACATATTTTTGCAATGGGTGGGCTTTAGCTGAGACGTCCCCACTATACCTGTTCTCTTATTTTTTTCTCTAATAAGTAAGCTGAGGAAAAATAACATTACTGCTGCATATTTTCATATTTCAAGCTGTTCTTCAAAGATTCTTCGGCTAGTGGTTCTAAAATTATTCATTGGTTGCATTCACACAACCACACATTTCTCTTGTACAATTTCCTTAGTATTGTAGAAGTATGCCAGTTTTAGTATGATTACCATGATATTTAGTCTGATATTAAAATCCACATATCACCGGTTAACGCTCTGATTCCTCCATTACTCATTCCCCACATAATCTAGCCTGTTTCACTGACACTCACATTTTTTTCACTTTACAAAGCTTTGCTCCTCTTCTCACTTAATAGAAAGCTATCATTGAATTTCATATTCTAGCTTGAAACCTACCTCTTCGAGTTCTCCATAAACAACTTTTTTTTGTTTACTTTCTTGCTTGAAAAAGCTTATTTTGTAAATATTTTAAGGTTGTGAAAAGTTGCCGTTTGCCTCTTTGGTTTGACTGTAAACACCCTGATGGATGAAACTGGGTTTTCTAGCTGTTTTCTTGTTTGTTTTTTGTTTTGTTTTGTTTACTTTCCCAAAGTTTAAAATATGTAGCATACAATTTGTGTTCAATAAATCTTAAGAGAGTCACTGATAAATTGATGTAAGCTTTCAGTCACTAAGAAATCAATGACTACATTTTAGAAAACATTTCTGTGGAACATCTATTCATCCATCATGCTTATTTTTCTCTTGGTAGTGCAAATTGTAAATGTTTTTCTACTATTAGCATACATACCTGCACAGTATCCCTCATGAGTTTCCTTTGCTACAGTCTTTTCCCCAAATCTGCATTATGCTTGCATTGTGCATTTTAATGCATAATGGAAAGCCTGCATGCATTGTGAACAGTGGCATAATGTATTCTTCAGGGTGATAAGTTATGTTTCATGTAATGTCGGTTCCTCTCTCTGAATTTACTCTGTTCTCAGTAGATGTGTTTCAAATTAATAGAGCATTAGTCCCTAATCAAGGAAGTATTTAGGAATACATTTTTAATTAAAATGAACTATGGGGAGGAATAAATAGTGTTAGGGTTTTTGTGTTAATTTGACATAATACATTACTCATGTATCTTTTTGCATTATTAAAGATTAGTGTTGCTGGTGCTGCTGTAAACGCAATATAAAAATGAAGGCAAATGGAAAGAAGCAGAATTCGTAGGACATGCTTTTAAAAAGCTCAAAATCAGAGACGGTGATGTAAACCAATTCATAGCATATATACTTGTAAGGATCTAAAGCAATTACAAAATCAAGCCACCGACTTGCTTACAAGTAAAGAACACTAGAAGTCAGAGACACTGCCTGTTTGTAATTAGAGACTACGTGATCTCTCTTTGTAGCATCATCCTCTTTGTCATCAGGAAGTTCTTTTACAAGACAGCTTTGATGAACAATAATGTCAGTCTTTTTGTTTGCTTGTTAAAATATATTCATTTATAGGTCTCCAAAAAAATCTACTTCGCATTTTAATCATGAAATATAAAAGCCCCTCAAGTTCTAGCCCTAAGGATTTCACAGTTAACTTTTAGACATCAGCAAAAATTTAGAAGATGTGAAAAACAAACAAAAGACTCAAATCTGCCAGATACTGTGAAAAGACACCATCTTATATTCTTGCAAGACATGCGAATTAATAGTAAAGATAGTATACATTTTCTGTAATTGGAGTCTGTGGTCTTTTTTAATCTTAAGACTAGAGAAAGAAAATACTTGCTCGACATGAAAATATTATCGGAATTGAGATTGTTCCCTTCACACTGATTTTTTTAAGAAGAAAACTATGTGGAATTTGCAACCCACATATGCTAGGGCATGAGTGATGACTTCTTTAGCAACCATTTCCAGGCTGTACAGAGGGCTGCTTATGGCATGACATGGTTCTCAACAATTGGAAATTTACTTTCAGAAAGAAAGAGATCCCTTTCCCCAAAGATGTAAAACCTCTCTCTTCTCTGTAGCAGTCCATAGAGAGTCTTTGATGAAGCTCAGATCCAGAAGTCAAAAAAGGACGAAGAACTACTGTCCCAGAAGGATAATGTGCTCAGCATGCTCCACTTAGAAGTTCAAAAAAATCAAAGCTAAGATTAATAAGCAAAGAGTAAGACCTACTGGTGATAAGTTCCATAGGCCTTAAAGCAAAAATGGGACAGCCCTGAACAGACCAGTCAGAAGAGGATACAATTGGAAACAAATTATTTTCTGATACACATTGAGTAAGGGGTTATCATCAAGGCCTGTGTGTAGGATGCAAAGACAGATGATAAAATCTATTATATAATTCATTTTACGCAAATGAATATAATACGCCATTTAGATTCTCATTACAGAACTTGGGTCACAAGAGGTTTTACAAAGTTTTTATTGTATTCATAGTTAAAGAATCCTATCTGTACTGTTCTGTATAGCTATCTGGATGGGGCAGATATCACAAAAATATTTTGGTTATATGAAAATAAAACTAGAGAAACAACACCACATCCCCAGTTTGACTGTAAGCACACTTGTTGTCCTGACTGGTATTCTAGCTTTCCTCATAGGACCTCAGGTAAGATTGTGGTCCAGATTACGGAAGCCAAATGAAACTTACAGCACTGTCAATTAATAGTTGTGTGAACTTAAGCAATTTCTCCAGACTTCACATGGCTCACCATAAAACGGAAACAATTGTTACTCAAAGGAATTTTGTGAAGACAAAAGGACACTATGGACATTATTACATCTAGATCAATGCCTGGCACATATCAGCCACTCAGATAGCTAAATATGAAAAATTGTACATAATAGATGGTACTATTTCTAATGTAATCTTTCACAACTTTCTTCCTAGCACTCATTGCTGTAACTGACATCTACTTGAATGACTTTTTCTGGAGAGTGAATGGTCACTCTGCCATCTTGCACTGAAGGTGTAGTCAACAGAAACAATTTGTTTGAATACCACCCCAGGAAAGCTGACTGTGACTTAATTACAACAAGAAACAAATGCCTCAAGATCTCTGTGTCCATAAGTTACCACATTAATTTGCAAAGCCCAAACAAGCCACTGTGTTATAAGTGTGTAACACAGAGTTATAAGTGTGTATAAACAGAGTTAGATGCATAAACAGAGTTATAAGTGTAAAAATGCCTCTACTTACCAAATTTGGAGAGAAGTTGCTGTTGTTTATATGGAACTTGGAGTTAATTATGTCTGTGATTCAATTTCACTGTTAAAAACGCAAACGTCACCTTGGGATTTAGTATTTACAACTGTGCTCTGCAAGAAGCACACAATGAGTGTGGATTAATCATTCCTTGAAAATCTGAAAGCTCTAAGGGGAAAAATAAATGTGCAAAAAGAAGCGATATTTGCAAACTATTTGAAAATGACAAATAACTTAGTAGAGTGTATGAACTCATCTTGAAAGTGGCCATTTCTCTGATTTACTTGTACTGAAATACTGCTTTGGATGCTGGCAGCAAGCAAAACTGCACCAGGAACTCCTGACCGCCCCCCCGCCCCGCCCCGACCCCCCGACCTCAGAAGATTTCTGCTATTAAGCCTTTGCTGGAATATGATTTGAGGTCATCATAAATGGATTGGAATAAATGAAAGAGTTTTCACTGCAAGTAGTCTTTCTCTAAGAAACAAAAGATGCATGGGCGTCTGGGTGACTCAATAGGGTAAGCATCCAACTCTTAGTTTCACTTTCAACTGTTAGTTTCAGCTCACGGACCTCTTGGGTTCCTGAGACAGAGCCCCACATCCGGCTCCATGCTGACAGTGATGGG
This sequence comes from Felis catus, assembly GCF_018350175.1. Classification (NCBI taxonomy): domain Eukaryota; kingdom Metazoa; phylum Chordata; class Mammalia; order Carnivora; family Felidae; genus Felis; species Felis catus. The sequence goes on from NC_058376.1 coordinate 41,179,063, forward strand.
CCTCCTTGGGATTTTCTCTCCCTCTCTCTCTGCTCCTCCCTTGCTTGTGCTCTCTCTGTCTCTCCCTCTTTCCCTGTCTCTGTCTCTCTCTCTCTCTCTCTTCCTCTCAAAATAAATAAATACATTTAAAACAAAAGAAAAAAACAAAAGATGCAGGGATTACATAGAGTGTATGTCAACATACAGGTTTCCCCCACTGTCCGAAAGTAGAGAGCATTCCTATGAAACTTTTCGTAGCCAAAATGGTGTAGAGCGAAGAAGCAGTTACTGTTATTTTATATGGAGATCTTTTTGGCCCAAAAAATAAGCTCTCTTAGATTTTCCTGCTACCATAGGATACATCTTGCTAACAGATGCACACAATAAATTGAGGTAAAGCACAGGTGCTCACAGCTATGGCAGCTTGATGCCGAGATGCTGAGCATAGTTCCTGGAATGGAGCCTGGTGGTGCCCCTCTTGTTGTTAGGGGTGCGTGCTGCCTCTGTAAGGACCTGAGGCAAAACAAATGCTGAATGCTATTTGCACTTTTTGCCTTTTTTTTTTTCCACAAAAGCAAAAATCCTCTTTGGATTTCTTTTGGTTAGCAAAAACGGATACTAATGTAGGCCTCTGTAAACGCAAAGTTGAGTAATGTAAACTTTTGAAAAGTTGAGGGGCGCCTGGGTGGCGCAGTCGGTTAAGCCTCGGACTTCAGCCAGGTCACGATCTCGCGGTCCGGGAGTTCGAGCCCCGCGTCAGACTCTGGGCTGATGGCTCAGAGCCTGGAGCCTGCTTCCGATTCTGTGTCTCCCTCTCTCTCTGCCCCTTCCCCGCTCATGCTCTGTCTCTCTCTGTCCCAAAAATAAATAAACGTTGAAAAAAAAATTTTTAGAAAAGTTGAGGATAACGGTATGACTACATATTTTTGTCGTTAAATTTTTTTTTTCATTTATTTATTTTTGAGAGACAGAGTGAGACAGAGCGCGAGTGGGGGAGGGGAAGAGAGAGAAGGAGACACAGAACCTGAAGCAGGCTCCAGGCTCTGAGCAAGCGTTCAGCACAGACCCGGATGCGGGGCTTGAACCCATGAACTGTGAGATCATGACCTGAGCCGAAGTCGGACACTTAACCAACTGAGCCACCCAGACGCTCCTGTACACATTTTTGTTTTTTATACATTTATACTTTTATACTTGTGTATATTTATTGTATTAAATATTTAAAATATTTAATTATATTTTAGTTAATATATTTGCTAAATATATTTATATTTTATAAATAGATTAAAATATTAAATATAGTTTATCACATCAAACATAAAATGTTTATATATTAATACATATTGCATATATTCATATTTTTACATATTTAACATATGTTGTTATTTTCCCTTTGTCTTTTTTCTTTCATGTTCCTGTCAGCTATAAGAGAAGACAGGCTGTTTGAAAGCATATTTAAGCTCAAGTATTGAGAAAGGTAGAAAAGGAATTTAAAATTTAAGTACCAGCCTAACCATGGCAAGGAAATTAGAGGAGATGTATTTAGAATTTAAAAATATTAGGCCACTCACAGTATTCTATTTGTAATTTCCTTTACTGATAATGTGCTTTGAAAGCATATTTAAGCTCAAGTATTGAGAAAGGTAGAAAAGGAATTTAAAATTTAAGTACCAGCCTAACCATGGCAAGGAAATTAGAGGAGATGTATTTAGAATTTAAAAATATTAGGCCACTCAAAGTATTCTATTTGTAATTTCCTTTACTGATAATGTGCCGCAAAAGTTTACTAAAATTCACTGACAAAAGTATTTTTTTTAATTTTTTTAATTTTTTAATTTTTTATTTTTTTAATATATGAAATTTATTGTCAAATTGGTTTCCATACAACACCCAGTGCTCATCCCAAAAGATGCCCTCTTCAATACCCATCACCTCCCCTCCCCTCAAAAGTATCTCAAAATGTATATACACGTGAGCTAGTTTGGTTCAATACTGGAGAGGAGCATTAACTGATGATTTGTTAAAAAAGCTTTCACCTTAGTTTACTGTCAAACCCGTAACAAGCTGTGCAGAGGACAAACACAAGGTCAAGAGTATAGGGAACAGAATCAGTCATGCCTCCTTTGTTCATCCTGGGGATGCACCGGTTATTCTGGAGGCGCGGTGCTGGGCGCATAGTGAGGAATACGTCAGGACTGAGAAATCCCAAACCAGAAGTTCACCTTACCACGACAGAGGGCAATTGTTGCTGTGCTCCAGTTATGTGATGCCACTTTTGGTTTCCCACGTTGAAACCTGCCCGACTACAGGCTTCAGTCAGCTGGCCTGGGCACGGCTTATTACCAGGGACAAGCAAGCACGAGGCTACCTCCTCACTGAATATCGTTGTTTGTCTTTGATTACTCTCTCCTACAAATTTGTGCCCTCCTTCTGTTTGGAGATATGTCAGGTGTTTTACAAGACTTTATCTTTTACCCAAATATAAAATTTATCTGAATTATTATTACGATAAATTGCCACTAAAAGTTTTTTGTAATAGAAAGTAGTTATAGAGAGTAAAACAGATTCTAAAATATATTCTTTAACAGATTAGTATTTCAAAATTATTTCAGTGGTAGAAATAAGAAGGAAATACAAAATACTGTTATATGTGTTATAGGTTTTAAACTAAATCAAGACATCTGGTTTCTTCAGAGGAGTTAGAAAGCTAAAAAGAACGTTGCTCCCACCCTTCCAACAAAGAGCTGAGCATATGAAACAACCAAATGACCCCAAGTCCATGAAAACGCGGTTGCTCCAAAGAGAAAAGGAACACAGTGCCATTTACCTGAGGCAGATTCTGCCAAGCACCCAACAAACTGGTGAGAAGAATTCAGCTAAAATGTTTACAGATTGCTAAAGGGTGAGTGTGGACTAAATGAAAGTTTCAAACTCTGTGGATTAGGAAGTACAAACTTCCAGGGACGCCCGGGTGGCTCAGTCAGTTGAGTGCCTGAGTTCGGTTCAGGTTATGATCTCACAGACTGTGGGTTTGGACCCCACGTCGGGCTCTGTGCTGACAGCTCAGAGCCTGGAGCCTGCTTCGGATTCTGTGTCTGCCTCTCTTTCTGCCCCTTCCCTGCTCATGCTCTGTCTGTCTCTTTCTCTCTCTCTCTCAAAAATAAATCAACATTAAAACATTTTTAAAAAGCAGTACAAACTTCCAGTTATAAAATGAATAAGTCACAGAGGTGAAAGGGACAGCATGGGGAACAAAGTCAATAATATTGTACTAACTTTGTATGGTGACAGATGATAATGGTTCTTATCATGGTGAGCATTTCATAATGGAGAGAGTTGTCGAATCACCGTGTTGTACAACTGAAACTAATAAATGCCAACTTTAAAAAAGCAAAATGAATGATTGAATGACCGAATGCAATTTTCCCTCTCCCCACCAAAAAAAAAATGTGGAACTCAGAGGAGTTAACCATACAGTGAATCAACTACCACTCAAGTGTTCTTCTGCATGGACCTCACCAGGTGCTCATGAGAAAACTTTGAGCAAAGCAAGAGTCCTGAGAAAGTGTGAGCCTGGGGGACAGGAATAGGAGTTGTTGCTGGAAAGGCACAAAGCCCACCTGAATCCATCTCCCCCTCTGGAACAAAAGCCCTACAATACTTCAGGGAAGGCAGCAAACATTGCCATCTGCATGGTAGCAGTATAAGACCAATGCAGCTGGGGGAAGAAACACAAAACATCCTCTCTGGGGGCAGGGGTATGAATTAAGAAACAAAGGTTTGGAGACGAAAAATCACTAAGAATCTTCACCCCTAAAACCCACAGACACAGTGCCTGCTTCAGGCTGAAGTTAAATCAGATCAACAGAGAATTTCCTCTCCCCCCTGCCCCCCCCTCACCCTATCACGAGGTCAGTAAATGTTGACTAATAATAACAGTCATCTAGTTCAGGGAGAGGGACAGACAGGAGGCACACTGCTAAATAAGAATCTGACACTGAGCGAGACACAACATTGACAAAAATTCTTTGGTAACACAGTTTCCACCCAAAATATAAGTTAAACTAGAGAAATTTGAAAACTGTGGTACACTGAAGGCAAACAATAATGTGACTCAAACTCAGTTCAATTCCTGACTAGATTAACACAAACCCTGTACTAAAGTCCTGTCAGAAGAATATGTATGCCCGTTTCCAGGCATAAAGCTCTTTACATCAGTGTCTACTGTCTTACACAACAACATGGATGGATCTCAAATGCTTTCTGCTAAATGAAAGAAGCTAGACCTAACAGACTCGAAGTTGTATAATTCCATTTGTATCATGTCTAGAAATGGAAAAACTACAGAGAAAGAGAATAAATCGATAGTTGCCGGGACCTGGAGTCTGGGGAGGGGATATGGGCTAACTTGTTCTATATCTTGATTACATTATTGTTTTTACAACTGTATATATTTGCCAAAACTTGCAAGATTGCACGCTAAAAAGTGCAAATTTTACTGTTTGAAAATTGTACTCTAAAAAGAAGTGTAAGTAGTCATAAAATACATCATAGGCTTAAGAACATAATTTGTTTTTAAAAAATATAAGCATTACAGTAAATGTACATATAATTTTGAGATAGATCTTTATTTCAAAATGTCAGTATGTGGGGAATAAAAGGTAATTCTTAGAAAAGAGGATGCATGAGGTGGTATCCATTTTCAAGAATCACAAAGTGCAATTAGCATGTTAATGACTGTACAAAGAAAAACTGAGAATTTTTGGCCTGTGTACACTTTTTTTTTATGTTAATTTAATTTTTGAGAGAGAGATAAAGCATGAGCAGGGGAGGGGCAGAGAGAGAGGGAGACACAGAATCCGAAGCAGGCTCCAGGCTCTGAGCTGTCAGCATACAGCCCAACACAGGGCTTGAATCCACAAACCATGAGATCATGACCTGAGACGAAGTTGGAAGCTTAACCGACTGAGCCACCCATGTACCCTGGCATGTGTACACTTTTCTTTTTTTTTTTTTTTCCAACGTTTATTTATTTTTGGGACAGAGAGAGACAGAGCATGAATGGGGGAGGGGCAGAGATAGAGGGAGACACAGAATCGGAAACAGGCTCCAGGCTCTGAGCCATCAGCCCAGAGCCCGACGCGGGGCTCGAACTCCCGGACCGCGAGATCGTGACCTGGCTGAAGTCGGAGGCTTAACCGACTGCGCCACCCAGGCGCCCCAAGCATGTGTACACTTTTAAAGGCAATACCTTTTCATGGATCACACACTGAAAAAGATGACCTACCAGTTTTGAAACTTTGAAGAATTTTTTGCTGTATATGTCTGAGATTTTCAAATAAGCCATGTTAGATAAATGCAATTATTTATAAAGAATTTATTGCTGTATATGTCTGAGATTTTCAAATAAGCCATGTTAGATAAATGCAATTATTTATATACATTGTCAGTGAAGAAAAGCAATATAGGCTCCTCTCCTTGTCAAATGGGTGGTTGAGTTGGGAGAATTGACCAGTAGAAATGTATTCTCTTATTGTTAACATTATGATAGCTATATGAAAATGGTTTGTCCCCCAAACCTGTAGCTGTATCTCAGGAAGTTGTGCTAATGAGAGCCCCAGGTGGAAATAACAAATGGTCAATGCCAGGCAGGGCTGGCTACATAAAGTGCAGGGTCTACTGTGAAAAATGAAAACATGGAGGTGTTGTTCGACAAGCAGGAAAGAAAAAGCTGTCCTCAAAAGTACTAAAAGAAAAAACTCTTCCCCTTTTTCCACAGTCTCTCTTTTTCACTTTCTTCAGTGTTTTTTACTTGCTATTTAACGTCCTTTCCTTTTGCACAGGATACCCTCCTGGTGAATGTAGATCCTCATACATGTCTCTGAACTCTGACTCCAGACCCCACATAGGCATGTTCATGCAACAAGGGAATTGGTTTCTCTTTTCCATGGCTGGCCACCCCAGTCCCTAGAGGTTGGGCAATCCCTGAGGGATTGCAACACAGAACACCCTGGTCCCTGGTTTGGGAATGGGCAAGAGTCACCTGCCTAACATGCCATGGTTTCAGTAACCATGGATGGAGATGGCCACTGCTGTGCCCACCAGGGAGAGATCCCACCTTACACTGTATAGACTCCTGTGATGTTAAACACACAGATTCGCTGCTTCACTCATGACGCTTCTTGTTCACTAAGTGTCTTGACTGGGGCTGAGAAATCTGCATGTTTAAGAAGCTGTGCAAATTATTTTGATGTGCAGCCACATCTGGGCGTAAGATATTACACATGTGAATTTGAGGAGAGGCTGCTACAAGGGTGAGTTTGGAGAAGGTCTGATTACATTAAGTTGGCATCTGAGGTGAGAGTATGTTTCTGAATCTTTATTTGGGAGCAGAATTCAGCTGAATTCAGCCATTTTAAAAACGTAAAAAAAAAACTTCACACTTTATTTCTTGTAAAAGACAAAGAATTGGAAAGAGGGAGTAAGAGAATATTTAGAATTTGTTGTCAGAGAAGTACCTTAAAGGTGAATTCACATAAAAGTTCCTTAGAAGCAAAGTAATCTCGCAAGAAGTGAGAAATATTAGCAAACTTATGGAAGAAGCAGATGGGCCTGTTCACTTGAACGGTACAAAAGTAAATGTACACATCATCGCATCCATATGAAACCAGATTATTTCCAAAGTAACCAACGAAGCAAAACACTGAAATTTTTCACGCACTTTTGTCACAATTATTTCAGCATCATTATCTGTAGACAATTAACCAGTTTTGTAATATGAAAAGGGATAATACTTTAAAATGTCCAAATGTTTTTGGTAGAGAAAACAATTAAGCTTTTAAAGTTACTCGAAGATAATAAAATTGTAATAATCTGTTGTTATGGCCAAGTAATTTGCACATACACAGATAAGTAGCATAATTTGCATTTTACCAACCTCTACTTCAATTCTTCTTTCATACATCTCAAAGGAACATCTATCTGAACAATAATATGATCTTGCTACTATCTTAATATAAATATGTCACTGGCTGTCTAGGGCATTCAGCACAATTGTCAGTTATTTAGTATGGCATAGAAGAACTTTAGAATTTGGCTGCTGCATTTCCCACTGTCTCCTCCACCATCAGTTGTTTATAGCCTCCAGGCTCTCTGGACCACTTGCTTTCATAGAAGTTGCTTTGTGCCTTCACCACTAGATTAATTTTCATTCTTTGAGCCTGTGCATAAATGTTACGTCTTTGGAAAAGCTTTGCCTGGGCTGTTGTAGACTTCATTAGATGCTCTTTTAGAAGAGAAGCAGGGGAAGAGGGAGAAGGGACAATTGCAGTGGCATAGGGAAAATAACCCAGGACAGGTGTCTGGAATGCTGCTGATGATCCTGGTTTTGCAACTATTTTGTCTTTGATCTTAAAAATGCCACTTCATCTTCTCTCTTTTGGTTACATCATTGATTAAATGAGAAAGATGGACCCGATGACCTGTAAATTGCTTTCTAATTCTTATGACTGTTTGCTTCAATGGAGTTAAGAGTGAGGAGGGGGAGGAAATGAAACTGAAGACAACATGGAATAGGGTAGCAAAGCAGTTTCAGACTTTGGACTTTCTTAAGAGACTGGGGACAGAGAAGAGAAGAGGTAAAAGTATGTATAAGCAGTGAGGCTATGTTGAAAAAAGTGGAAGCTATCCAACAGGAGGAATCCTAACTTCTCTCATCACAAAATGTTTGAGATTTAAAGAAGAGAGAGGATGAAATGGCAACCCATACCGAATAGTCTTGAGAGTGAAAAGTAGTGGAGATAAAACAAAAATCAGAGATGACACGTACCAAATATTTACTGAGCATCTACCAAGCAGGACATTCTGCTCCAGGCTATGGAGGCCACAACAGTGAAGGGAACAGGCAAGTCAACCTTGGACCCTCTCCTTATGGAGCATCATTAAGATTATCAAACAGTAGTATTGGTTTTATAGCATGAATTTCTGGAAGGTCCAAATGGCTGAGATTATAATTTGCTTCAACAGTGCTCAGCAGCTGGCTATTGGGGAAGAAAAGGCCATTTGTTTATCCTAAGAATTTGGTGAAGAAACTGTTCAGAGATGAGGCATTTTAGGATGGTTGTCAGTTTTATTTAACACACAGACCTAGTTACTTGGAAAGACAAATGAAGCCTAAATATAAGAAGTCACAGATTGAGGTCAAGACGAGAGTGAAGAGTGAATATTTTCTAGTTACGATATTCAGTTACAAATGACTCAAATTTATGATTTTAAGCAAGCTAAGCATAACAAAAATATATAATACGCAAGGCAAGAGGCCAGCATTCAAAAAGTAATGATATTACAGCTAAATGAAAATTATTAACTCCAGTTGTACACTTGATTACCCTTGAGCAGTTTCAATTGATTTGGGTAAGACTCACAGATGAGGAAATCTGAGATTTTATCCTGCATTTTTGGCTCAATTTAGAGTCCTCACGCAGACACCAAAGTGCGAGTCCAAAGGACTAGATAACATTGTATGAGATAGTTTTTGAGTTGTTGGTTTCTTTATGTTCATAAAAATATTCTCGATGGTTTGGTGAGAAAAACAAAGAAAAATTAATCTGGAAATATAACAGAAATGTGCTAACCTAAAAAAATAATAGATGAAGAAATATTTTTAGACATTTAATCTCTTGAATGTCAGTTGTTAAGCCCTTTTTATATGATCTGAAGATAAATCAAGTGCAGCAGCACTCGCAGGATTTATCCATACACTGAAAAGCATGAATTGGCAATTTGTATTAATTAGTTGTTGCATTTAATCCAGAGAAGTGAATATTGTTGGGTACCCCAAACAATAATGATTTACTAGGAGAAAAATAAAGCAAAGGGGGTAGAACACTTGATTAGTTTGGCAAAGGAAATTACTTTTAGTGAAACACAATTAAATAATAATACAGAAAAAAATCATTCCAAAGCATGTTCTTTTCACTTAAAAAGATTGATTTGCTGTATATTTGTGATTCTATAAATTCTTACTAAAAGTAATTCTCAGTCTTCCAATTTTTTTGTTGTTGAAAGTGTTACTGGATATCAAGCTGAAGCATCAATGACTTGATTAAAACTAGACCAAGGGCTGCTGTAAAGGGAAGTCATTTGATTATTCCTCCTGAAATGATGGCAGATTTTAATGTATGCAGGGCAACATTATGGACAGGATATCCCATACATGTATATAAGTATTTGCTTTTGTGGAAACTGGAAATTGAGGCAATATCTAATTAGTCATGACAAGAGTGACTGATACATATGGCCTGGTATCCAGGCCAAGCAGGGACTTCACTAAACACTTGAACTGGTGCACAGAATCACTTAATGGCAGTGAAGAATCCTGTTGGAACAAAAGCTGTGCTACTGAAAACTGAAATTTTTTTGAGTTGCATGCAGTAAGATTTCTTGAAGGTATTTTGCTAGTAAATTCAATTTTATTCTTGAGGTTATTTTTTTTTATTTTATTTTTATTTTTTAAAATTTACATCCAAATTAGCATATAGTGAAACAATGATATTCTTGAGGTTATTAAAGGGAAGAATAAAATACATATAAAAAAATCTGTGTCTCTGTTTACATGCAGCAGCTACTCATTGATATCTGTTCTTGGCTCAATTGTTAAAAATTTATTTTGATGGTGTGATATTTAAAAAACTCCCACATACCTGACTATGCTCTGAATCAGAGCCCCAAGATGATGAAACACTGTGTTGTTGTGCAGCTAAAGATTAATTCTTGGACAGATTTTTCTGCTTCACTACTTCTTTTGCTGGTGCCAAAAATAATTGCTGATTTTGCCAAGTTGTGTCTTTATCACCTGTCAAAGATCTCAGTGCACTGTCATGTGGCATCTAAGGTAAGCACGCATTTACTGTTGACTTTACTTTTCTCACTGCACTGGGCTCATGAAGCTTAGTTCATTGGCCTTTGTCATCTGTTGTATGAGATGAGCTTTAAGTCCATGTGATGTTTCTATTTTGTTCTCATTTGCGTTTTCAAATGTGAATTCATAAAGCCACCTAAGAATTAGAAACCAGAAAAGCAGTCTATTTTCACTGCCACTTAGCCATCTTTTGCTTTCCAAGCACATCAAACTACAACCAAAGCAAAAAAAAAAAAAAAAAACAAAAAAAAAAAGATGAGAGAAACTGAATTCTGGACAAGATCCAGAGGGTTTTCTGCCCAAGGCTCCAAGAGACAATGTTGGACACTACTGTGATTCACATCCTGGAAGTATTGATTCGGTGCAACTGGTAAATATTAAGTATATGCTTTTGTGGATTAAATCTTAGCTCTCGTTCCAGCATTACTTAATAATCATTTGGATTGGCTTGTTTGGGAAAACATCTAAATAAAACACAGCACTATATGCAAGGATAAAAACCTCAGAATCAGTCGTGCTTTTCTTTTCTAGTGTCAGATTTAAAAGGGCTCCATTTAAATTTATATTTGCAAATGTAATGAAAGTATAAATACATTTTATACTAACATTTTGTAGAAATACATCAGCTTTTTCCAATTATTTTCTGCACCCACACCATTATAAAGTATAATATATGAAATGGCATTCCTGGCTTTCTAGTATTCTGGGATTCAAACATAAGAATTCTGAAATGAAAATCACTTATTTACATTAAATGATAGTAAAATGTATAAGTCACTTTGATTATACAATCCAAAGAGGGATAGAAATAAATAATACACTTACTTAAGCTTCTGCTATTTTTTTCAGGTCATTAATTTTTAATTATCTAAGATGTTCAGTCACTATAAAGGAATTAAAAATATATTTTATATCTGGGTAATTGGTAATATCAAAAGTGCTTTTCTGCACTAAAACTCGGTAGGTGAGATGAGATATATTCCCTTTTACACACTAAGATGGGACATTTTTTCCCATTATATGTGATGAAAGAAAATATTGAAATTACTCTTTTGCTCCTGTTTGCAAACGTATTAGATTGATACAGTTGATTTTTATGAAGAGTAGATCTCGAGTTTTGCAATCTATAACTGAAATAGCTAATCAATCACTCAGAAGGTAGTTCTGTGTGAGGAATGACAAAGCAGAACTGGTACCAAAGCTTACGTGATTTGATGAACACATTTTGAGGGTTTGCTCTCTTCACCTCCCAGAGCATGGACAGAAGGGGAGGATTTGCACAAGTCCAATGGAGAGGACTTTTAGAGGAGGTGCCTGGCCTGAGGGATTTCACCTGGGATGTCCCAAAGGCAAGCACACACCCAGTGCCTTTGCTGCACCTATCGAGATTAGAATTATTTACTGTGAACTATAGAAAGTATAAACAAATAATAGTTTTAAAAACAAAAAGCTATATATATGTATACGTATACATGTATGTGCACACATGTGCCTACACATACCTGTGCATGCCCACATACACAGATGTACAATTTTGTGAGTTATATCTCTGTGATATGTAGTCATGGTTGATTTTTTTTTTCCTTTGTTTGAATTGGAACTATTTGAGCCTTCTCATTTTGTGGATTTGTGGTGGCTTCCCACTTGGAAAAGAAGAGTGGGAGATGAAGAAGCCCAACCCTAGATTCTGATTTCTAGAAGGTGTTCTCCAAGGCTTCTAGCTCCACTGTCAGCGTTGTTCTCTTTGTTCATCCCTATCACCTTTGGGGACTGGAGAGCTTTTGCAGTCTCTTTCCTGCTCTTGGGCCCAAAGGTTGTTTTAAGTTTTGGACACTAAAATAGTTTTCGGTCCAGGTTTGTGGTTTCTTTGGAAATAAAACCCTTTCAAAACTAGGACACTTTGAAGTTATTTCCTGCCATCCAGCTTCATGTGCCAGTAACCACATCCAAGTTTTTTCTACACATAATTCTCAAGCATGATTTCTTTCTTTTGTTCTCATCCTCATTTCTCTCTTTCTCTCTTCCCTCCTCATCCCCATTCTCTTTTCTTCTCCTTCTTAATAGAAGACAATTTAAGGCTATTTAAAAAGAAAAAAAGGTAGTCTTGTGTGGGCACGTAACACCCTTAATCTGATCACCTGATCATTGCTACCAGATTCAGTACTTGAATCAATTGAGAAATATTAACGGGCCTTTGTCACTCAAATTATTTTTTTTTTCAGTTTTATCTAACACTTGACCTCTAACAATCTTCTTTTCCAAACTGATCTCATCATGAAAGCCAGTCAATCTGGACAGTCAATCACTGTCCAGAGTTCATTTCTGTCTCCTAATATGTTTTTGGAGGCAACGAATAACCAACGCACACTGTGACTCTTTCCAGTCATTTCCTCTAAAATCACTTGTCTAGTTGTCACATGGTCTTACTCCTAAGGTATCTTGGGCCTCCATTTTATAAATGTTTGACATGGTAGAGCAAGGGGCTCCAGTCATAAGGCCTCCATGTATCTGTGTCCTCACCACCTGCCACCAACCCATTAAGTCAATTTTACACATTTAGATTTTCTTGTACCAATTTATGTTTTGTTGTAGTTAATGCTAGTTGGTAAATGTCAGCTGTTATTTTAGTGAACTGGTAAAATGGAAGTTAATTGCCGTGCATATTGTGTTCAGTTGATGACAGGAAAGGGGTGGGGATTTTGTTTCACACGGTCACTCAGTGACTTAGGCTCCTTCATCTCCTGGAGTCTCAGTGTTTTGCTGGATCTTCTGCATCTGGCTGACAGATGGAGAAGTAGGTAATGACAATGCATGGGGGCTTTTTATGACCCAAGACTAGAAATGACACATACTGAGAAATGTTTGTCCATTTCTGTTGGCCAAAAATGCAGGCCACATCTCATCTTCTGAAAGGAAGTCTGTATATCCAGGGGAAGAGAAATGAATGGATGGTCTAAGAAGTTAGTGTTTACTGCAAGTATGAATTAAGCTTCATTTTTCTTTATTGGAGTTTGCATTATCTAAAAAACTTCTAAGTCATAGATTTGCGACAAATTATCTTTTTCTTAAAAAGGCTAAGTATTGTCGATACATTCACTTTTCATCATAGGAATTTCTTAATCACTTAAAACAAAGAGGTCAACAAATTACACACCAGGGTTTGACTGCTTATTTTTGTAAATAAAGTTTCATTAGATCAGAGCCATTCCCTTTTGTTCACATATTGTCTATGACCACTTTTAAACTACAATGACAACATTGAGTAGTTCCAACATGGAGACCTTGTGGTCCACAAGGCTAAAAAGAAAAGCTTGTGGATCCCTGATTTAGAAAATCCAAAATTAGCTTTGCATATATCTGCTTAGGACAGTGAATGAAAAATGTTGTTTTTTTCCATAGATGATCTTTTAATTGATCTCAAGCCAACCTCAGTAATATTTTGTTTAAGGAAGCAAATGATGGGGGCGCCTGGGTGGCGCAGTCGGTTAAGCATCCGACTTCAGCCAGGTCACGATCTCGCGGTCCGTGAGTTCGAGCCCCGCGTCGGGCTCTGGGCTGATAGGAGCCTGGAGCCTGTTTCCGATTCTGTGTCTCCCTCTCTCTCTGCCCCTCCCCCGTTCATGCTCTGTCTCTCTCTGTCCCAAAAATAAATACACGTTGAAAAAAAAAATTAAGGAAGCAAATGATGATTTAGTTTCTTTTTAACTTGACAACACCATTTTCAATTCTTAAGCATTGGCAAATTAGATGTTTCATGTAGGAAATAACATTTAATTATAAAATCAATGTGATTTTGGCAAAATCCCAGACAGGAACTTCATTTCTATATCTTTCTTCATTTGATTAAGATGCAATAAAACAGAAAGATATTAGCAAAATAAGCATTACCAAACCTCAAAAGAGAAATGATGATTAATTTTTGGACAATGAAAACTGGATTGTTTGATATATCAGGAATGGTCTGTGAATTAGGAGTTTATTTTGTGAGCAGATTTAATGATAATACTCGGTTTGTATTGAAACTTGTTTTCCCTTAATTTTCATGATTATGATGTGTATACATCATCCCTAATATATAATTCTAAAAATTGGTTTGAATGAGAGCTAGAAACAAGGCATCTGACATTGGATTCATTGTGGTTTCCACTGTGAGGCAGCTTTTTTTTTTTTAATTTTTTTTCCAATGTTTACTTATTTTTGAGAGACAGAGACAGAGCATGAGTGGGGGAGGGGCAGAGGGAGAGGGAGACACAGAATCCAAAGCAGGCTCCAGGCTCTGATCTTTGGCACAGAGCCCAACGTGGAGCTCGAACGCAGGAACCCTGAGATTATGACCTCAGCTGAAGTTAGACACTTAACCGACTGAGCCACTCAAGCACCCCTGTGATGCAGCTATTTTTAAATTAACTAGTGGTGGGTTTTTAGTTAATTTCCCAAATAGTTACAATTTTTCAACATGTTGTTTTACTCTTTGATGAAATGAAAACTCTGCCTTCACACTGAGCTAGGAGCTTTCCATGTATTATCTCATTTACTTTTTAACAATATTTGACTTGTGCATTAGTACCATTATTATCTGAAGAAAAAGTGGACTTGAAGAAGATAAGTAACTTGTTTAAGCATACATAGAGGAAAAAAGGTCCTTATGTCTATCACTTTTACTGGCTATAGTTTTTTGTTTTGTTTTGTTTTTGTCTTGTTTTGTTTTGTTTGCACTAACAAGTGTTTTGAAAGACACAGAGGAAAGTGAGATGGATAGGCAGGTAAAATAGGAGGAAACCTATCAAATTGGGTGGCTGTAGAGAGCCTCTCTGAAAAGTGATATTTATCTTGAGACCTAAAGTGAGCAGTCAGCCATAAGAAACTCAATAAGTTCTTTCATAAGAGAAGTCATACCAAGTGGAATGACCTTTAAAAAAAATAAGTTGTGTTTTGCATTCTAATGAACACTATTATAGTTTCTTTTCTTCTTTTCTTCTATTAAGCATATCCATTAAGTTTTTACTTCTAGAAATTGTACTTTTTTAGTACTAAAATAGTCATCTGTCTCATTTATAGATGTCACATATATGGTAAAATTCTTCATCACTTCATCTGTTTTGGCTTAGAACAGTTTAATCCAAGTTGCAATAAAGTTTTTTTCTGATAACCCCCAAATTTTGAACACTGGTGGTTTATTTCTATTGTCTATTTTTTCTCTTTGTTTTTGATAATTTATTTCTGTCTTGTCATGCCTAGTAATTTTTCACTGAATGTCAACCATTGTGTAAGAATTGTAGAGACTCTGAATGACGTTACTTTTCTTCAGAGAAGATTTAATATTCAACTATTAGGCAAGTAGCACATGAGTGGAACACCTTGATCTAATTTCAGACTGAGATTTTTCTAAACTCAGGTGTCAGGCTTTCCCAGGGCTGGTCTACTTCTGCTTGGCTTTTAGTCCTAATGGATTTATATCTCAGTGTTCTCAACTGGGCCCTTAAGGGCTCCTCCTTTTTGGTGGACAGCCTAGTAGTGTCAGATTGTTAAACATTCTTATAGTACTTTAGCCTGTATCAACCATTTTTCTTCTAGTTTCTTGTCTTTTTACCCATTCATGCAAAGATTAAGAGTTTGTCACAGACTTAAGGGAAAACATATATCAAATGACATTTCTTCATGACTCCTTTTTCTCCCAGTTTAGCCTCTCAAATCCCTGCTGCCATGGTGATCATAACCTCTAATAGTCTGCCCTTTCTACCTCAGTAAGTGGGCCACACACTTGACGATGGTGTTTTTTGTCCAGCCTCTATGTTCTGATCCTGGATATTTGAAAATATCCAAAGTGGAAAAAAATCAGTGGTAAATGGAAAGCTTTTTTTCATTGCATTTCCATTATCTTCAGAATCATGGTCCCTCAAATCCTGGCCTCCTTGTCTACTCCAAGACTCCTTCAAACTGCTATTTGCTTGTTTGTTTTAATTTTAGCCAGCTTTAATGGCTTCTTGACAGAAGAGTCTAATACAAGTTAATCATAGGCAGCAGCAGAAGACAGAAAGGTCACCCTGGGTTTGAATTTCCTGTCTATAGTAATAAATGTGTTTACCTCGGCATTTAAAAAATACCTCAATATAGGTTTTCTTTCCTTGAATGGGGATAATGATAGTTTATGAGATTGTTGTGATGATTTAAACACACACACATGCATACACACACACACACACACACACACACACACACACACATAGCAAAGCACTTGGTATGTAATAATGAAGCAAGAAATGTTGGTTCTTTCCTTTTCTTCTGCTGTTTTATTCAAAGGTCATATTTTTGACTGTTCATTGATCCATATTTATCAGGCTAGTGACATTTCCATGATATATGTAATAAGTTTTGGATGATGACAGAGAAGAAATAAATATGCAGAAACTATAACATGCATGGATATATTCCAAGAAAATACATTTCATCTGCATAACATGTACTGTCTCAAACATTAAATTTTTCATGAATTTATATTGTTTTTATTATGAGATACTTAGAATAATATAACTTAACATTAAATAAAACCAGAACAAGTACATAAGAGAAAACATAATAAAATGACCTAACTTTATTTTATTCAGGTATTCAATGATTGGTAAAGAGAAAGAGATATGCAATACATTTCTGTGTGCTAAGATCTACACAAAATAGGTGAAATGATGTAAACTAAATTTTGTGAAAATACAAGTATATTTTAAGCGCATGTGTAGTGTTGGCTGCCGTGTAATTCAAATAATATTACTAATGTTTTGTGGTCACATGAGCATTATTATATTTATTTACATTTAATAAAGTCACCATTTATAGAATTCTATAATAACTGGTAATCATCTCTTCATTTGCTCTCTCTCATTGTGAATTCCCAAAATACAGTGCTGTAGATTTATTTTCAGTGTAGCTGATTACTTATCACTCCACCTTTCCAGGGCTTGCAGCCTAGCAGATCAATGAGAAACTCATTGCCTTGAAAGAGATTAGCTGATAGGTTTGTCACCGGAACCATTCGCTCTAGTCAAGAAATGTGTAAAATTAATAGATTGCTCTCAAAATTCCATTTAAGAATTGAACAATTTAATCATTATATTCTGTATTTTCTTTGTAAAGAATATGAACTAAATATAAATCCAAACATTAATTTAATAGATTTGAGGAAACTAAAAGCCACAGAGAAGAAAAGCAACGCAGATACAGGTCAAAAGTTCACCTTTCCTGATAGACAATGCGTATTAAGTCAAGTGATCATTGGGATTGATCAAATTAGGCCAGTCACCCTAGATGTGACCACACAGTTCTACCCAGCCTCAAGTTGCTGAAGGTTTAGTGTAATAGCCCAGAAGAAAGGGGTGGTCAGTTGTACACAAAGGCATGGCGAATAAGCCCAATAGTAGCAGTTTTCAGAATTTTGTATTTTTCATATACCAATAAAATCATAAAGAAGTTTTTAGACTGATGTATGTTTATTTTGTCAAAGAAGGAAAATCATTTTTTAAAAAATAAAAGACACTAAAATATTTTCAACCGTAATTTATTTCAGAAAAAAATAAGGACATTTTTTAAAAAACAAAATATAAGGAAGAAGCAACCTAAAAAACAGACTATTGAGGAAAAAATAGTGAACTAGCTGGCAATCTTACATGTACATTCACACACACACACACACACACACACACACACACACACACACGAGGTGCATCCATAGTACACTGCCATTACTTTAATTTTGAGGACTATCGAAACAAGGGCAGAGAACTGCCTAAGCCGTAGAACTAACTTGACAGATTAGCTTTAATAGGATTTTTATAGTCTCCTTTGGAGACAAGGGGTGTTCTCATGTTATTATTTCATTTAACTGTCTTTACCACTGTTAAACTTTTGATACCTGACATCTTCTAGCTTCTCCGCTGAATCCTTTCAAGTTATTATTCTAGTGTGTTTTATTTGTTTTGTTTTTCTTTGACACTGAGCATTAATATGTAGCACTTTTAAAAAATTTGAAGTTCTGTGTGTGTTTAAGAATGGGAAAGAAATGTTACAGTAAGTCCCCCTTTTATCTCTTAAGCCTATAACTCTGTTTTCCAATCCACTGGTCATCTGACTATGTGGTTGGTCTTTTAACCAGTTTCCATGACAGTTGAACGTAAATAAAGTGCTGCTGCCACGCTCACCCGAGAAGTTGCTGTGTTATAAACATATATTTTATGCTTTAGGAAATTATTCCATAGATGAACACCTGTGAGCAAACATTCATTTGAAAAAGTGCTGGCTTCTATGGGGCTCCTGGGTGGCTCAGTCGGTTGGGCGGCTCAGTCGGTTGGGCGTCTGACTTCGGCTCAGGTCATGATCTCACAGTTCGTGAGTACGAGCCCCGCGTGGGGCTCTGTGCTGACAGCTTAGAGCCTGGAGCCTGCTTCTGATTCTGTGTCTCCCTCTCTCTCTGCCCCTCCATGCTCATGCTCTGTCTGTCTCTCCTTAAAAAACCTTAAAAAAATTAAAAAAAAAAAAGAAAAAGTGCTGGTTTCTAAATCTGCCTCAATTCGACGTTCATTTAGCATCTTGTAAAATGAGGATATTAATTTTTGTTTTTTTTGTTCGTGGTGGTGTGTTGAAATATTTGAATTAGTTGCCAACACTTCCAAATTGGGAGTTTTCATATAACATTCCAGATTCCAGGCTTTAAAAAAAATTTTTTTAATGTTTATTTATTTTTGAGAGAGACAGAGTGTGAGTGGGGGAGGGGCAGAGAGAGAGGGAGACACAGAACCCCAAGAAGGCTTCAGGCTCTGAGCTGTCAGCACAGAGCCCAATTTCAGGCTTGAACCCACCAATGGTGAGATCATGACCTGAGCTCAAGTCAGACATTTTACTGACTGAGCCACCCATGTGCCCCATAAGGTGTTTTTTTGTTTTGTTTTGTTTTGTTTTGTTTTGTTTTGTTTTGTTTTGAAAATTCAGTTTACTTCACCTCTCTGTGCCTCAGCAACCTGGTCTATGAAACGGGAATGACGATAGCACCCCTCTCACAAATACCACTCATTTGGAAATTGATGGAATGGTTTGCGTATGATGTTGTGAGGCTTAATGAACTGTTGCCTATCAAGTAATGAGTGTAGTTCTGGCACGTAGTCAATATTCCACTGATGCTGAAGACTGATCATGCTCAGCACCATGTCTGAACTCAAAGGACCAGGGTGTCCTCCTTTTCTCTGGTTTCTGAGGTTGGGCACCTGACCCATGAGTCTCTGGGTCTCAGCGTTTGCTAAATTGGTTGGCAGTGCTGAACAAGTGTATAAGGTGGGCAGGGGGTAGCCAGTGAAGACCCTCCTGCTGCACATCTACAGACAGAATGGGCAGTGTTGGAATTTTGTCCTCCTTCGCTTGGGCATGGGACAGAATCTGTATAGAATATGACCCCAAACTGACCAAAACCTGTAACAGATTTAGGGGCGCCTGGGTGGCTCAGTTGGTTAAGCATCTGACATCAGCTCAGGTCATGATTTCTCAGTTTGTGAGTTCGGACCCCACTCAGGATTCTGTGCTGACAGCTCAGAGTCTGGAGCCTGCTTTGTTCGGATTCTCTGTCTCCCGCTCTCTCTCTGCCCCTCCCCCGCTTGTGCTCTGTCTCTCTCTGTCTCTCGAAAATAAATAAATGTTAAAATTAAAAAAAAAAACTGTAACAGATTAAAAAAATTAACAAAACAGAGCTATATTTTCTGACTGTAATGCTGACTTAGAAATAATTTATAGATGCTATGTGTATATATATGTTTATATTATATAGTTAAACATAGAATATTTAAAAAAAAATTTAATGTTTATTTACTTCTGAAAGAGAGAGAGAGAGAGAGGGAGAGACAAAGGGAGGGAGGGAGAGAGAGAGAGGGAGAGACAAAGGGAGGGAGAGAGAGAGAGAGAGAGAGAGAGAGAGAGAGAGAGAATGCAAAGCAGGCTCCAGGCTCCGAGCTGTCAGCACGGAGCCCAACGTGGGGCTGGAACCCACAAACCACGAGATCATGACCTGAGATTAAGTCAGATGCTCAACCAACTGAGCCACCCAGGTGCCCCTAAACATAGGCTATTATATATATATATATATATATATATATATATATATATATATATATATGTGTATATTTATATGCATTACATCTGTATAAAGTCATATGTCTGAAACCCCAAACAACCATGTTAGTAAACACTTAGGTTAAAGAAGAAATGATCAAAAAATATATAAAGTATTTATAAATATTCCAATATGGTTTTCAAAGAATATTTGAAAATATTGTATGAAAATTATATATAGGGACAAAGATCCATAAAGAGTTGAGTCACTTTTCAAAAATAAGAGAAAGTGAAGAAGCCATAGAGTGATTATCCATCGTATCAGACATTTATAAAACTCACTACACATCTATCATTTTAAAACAATGTAATACTGTCCTGGTTATAGACAAATACACGTAGAACAAAACAGAGAGGTCAGGATCAGAGTGCTGTGTGAGAAGAGAGATATGCGGTACAAGCACCATTCATTGGGAATAGATAGAGTGTTTTGTATATGGGCCAATGCTGGTACACTAATTGGAGCAAAAGGAAGCTCTTTTTAAAAAAACAAAAACAGGGGCGCCTGGGTGGCGCAGTCGGTTAAGCTCTGACTTCAGCCAGGTCACGATCTCGCGGTCCGTGAGTTCGAGCCCCGCGTCAGGCTCTGGGCTGATGGCTCAGAGCCTGGAGCCTGCTTCCGATTCTGTGTCTCCCTCTCTCTCTGCCCCTCCCCCGTTCATGCTCTGTCTCTCTCTGTCCCAAAAATAAATAAACGTTGAAAAAAAAATAAATAAAAAATAAAAAAACAAAAACAAAGAATCTCAACTAAGATGGATTAGGAGAAAATAAAGTTATACAACTAAAAGATGGGCACACAGGAGAATAATTCCATCCATTTGTGTTACAGGAAGTTTTTCTTAACGAGACCCTAAAACAAATAATAAAAATTTGGATTTTGTTACATAAAAATAATTTTACAATAAAGGTCATCAAATAGCATTTTTAAATAAATATCACCACAGAAGATTTTTGCATGAATGGAACCAAGTAGGTATTAAATATCTAGAGGTACTAGGTACATATACATACTATCTAGAATACTAAAGGAATTTGTAAAATAAACCAAATAAAACCAAACGAAACCAAACCAAAACAAAACCAAAATACAGGAAACACATTAGGAAAGTAGCTAAAATGAATAGTTAATAGTTAAAACTGGCAAAAAGTTAAATGACTAAGTGACACACAGGGGGAGGGTCTGAATGGTTAACAAATAGAGAAATTCTGTGAATAAGTGGGGCTGTGCAATTAAAACAATGAGGTGCACATGCTCTCTAGCTAAGATTAGCAAAAACCTTCATGTTGATCAGTACCAATTATTGGTGAGAATGTGGTACAAAATATTCAGTGTTGGTGCTGTAGGAACTGGAATGGTCCTTCTACAGAAATGTACAATTATTAATGAGATTAATATTCATGTAGCCAACACTCAAGCATTCTGTTCTTCACAAATTAACGGTCACAGAATGCATAAGGGGGACTTTTTCAGGACATTCTTGGCAGCACAGATTGTAGTATTAGGGATCTGAAGATGATTTAGGTGTTCATCACTCTGAAAATTAATATGTAAATAGTTGTGGAGGCATTTTTCATCAGTAGCCATAGCTTTTTCCCAGTTCTTGCTCTTCGCCAGACAGGGCTTATTTCTGTGGCCCTAATTCCTACAGAGAGGTTCTTGACACAGTCCTGGAACCTGCCAGATTTCCCTGATGTCTGGATTCTGATAAATACCACCCCTTTCCCAGTCTTATTCCAGGCCCAAGAGGGGTGTAGTGATCTCCAGCTGTCTTTTTGCTAGTGCTCTCCTCCGGCTAATCCCTGCTTTGCTTCACTGTCCTCATTTTCCTTCTCAACTTTTCTATCATTCGTCTAATTCTGTATGCTGAATTTCTTACCTGAAATACTAGACTGGTTTTCTGATTGGAATCTGACTGATAAGGTATTTGGGCGGATCCCAGGATACGGACCCTGCAACGTAATACTGAGACTGAGAGACCCATCTGCCGCACCTTTAACACGGTGATAACTTCCTTGCTAATGGAAATTGAAATTATAGTAATCCATGAGAGGCAGAAAGGAGCATTAAGGCTACAGGGGCTTGAGGTGAAAAACACTGGTTGAAAGCAAGTATTTGGAAGATTGAGTAATGGCTTCATGTAACCATCATGGAAACGGTTCTGGCTACAAGGATACAGCTGTTTCCTTTCTCTTTTCTTTCTTTCTTTCTTTCTTTCTTTCTTTCTTTCTTTCTTTCTTTCTTTCTTTCTTTCTTTCTTTCTGTTTATTTCTGAGAGAGAGAGAGAGAGAGAGCAAGGGAGGGGCAGACAGATAATGAGACACAGAATCTGAAGCAGACTCCAGGCTCTGAGCCGGGGAAGGGGGTCTTGAACTCCTGAACCAGAAAATCCTGATCTGAGCAGAGTGAAGGATGCTAACCAATTGAGCCACGCAGGAACCTCGGACTACAGCAGTTTCTAACAGTGATGGAGAGTTTACAGAAAGAAGAGAAGCTCAAGGCTAGATATCTTTCCTGCTCTTGGTCACACTATGGTATTCAGAGATTTGAATTATTAGCACGTTCCAGAGACCATCACACAGGTCAGTTATATTGATGATATTCAGTTTGTTCCCAGGGAGCAGCAAGAAGCAAGCACCCAAATGCTTTAATGAGATATTACATGGTGTCAGATACTGGGAGATAAACACCACGGACATTCAGGTCCTTGCCATTGAGATGTCATGTCCACGGGTCTCCTAGGCTGGGGCATATTGAGTTATTTCCTCTAAAGGGAAAGATCACTTTAGATTTGGGTGCAAAACTTGCCATATTTAGTGTGTTGTTTCAAAGAATTTACTGAATAATGTGAAGGCTTTCTTTTGTGTCCTAATTCTGTTTGCTTCAGTATCTGTTGTTTGTCCCCCACAAAGCAATTCTCTCATATGAAACTCCCTCTGAAACACAAGATGACTTCTATATTCTTGAGTAGCCATTGCCTTGGACAATACAGACCCAAAGACATAATCCTTACAAAGTAGTGAGTTTCTATGTGGCAGATAAAAATTAAAGACAGTATCAGAGTAGAAGAGGAAACTATAAAACAGTACAAAAGAAAGAGCTTGAAGAGAGTGTGTTATAAAAGAAAGAGTATGACTCTGATCATCTTAAATGACAAAGAAAAAGCAATGTACACAAAACTAAGTTTCTGTGACCCATTTTTAGTGGCAAATTAGAGCTAAAACTCTGATCTCTTGACTCTTAAGCTATTTCAAGGACTCTTGCTACTATGCTATGCTTGCTTCCATGTTTTAATTTTTATTCTATACTTTTTGAGAGCCTCCTTCAGGGGGAAAAATAAGGATATATATGAAAATGCATACTACGAAGAAACGAGTTTTGAGAGTGGAAATTGTACACTTGAAGGAGGATGGCTATTATGAGAATTTCCATTAAAAACACTGTGCTACATTTTTCACCCAAAGCTCTGTGGTTTATTTTTCTGTCTTTGGGAATTTCACAAACAACTTGTAAAGTTCTAGCCAAACCTTTGAGGTTTGCCTTTCCATAAGTGTATGGAGCAAGCCAAAGGCTGCAACCGTAGCCAAATGAAACAATGGAAACCACAAGACCTGCTGGCCTGGCTCCTCGCTCCTCTACTTGATTTTGAACCCCTGGAGAGGAAACCACCTGAGTCACATTTGTGTATGGTTAGAGCTCTTGAGAACTAAGCCTCCTGACTAATAGTTTTTGCTTAATTTGAAATAAAGGGATCAAAGTATTGAACCCTAAGGAAGTAGAAACAGTTTTGTTCCCACCACTCCTGTTCTTTTCTTTTTAAAATCATTGTCTTAATTGCAAACGTTTAAAAGGAATCTCTGCATAGGTGCATGGAGCCAGGGCGTGCTTCTCTTTTCAGGAGTTCTGGAGGGCACAGTGATGCACATACCTTCTCAGAAAACCCTTTAAATGCATGGAATCCGCTGGGCCCCACCAGCTGGGGTGATGGACTGTATACTGCTCGAAAAGAGAGTTAACATGTTTTAAAATCATTGTACTATTCGCTAGTAAATTAAACGTCTAGGATATTATTCAGCAGAAGTTTATTTTTAACTACCTAGCTCAATTTATGTACGAGACAGGGCTGTGTCATACACTACATCTGTCTTCCTTGTCACTAGCCTTTTAGTGCCATGCCCTTCCCCAGTCCTAACCCTTATTACATTATAGTGCAAATTCAATTTAATTAAGACTTAACTATGCAGTATAATCTCTGGAGCCTGATTGCTGGAATCTCTTAAACTTTTCGTGCCTCAGTTTCATTATGCACTTTATTCTTCATAGGATTGTTGTGAGATTCAATGAATGAATACATACAAAATGCTTATAACAGTGCCTGGTACGTTGGGAATGTTCCGTAAATATTTGCTGCTGGTAGTAGTAATAGCAGCGGCAGCGTAAGCAGTAACAGTCGTAGTAGTAACAGTGGTAAGAGTAGTAAATTCCAATAGCATGTCAGGCATTGGAAAGTGAAGAAAATGGGAAATTCTGAGAAGCCTTATGCAGCATAATTAAAACTTTTAATTGACAGCATTTGATAATAGGCCCGCCTTCCTCTCCAGTGTCAATTGTGTTTTCATGGAGATCAAAAACTAAAGACAAACAAACTCTCAGGCTGCTGCTTCTTGCGTTTAGTTGAAGAGAATTCTTGGACAGCTGGGTACTTGTACTCACTAACCCGCTCAATTATTCATTTATTCTTTCGGCAATTGTTGAGTGACCTGATGTTCCTGTGTGCGCTAGGGTAGGGTAACTCTTGTTGCTGTAACAAAGTTCAGAATTTCAGTGGCTTAACAGAATACAAGTTTAATTTTGGTATTAAGTGTGGATGCTCCTGTATTCCTGTATGGCATGCAGCTTTCCTCTAGGTGGTGGTTGAGAGACCCAGCTCCCTTCCATCTTGTGGATCACTATCCCCCAGAGCCTCAGGGCGCTGTACTTCTCACCATAAGATGGAGGAGAAAAGGAGATATAAGGTAGCACTGTTGATTAATTGCTTTGTTCTGGAAAGGCCAAATACCCCTTCTACTTGACAAGACTCCAAGAGGACATGGGAAATAAGGATTCTGCTTGGGTAGCTCCTTTTCAAACACACCTCTCTTACACAGCGAGAGGGAGAACAATTTTTATTGTATGGTTATCCATTTCTTCCGTACAAGGATACAGGGATAAATCTAAGACTTGTTCTTATTTATCAAGGGAATAGTGGGGACACAGGCTGGAAACCAAGAGATGCAGACCCTCATTATGCCTGGGAGGTCAAGCAATGCTCTAGAGAGGAAGTGGGCAGCACGACTGCATGGTGAATGAGCAGAGTTCACCAGCACAAAAGGAAGGGTATCGCATTAGAAAAATAGAAACTATGATTTGCAGAGGTAGTGAACCAAGTAACTCCGAAAGACTGGCGCACATGTGTGGATAGCTGACTGAGAGATGAGGAATATGTTCAATTGAGTAATGCTTTGTAGAGGACATAAACTAATTTAAAAAATTTACCCTGAAAACAGAGTATAATATATTTGAAGGTGTTAGAGGCTCTGAAGCTAGTTGACAGATGAAGAAACATAAGTGGAGGGGGATGGAGATGGTAGATTATGCAGGAAATTTAAAGAATTTAAAAAATCCTTTTTGCAAGTGATTTCTGCCCTTTTTTGTGTGTTTCATAATACAGACAAAACAGAAACAAAATAGATTACAAGTCTTATGAGCTTTTGGAGAATTATAAATTACTTTTTGTTCCTTTAAAAGTTATATGGCAAAACAACAATAACGAGAGTCAACATAGCATGTAGGGTGCTATAATATAAATGGTACAATAAGCTTCACCATGCTGCACTCAAAGTAACAGACTGAAGCGCGCACACACACACACACACACACACGCACAATCTATTACATGGGGACCAAATCAATTAGGAATTGAATATAAAGAAAAGGAACATTTAGCCCTTCTTGTCTTTCTTCTGATCACTTACTTCCCTTACATATTCCATAGTTAATGTCCCAGTAATTGTAAATCCTCTAGGAGACTTAGCTTACATGTGAGTAACCACTATCCGCTCAATATTTTCTGAGAACTTGGCTGTCATTTGGGTTTGTCAAATATTTGAGGGTTATTTTCAAAGACTCCAGGCTGTCCAGTGCCAAGCTATCCTTGGCCTAGCAACTTACCCTTGATTCTTAAGTAGCTTCTTTCTAGAGAAACTTAATCTGCATGTTTCTAATCCATTTAAAATTAGATCATCAAAATATAGTTTTGTTAAGAGCTATCCAAAATCCTTGTGAGAGAGTTTCCTCATTTTTTTTTTCCAAATGAAGATGTCTAATTTGTTAAACTTCAAGTGGGTCGCAAAGCTAGAAACCCCTGAGAAAGGGATTTTAAAACTTGGCAGTCTCTATTCTGTTATCCCTAAGGCATCTAGTAGGTGCTTTGGAAGTTTCTTTTTGAATATGTTTTTAGAACATTCCTTGGAGTTCATTCATGTAAGGCTGAGTTCCTTCCTTTCCACCAAGCCACAGTTTTCCCATTTGGAATCTTTCCTGAATTCAAAGGAAGCTACACAGGTGAAATGTCATGATGGCTTCACAGAAAAACAGTCTGGGACAGATATTTGCAATTTTCAATTCAAGATAATCTTATGTACTTCTTGAAGCAAGGTTGTGTTCAAAAATCACTTCCTGCCGCAAGAATTCTGAATTTCATTGTATTTTCCTCCTGTTTGCTATCAGAATCAATCCCATTTTAAGACAACCCTTTTTGAATCTCCATTTTATGTATTTTTCTTACAGAAACCTAGAAAACTTACCCAATCACCATATACATGCTACATTAATTATAATTGAGTTATTTTATTTGATGTTACATAATTTCTTAGTTTATTGGTATTATTCACAAGTAAAAATAGAAGGTTAATTATTTATATCAACATTACCTCAGATGAATTGCATGATTACCTATCCCTAATTCCATTTATTCGCTGAAAAATTGGCTTGCCTTAATGTTCAAAAGTAATTTAGTTTCTATGGTGAAAACTAAGATGAATAGGATAAAAGAAATTAACATGCAATGCTCAGCTTAATTGTCCAAGTGTGCCGTGCTAACATGGGTTCCAAACGTTTAATGCTTATTCAAAGGAAATCCATAGCGTGTCATATAATTATTACTGATACTGTATTTGTAGATTGTTTAAGAGGGTTTATGTCTCATGAACAGTTAATACAGTTTCATTAAGCTTTCAGTCTACAGTGACAAATAAATGTTGGGGTCATGTATCATTCCTGCTGATCATACAGCCTTATCTTCTTCTAGCCCCTTAGCCACTCCTCAACTCTGATTGGCATTGTTTCTTTCATCCCCATTTCTCTGGCCTCCCCACACAAGGCTGGGTCTAATTGTTCCTGCTCTGTTAGCCTTTGTTTACATGGAAACATTCACATTACAATACATTTGCATTTTTCACTCATCTTCTACAAAATCCTACCAAGACTTCAGTTTCTGTAACATTCCTCAGCATTCCACTCCATCCTGAGGCACTCTTTTTCTTTCTGTAGCAACAGTCCACCCAGGTTGTCCCCCTGTATGACTGTCCACCTCTTCTCAGTCTCTTAATTTGGCTCCTCCAATACCTAAGTTTCATTAGTTCTTTATGACAACCTAATCAAGCAGGCATTAGTTTCATTAGTTTAGAAGTGATGGATTTCAAGATGCTTTCAGATTACACAAATAATGAATTGCAAAGCTATGATCTGAATCCAAGTCTATATGCCTCCAAAGCCATCCTGGAGCATGGTCGGGCTGGCTCCAGGGCTTGCCTTGTTTTTTCTCTGCTGAAGATATCATGGCACTACTGTTAGCTTTCTTTCTGTCTTTGAGGCTACTTCTCTCCTTGCCTATCTCAGCTCTAGTCATCCAGTCTCTTATATTTCATCCCCCTATATGCCTGGTTTTGAGTAGCACAAGTTCAAGTTCAAGTTTACCACTTTTTTTTTTCTTGCTGTTTGAAGACCTTGCTGCAAATCACAATAAGAAAGTAAAAGGCATAATGGTGGGATTGTTACAAAGGTTGAACAACCATACCAAGTTCCTCATAAATCCATATAACCTGCTTACTTCTAAATTAGTGATCATATTTTAATGCCAAGACACTGTAATCTATTTGTTCTCCTGTACAAAGGAGAAACTTAAATCCACTTAATAATTACATGATATCTCTTACATTTGTTTCCACAAAGATTTACAACCAAATGCTCCATCAGTAGAAGTTATGAAGTTTTAGCCATTTATAATTAACAAGAGAAAAATCAAGTATAATTAATCTTTGCCAACTCTCTCAGCTCTCCTGTATACTTTAGTTCTATCACTTTGGAAATCATTGAGATTTAGGTGTGATTGTAACTAATACATTCCCATACGTGTCTAACACCTCTTCTTAGCAACCCCAGACTTCCTTATGCACAATCATTCTGGGAAGTGTAGATTTATTCCCTTCTGAGCATTTTCAAAAAGGTGCAAACTGAAGTGTAAATGGCATTCATCTCACCAAATCAATTGGAATGTAGCTGCTGTTAAGGTGGTTTAAAAAAAAAAAAACAAAAAACAAAACAAAACAAAACAAAAAACCAAAAAAAGGAACATAATGCCTCTCTAAGTGATAAAGATTTTGAAAACAAAGTATCTAGGCACTGACATCAAATGGAGACTTAGTTCAGGCAGTTTGATTTGCATCTTTAATTTGGGGACAGTCATCATTCTGGTGTGAGTTAAAGATAAAGCTTGGAAACCTGACTAAAAAATGACATAGGTCGCTCCCAGTGTAGTCTATGCCTGCTTCAGGAATGAGTGTGCTTCTGGAAGAGAGGTAAATGGGACTTTGCTCAGGTGACAAATCTGTTCTGTTCTGTCATGCATGTAAGCACAATCTAAGGCTACTGTGAGGGTAATTTCATTTTCAAATAATTTATTCATTAAACACTATCTTCCACATCTTATGAAGACCCAATGAGCATAAGAAAAAGAAAGAAAAAACACCAATGGTTCTATTAGAAACTACAATCAATCTCATCGATTCAAAAAGTAAATTGCAACCCCACTCCCTCCTACCCTTCCAGATTGAGTCTTTTAAATGAAAGAACTGGGATTTAAGAATCTTTGTTCCTCTTGTGCTTCTCACAGTAATGACACACACATACAATAGAAATTCAACAAATGGTTGCTGTAATAAACTACAGACATAAATATTGCTGCTCTTCAGACATGGAGAAGCTTAATAGTCTACCATTACAAGGTTTGAAGTTGAAATTAATTGTTTTCTTATTTGTCAGACCTGGGTTTTTCAAATGGCTAAGCAATGGGTTAATTTTGACAGGTAAGTTTTATAGTTTGGATACACATTAGACATTTGGTTTTAATTGAGGCTCCCCCCCCTCCCAACCACCCTCAGGCCACCCAAAAGCTTCCTTGTAAGAATATGTTTATAACTGTATGTATTTTCCCTGTCACCATTTGCTGATGCAGTATTTAATTTCTTTCATTTATGGCCTAAAGTATAATATTCTGCCAATTGAAAAAGAGTTCACTAAGTATGAAAAAATATATTTTCCAGTTTTCCATGAGGAAATCCAAACCTCCGTAGCTCCATTTGGATGCTGCATTTCACTATTTTGTCCCAATTCACTAGTTACAGATGTTTTTAAAAGTGCTGGAAGGCATAAGACCAAGATCTAACAGGAATATGGAAATTAACTCAGTAGGTATCCCAAATTTTATTTCCTCTCAACCTTCATGTTAAACTTACATAAAACTAATATAACCAGTGGACTCATTCAATTTAGTCTTTTTAATGCATGAAAATAATTGTTTCATTTCCCGATTTTTAGGTAAAAGACCCCCCCCCACACACACACAGCAAGAAAGAAAGAGAAGAGATTGATTTCTTAACAATTTCTTTCCCAAATCTGGAAGACAGCAAAAGTCCTAAAACTTTGCATTTCATTTATTGCTGTCTTCATGAGTAGGAGAGCATCTGTAGACTCTAAGAAGTATATACTCCAGGAATCTGAGGGCCAGATCAAAAAATGTCACTTTCCTAGCACAAGAATAAGTTCATGGTGAAGAGATTATTAATTTATAGAATTAATCTCCCCTAAAGAGATGGTTTGTAACTTTGTCATAAATTGAGAGGTTTGCTATTTAATTCATTTTATTTAAAGGAATACACCCTCTCAGGAACATGGCATTCTGTAAGGAATTGTGAGAAAATACAGTTAAAAAAATAAGTATTTTTCTAGTATTATTGAAATGAGAACAAGACATTATTTGAGAGGTATCAGCACTTGAGCCATTAGAAAGTTGTATTTTATAGAAAAGCAAAGATAATTTTCCAAGCTCTACCACAGCCTAAATGAAATATCCCTCAAGACCACACAGACGTCTTTGCTTGGATTGCATGCTCAGCATATATTTTTATAGTAAGAAAAAGATGCCACAGTTTGCAAATATAAATATTTCCAGGAACCAGAAAAGAATGTTAAAAAATTGTATTCTATGTGAAAAATTGGTGTTCTATTTCATAAA
The DNA here is from genome assembly GCF_018350175.1 of Felis catus. Lineage (NCBI taxonomy): Eukaryota > Metazoa > Chordata > Mammalia > Carnivora > Felidae > Felis > Felis catus. The sequence continues at coordinate 41,209,714 of NC_058376.1, forward strand.
CTAAACTTTTGTTAAAGCATACAATTCAACAAATACATGTTGATCTAGGCAAATAAATATGAGACATAGTCTCTATACTGAGGAAATTCACAATATGAAAGGATAGACTAGAAGGCACATACCCAGCACTACTAGTCCAAGCTTGTTGATGTCCTGATGGTTTAAATGCAGACACTAGAGAATATTGATCCTGTCTGGGTTTGTCCACTGATGGCTTCCTACTTGAGGTGATATTTCAATTTCAATGGATAGTTTTTCTTCATGAGTTAGCATAAATTGATTGAGTTAAATTTCATAAGAAGTAGATCATTGAATAAATTGCCTGTCTCTCTTTACTTCTCTTTATGCTTTTTAACAATAATGCTGTTCGTTGAAAATTATTAAAATATAGGTGTATAATCAAATAATTTTAGGTGGGCCCAAGAAGTATGACCTACATAGAATTGGGTGTGTTTGAACCATACTAGATTTTACCTTAGTATTTTATTGCAGTCAAGAAAATAGACACAATTGCATGTGCATGTACACACATATATGCACATACAAATTCAATGAAAAAATATTAAAAACTGATACAGATTTTCTTGAACTTTTGTTTGGAGGAGGTAAAATAAATATGTACACTGCACATATTTTTAATATTTCCTTCTAAATTTGCTCTTGTCCCTAATGCTTCTCAAATCTCACATCTTGTCCTCTGTGCTTATTCCCTTAACGTTTGTTTCCATTGTCAGGAGGGGAGAGGGAGAGGGGAGGGAAGGAAGGAAGAAAGAAAGGAAGAAAGGAAAGTCCACTGCCTGGCTGCCTACCTACCTACATCTACTATATATTTTTTTGGCACACATATTTAAAGTGGAGATACAATTCACATGCCAAAATTCCCATCCTTTTAAATGTGTACAGTTTGGGGGCATCTGGGGGGCTCAGACGGTGAAGTGTCTGACTCTTGTTTGTGGCTCAGGTCATGATCTTAGGGTTCTTGAGTTGAGCCCCACCATCAGACTCTGTGCTGACTGTGTGGAGCCTGCTTGGGATCCTCTCTCTCTCTCTCTCTCTCTCTCTCTCTCTCTCTCTCTCTCTGTCTCAAAATAAACCTAAATAACAATCCCTTTCTAAAATCTTGGAATACATCCAAGACCACAATTTTTAAATTTTTTTTTTCAACGTTTATTTATTTTTGGGACAGAGAGAGACAGAGCATGAACGGGGGAGGGGCAGAGAGAGAGGGAGACACAGAATCGGAAACAGGCTCCAGGCTCTGAGCCATCATCAGCCCAGAGCCCGACGCGGGGCTCGAACTCGCGGACCGCGAGATCATGACCTGGCTGAAGTCAGACGCTTACCCGACTGCGCCACCCAGGCGCCCCCATCCAAGACCACAATTTAAAAATTAGTGAAAGAGTGTTTGACAATATTCAAACCTTGCCCTTAATTAAAATTTAGACTTCTTTTTGTTAGTCAAGCATGATGTGGGGACCACATCACATGTGTAATTTCCAAATGATAATAGAAAACAGTCAGCCTAATTTTCCTTTTTATAAATGTCAGCAGGGAATGATAATAATTACATTTTTGCAATGCTCATTACATATCAGGAACTGCAGATAAAATATTATTTGTGAATCTCACAATGATGCTAGAATGGATAAGTTTTCCCTTATTTTAACAGATGAGAAAGCTGACACAATTCCATTGAGAACACAGACAAGAACTTAGAGCAACTTTGTCTGTCTCTAGCATCCTCACTGTTCCCTCTATGCCAGGATGATTTTACACGAAGCACTAATGACAACATATTCTAAATATGTGAGCACAGGCACTCGAAAATAAATTGGCTAACAAAAATAATCAACAACAAACTTCCTAAGGCTCCCAATTATCTTTGACCTCTTCATCCCCTCTCTCGCCCATAAAAATGGATATACTTATGTGCATGCTGAAAATAGTCAATTCAGGAATATTCTCCAATTGCCGAATGTCATCAAGTCCAAGGCAGCACCATGGCTTTTGCTTGGAAACTCTCTGGTTGTGAAGGAACAGAAATCTTTCTTAAACTAACCTTTTAGGGAAAAGTAAGCTTTGAAGATCTGATTTCTTAAAATGCCATTCCATGAATGATCTACCATAGATACTCAAAGCAAAGTACTTGAGGAATGAGTCCATCAGTGACCAGGGATGGTTAAGTATTGATAGAGGTTATTTGAAGCACAAAAAAATAACTAATGTTAAGCACTTAAAAATTAGCTAGGGCACTAAAATATAAAATTTTAATATGATGGTACCCGTCCACAATTATAAAATTTCTGTGCTGATCTAACTACACCTTTGGAGTTTGTTGGTTGACACAGACATTGATCAGAAAGGTACAGATAGAAAATTTTATCTATTGTATATAGATGTAAACTTTCAAACATCCCATGATGTTTAAGACTTTTTCAACCACCACTAAAATGGCATCAGGAAACTACAGGTTAAAGCATAAGACAAATGAAACAGGTAGCATGATGGATACAGAGTGTCATGATATTCCCTGAGGGAAGAATTCGAATAACATTGAAAATAACTCAGTGTGGATGTCTACACTGAGAGGAGGCAAAGGATCCCCTACAACAACTAAGAAAAATATTATCTGCTAATGAGCCATTTCCAATTGTAACTGAGTAATGTAAGAATACTAGATAGAAAGTTTTAGAAATAGTTGTTTTCTAGTACTAACCAGCTAGATATAAAATCATTTTTTCTTTACTTCAGAAATGTGTTGTACTGTACAGAGAATTTACAGTTTTAAGAAGAATGATTGATGTGTTGAATTTGAAAAAGTTCACATAATTTAGTAATATAACCTCCTTTTCTGTTATGATTTGAAGCGTTTGCAGCTGTAATGGCCTTTGAGTCCCTGGGATAAAGGACTCAGCTAAAGCCAGGAGTTGCCTATAAAGTTCTCTTTGACAGAAACTGGGATGGAATCCAGGCTCATTTCAGCAATATTTGTGGAGAAGAGGATTGAACTCAATATATTTGACCCAAAAGTGCATTTTTGGGGCTTGCACCATATTTATTAAAGCCTTGCGGCAGAAGTAGAAGTTATTGAATGGCTGAGAGCTGGCTTATAAAGACACAGTTCTTAGCAGGCATAGTTCAATTCGACATACTTTTACTGATCACCTACCTGGAGCCATATCCTAGGCTAGGAACTCACAGCTATAAAAAAAGAAAAAAAAAGCAAATATCATCCATAGACTCAGACAACTCAAAACCTAGTAAAGAAGGCAGATATAACTAACTATAGCTCAGTATGATAAAAGATTGTACAAGAGGAAACACAGCACAACTGACAGTCATATACTGAAAAAAAAACCAGGACTACAATCACGGAAACGTAGCATTTCAGCTGGGTGCTGAGGAAATGGTGCATGATCAGTGTGTGTGTGTTGGGAGATGAGAGAATGGGGGGCAGGGTTACAGCTAAAAAAATTAGTAAATTCAGAATATTGTCCAGGAATTAAAGTTAGTATTTCAGGAAGCAACATTTTGGCTGGATTATAAGATACATATATTTGTAAATGTTTTATTTTTGAGAGTGTGAGTGAGGGAGGGGCAGAGAGAGAGGACAAAGGATCCAAAACAGCCTCCCTATTGATAGCAGACAGCCTGATGCCGGCTCAGGCTCCAAATCAGGAACCAGTGAGATCATGACTTCAGCCTTAATTGGATGATGCTCCATTGAACCATCCAGAATACATATTTAATACAAAAGTAAATACATATTTTTAAAGGAAAATATCAGGGTAAATTATTTGACACATGGTTTAACAATAGTATATTTGAAATTAAGACTTTCATGTCATTGTCAACGATTCAGCTGTAGTTGGAAAGGCAGGTTGGCCATATAAGAAGAAAGATGAGAAATTTGGAAATCAAACAGAGAATGGTTAGTCGTTGTTTCACTACTTACCAGTCCTGTGATCCTGTATATAGTTTCTTATTGCTGCTGTAACAAACTGCCACAAGCAATGGCATAAAATAATGCAAATCAATTATCTGACAGTTCTGGAGATCAGAAGTCCAAAATGGATCAATATATTTCTTCTAGAGGTGCTGGGGGAAATTTTTTTTTTTTTGCCAGTTTTAGCTGAGAGAAGCCACCTATATTCTTTGGCTAGTAGCACTTTCTTCCATCTTCAAATCCAATAATACTGCATTTTCAAATCTCTCTCCTCTCCGACTACTTCTGTCATCCCATCTCTGACTCAGTCCTTTTTGTCTGTTTCTTGTATGGACCCTTGTGATTACATTAGGTCTACTCAGATAATTCAGAATCATCTCCCCATATCAAAATCCTTAACTTAATCACACCTGCAAAACCTTTTTGCCATGTGATGGAATATATTTATATTTACTGGGGATTAAGATGTGGACATCTTTGGGGGACTATTATTCAACCTCCCATACTGTGGGAACATTATCTAATTCCCAGACTAACTTTTTCTCATTTGTAAAATAGGGGTAATAATAGTACTATCTTACATGGTTGCTCTGGGGCTCAAATGAGAAAAATAATATAAAACAGTCAACATAGTATTCAATAAAAATCATAATAACCATTGTCATTGCTGTTAATGGTGTTGCCATTTTGAGGGCTCTGAATGCCGGGTTGAGTTTTACCCACTTTATTTGGCAACATAAATCTGACCCTTTTAGGAACAAGGATTATGCTATGAGAATTTGATACGTCATAATGTTGACTGTCATAAAGTTTGTGTAGGGAGATTGAAGACATAGGGGGCTCTCAGGGAAGGGGGACTAGTATCAATATTCAAATGGACTATAGGACAAACTACAGATATTTGCAATGTATGTGATAGGTGTGGAATACTTAGGATTTTTGGAGGCCCTGAAAGTTAATAGGAAATGATATCATTCCAATAGAAATCTGGGGAAGAATGTGACAAAAATTCTGTAAGAAAGGATCACTGGTTAACAACAAATGTTGAAGGTGTATATTCTAAATCAATAGAAAACAAGTAAAAACAAAACAATAAAATAGTTAATTGACAGGGTTTTTTTAGGGTAATGCTCATTGTTTAGGAGCATTTGTAGATGAGTTTGGAGGGTAAACTGACAGCTACAACCTTACGCAACACTTAACAGATGTGTACCAAGAGCTTTAAAATAGTCACAGTCTGGCCAATAACTATGGACACTCTGGTGTCGAAAACATTTTTTATGCAAAAAATGTATTTACTCTTTCTTAGTTCTTTTTCTGCTAAAGCAAGAACACAATAAACATTAAATTCCAATGTGGATTATACAACGGACCACCATGTGCAAATGTCAAAGCAGGTTCTAATAGTCAGTAAGATATTCACACATATTGGGACCATAAAGGAGGCAATTTGTTGGAGACAGAGAGAAAGATAAATAAGATTTCCTAGAGAGACTCCCCTGTGTTCCCCACCTTGAACCCACGGGACAGTTGGACCGACCTTTTACTTCAACTGGAAGAGGAACACCAGTGGCACCACAGAGAGAGCTTAATATTGTATCTCTGTCATTAGTGGAATACGATGAATGACTATGGTCCAGGAGATTTAGAGGATGAGGGGTGTAGTGGCTATTTTGGTGAAACAGAGAGAGGTGCTACTGCCTTATAATAGGCCTACAGTATGAGAATTTGTTTAAATAAGAAATGCTTGAGTTTTTGCTATGATCCATAAATGGGCCAAGAGAAAGAAAGAACTATCTATTAAGGGCCAAAATAGTGAGTAATGTCTCTTTAATGGGTAATGAGACCTCACCTTTTGGAAGCTGGAGGGGAGCTAGCCATATTCACAGGGGTTAATAAGAAATTAGAGACAACTGAGAGGCACATTATGCAAAATACAATAGAACTTGCTCAGTGGTGGCCTCTGGTAAATTTAGAAACATATTCACAAAAGCATAGACTTTAAACATCTGTCAGGTCTTGAGAGTACCAAGCTAGCTTATAAAAATTCCAAGCAAGTTAAAATGTCCTGATTTCCTTACCTCTTTTTTTTTCTTTTTCTACTGCAACCCCAGAAAAGAAACAAACAGAACAAAACAAAACAAACAAATAAGCAAACAATGGAAAACATTCAGTAGCTCAGAGAAGGAGGACTTTCAGAAGAAACAAAAACGCCAATCATCTTTCATTCCTGAAGTCTGGTGTTCCATCTGTTGAACAAGATCTGAAAAAGTTGAGAATATTCATCTTTGAAAGAAGTTCAAAGTTTCTATTATTACCTGAGGCTAAATGCATTTAATTGCTGAATTGAGATTGCATTCAGTGATTTAAAGTTGTAATAAGACTTTCTCTTACTTAAAAATGATTTAAAAAAACCTTAAATGTGGTTTTAGAGGGAGAGTGGGAGAAAACACAATGCGGCTGCTTTTTATTACACTCTGTGAATACTGGTTATTCAATGCACTTGCTACACATACGTGAAAATTGACTCAAACCATCATTAATATTAATACAAACTGGTAAATAATCTAAATATTCAACAAGGGAGGTCAAATAAATGATGAGATAATCATAAATAGAAGTTTACATGGTTCTTAAAGACTATTATTTTATCATAAGATCTTGGGCAACTGTTGCACAATGTATCTGTTTATTTTAATATAAAATTAACGTAAATTATTTATCAGAGAGGACTGTAATAATATTTTCCATTGTTCTGGAGGGTGTGTCAATTTGGGCTAAATTGAAGAGAACTGATACTGCCCATTAGGCTTAAAGCTTAAATTTTTGCCTTAAATATATAATATTTTGAGGAGGGAAGGACATAGAAATATACAAATTCAAATGACAACTATCCTATTACTGCCCTATGAATTTCGTCAGGGCAATCACTGAGAATTTACTCAGAATATTACAAAGGATAATAAAATAGTAGTGATTGTGATACTGCAATTTTTAGATACTTAGTATCTAGTTGACATAAAAAAATACAGTCTTATAATATGAAAAAGGAACAATGTCTGTGATTCACTGAACAGTCTCTTCTCTGTCAGGGAATACTCCTCAAAGAAGTTCCTAAAAAAGAAAGATTTATTTTTTCTTTCAACACATATTTATTGAGTGTCTATTATAAACCAACGAACAGACCAATTTCTAGGAATAGGGAACCTAACATGCATGGTTTTGGTATAGTAAGAGACCTAGATGTTAATCAAATAATTACTAATGCCTGTAAAATCAACACTATGATAGTGCTATTAAAGACAGCATGAGGTTTTCAGAGATCATACATTAGATTGCTTCTCCGTCTTTTGGCTAAGATCAAGTGTAAGAGATCATATATCAGAAAAGCTTCAGTTAGTAGTGCTAATTCATCAAGTTTTTACATCAGAGAAGTGGAAAGAAGAGCATTGGAGGCTGAGAAAATTGGATGTGCAAAGGCCAGGGTAGAAGGAACTTTACAAAGTGAAAAAGGGTATGTGACTTGACATTTAACACAAGAGGAAAGGTGTTATGAGATATAACTAGAGAGATAGATAATAAGCAGGCCACACAGGACTTCATAGGTCATTTTGGAGTTTTGAATTTTGCAGTGGTAAACATTTTGGTTATTTAACATTGCTTTTAGGTTGAATATTTCGTTTAAAAAAGTAAAGGCAGTAAAGACATGAACTCCAAGTGTTGAAGATTCCTTAGAGAAGTCTGGCAATGAAAGGAAGGAACCAGGGCAGTAGCTGGAAGGTACTGTCAGTGTGATGAGAAGTATTTTCAATTGGCAGAGACATCAGCATACTTCCAAGCCAATGATGGGATTTGTGGTGAAAGATAACAAAAGCATCTTAAAATTTTATTGTCTATTTTCACACCCACCAAAAACAAAAAGACAATTTTTTCAAGAACAAGTACAGAACAAGTGTATCCTTAATGAAACGAGCACATTGGTGTGATATTTTCATATTCATCAGTGTGTTTTTATTACCGGAATTCTATTTTGCTCCCATCTTGTCTTCCCATTTCAGGATGCAGTTATGTGAGTCTAGGAACATGGGTCCAAAAAACAGAAGTTGAACAGTGGCACAACAGAGAAAAAGTTCTTGATTTTTGAGCTCAAAAAATTGTCACCTGAAACTCATAACAGATAATAATTTGAAAATATTTGATTTGTCAGAGATTTTTTTTTTAGTTACAAAATATTTTGAAGTAAGGAGGACAGAATATGTATAGATTAAATACAGATTTGGGAATAATGAATACAGATGTAGGTGCCAGTTTTCCCATGAATTTCATAAAGATCCCATGATCAGAAGAGAAAGGCTTAGAGAGGCAGGTTTTGAGAAGGAACTAGTTCCAGAGAAAGGATGTGAAGAAGGCAGATGTCTTGGGGTAAATCTGAAGGAGGAAGAAACTCATAAACAGTTTTCATTTGAGCCCTTATGACATCAGACTGTTAGATTTTCCTCTACACCAGCAGTCTGGTGATAGGATAAATTATACATATAAAAACCTCCAGAGACATATGGGAGAGATGTTCCTACAAAGAGTCACATGTCGCCGGAGTATTGTGAGAAAGCAGTCCTATTTTCTCTTGCCTTGAGAAAGGCATAGAAGTTTGAGGATAAACTTCCAGGGACCATGAAGGGCAGAAGCTGTTTCAAAACTTGTTTGGTTGTCAGGTTCTAGCAGATATCAGTGTGGTACTATCGTTAAGTCACCCCGATGACACATTCAAGACAGTGATGGGATTGTTAACCTCAACAGATACCAGAATGAACAAACTCTAAATCATGCGGTTTTACCTTTTCCAGATTCAAGCTTGATACATAAGCCAGGAGGAATTTGAATGGCACTCTGGGGAAAAGAAGGAGGGGGATCAGTGAAAAATATTGGTTGAATCCTGAAATAATGAATACATCTAAAAGTAACTAGATTAATTTTTATAACCAACTTTGGACTTGAAATATAGGTTGTTATAGAAAATAAAGCTGTTTTTATTGAACATCTGAATTTTGTTACTTGCAAAAGTTGTGCTCACTTCATAAGGAATCAGCTACAATTCAAAATTGTAAGTCACAAAGTGTATCTTGTGATCTAGAATGTTAGAAATTGAAAAATGATTCATATTTGCCCAGACCTTGAGTAGAGAAAAAAAAATTAATGAAAGTTTCTGTCAAAGATAGGACAAGAGCAAAGGGATCTAGCTAAGTTTTAAGCCAAAAATAAAGCCAGAGATATACATTTGGAAAACCAAGTCATATCACTGAAAGGTGGTGAGGGAGAACTAAAAGATAAATAACATTGGCATATCATTATTAATTGTTTACAAACTAACACACTAGCTGAGGGAAACTTCTGAAGGTAACACAAAGAAAGGGGGTGATGAATGAGGATACAATAATCAAGAAATTGGAATTTGACATACATAGTGACTGCTGAAAATTGAGTGAAGATGTGCTTTGGGATAGTGAAAAAGGCATATTTAGTGAAAGCCTACAAGCAACAATCCCATACCAAAATCAAAGTGTACCAACTCATCCTCCTGTCTTCCCCAACTGACATTACTCCCTCTTGACTATACCATTATTCAACAGATAGGTTACTCCATTCAAAAATAAAGTCAATAAAGGAACCCACAGAAGACTTAACCATAGATTGTACACCCCCATGCTCACGTTCCCCAGTAAAAGGCCTGTGGTTTACATATCTGCTGCTAACAAATCAGTAAATTCCCCTGGAGTTACAGGGATCCCATTAACAGAAGCATCCCCTTGAACAATGGGGGAAGAATTAATCTGTTCTATAAACTCAGAGGTAAATTTTGAGCAATTGAACTATTTTCGTCTTTTGGAATATATAAATTAGGTAATTTGTTCAGTTATTCTTTATACATAATTTGATTGAATTCTGTATTTAAACCATTTTTGCATTTTTATATTCTTGGGGGAAAGCTCAAACCATTTATTTGAGGAAGAGCAAATTAATAAAAAAGTATTGCCATATGGACATTGAAATTTTCTTGAAGTATAGTTGACATACGATGTTAGTTTCAGGTATACTACATAGTGATTGGACAGTTGTGTACAATGCACTATGTTTACCATGCTAAGTGTAGTATTCTCTTTTTCTTTAATACTCTGTAAGAAGAATGTATTTTTCATAACGTGAAAAATTTCATTTAAAAGACTAAGTTTAGATGAAAAGTTTTTGGTCAAAAGTATACTTTGGTCAAAAGTCTATATATATATATATATATATATACACACACACATATATATATATACATATATATATATTGCATATATATATACATATATATATTGCATATATATATACATATATATTGCATATATATATATATATATATTGCATATATATATACATATATATATACATATATATATATTGCATATATATATACATATATATATTGCATATATATATACATATATATTGCATATATATATATATATATATTGCATATATATATACATATATATATACATATATATATATTGCATATATATATACATATATATATATACATATATATATATTGCATATATATATATACATACACATATATATATTGCATATATATATATATATACATACATATATATATATTGCATATATATATAGTCCCAGATCTCAGGGTCTTTAAAAGTTTCTCACTTATACAACTTAACCAGCACATATCAGCGGGTTCTTCTTATCACTGTTGCTCTCCATTATCATTGCAGTAGGGAAAGAGTAGCAGCAGGGTAAAACATGCAATGCCTGAAGAGCTTCCATCCAGAATTTTCACATTAACACTTCTCTCCATACTTAACTGACCAAGGGAAATCACATTGCATGGCCTACTTTCCAGGAATGCAGGGAAAGGCATTCCTACCATGTAACTGGAAGCAAGGAAGACTGAAAATATTTCAAAAATACTAATGATGGCCTCAAGTGGTAATGATTATTTTCACTAAAATGGTAAAAAGGGGGTTAAGGAAGAAGAAATTCATGCAAAAAACCATATATAATATACATATTATATATATACATTCATATATACACATACATATGTAGCTTCAATATATATAATGATTTATGTATAATTAAAGACAAGGAAGAGGAAAAACAAGAGTAATTCAGGGATTTTTAGTTACAGTGACTGCAAAAAAAGTACATTAAGAGGACTATAAGACCCCTGAGAATTGTGTAAAAGATGGTAATAGATAATTTGTTTTGGAGAGAGAGTGTGCAAGTGTGGGATAGGGACAGAGGGGCAAAGGGGGAGAGAGAGAGGATCTTAGCTTCATGCTAAACACCAATCTCACTAAGGGTTCCACTCCAGGCTCCATCCCATGACCCTGGGATCATGGCCTGAACAGAGCTCAAGAGTTGGACATTTAATCAACTGAGCCGTCCAGGTACTCCAGGGACAGATCATTTAATTTTAGACTTACTGAATTCAGTGTAGAAATAACATACAGTTAGAAATTCAGCTGTTTCTTAGGAAAGATTTGGAAGTGACTGATTTGGAGATGGTAGCTGAAACTGTGGACTTAGCCAAGATTCCAAAGCAAGAAAGTGAACATAAAAATGGCTGTGGGCAGATTCTTAGAAATTAGCATAATAGAAAGATGGAGGGGAAAGATGCATACATATGAGTAAGGGAAGAGACACTAAGAGGATTGCAAGATAAATGGGATAGTTCGATGTTAGGACAGCCAACAGATATCTTTGGAATGACCTATCATGACAAATGCTGTGAATTTATTCAGCAGGAGGCAATTGAAGGAAAATATTTAGTGTTTTAGGTCAATGGGAATTTCTGAAGAAAGATTTCTAGTAGAGTGGGAAGGACCTATACCAGAAAAACAAAGGGTTAACAAGTGCACTCATAGTGAAGAAGTTAATTGTAGTCCTTGATTACAATTTTTTGAAGATGAGGACTATGGAGAAAGTGAGAGGTTTTTAGATGAGAGCTACCATAGATGAGTGTAGTATTACATTGGCAAGGAAAATGAACAAAAATAGAAATAGAAATTGTGATATATAGAAAAGTAGATGATAGAAACTGATGTTAATAGTGAAATAAAAATGAAACACACACACATATAGTCCTTAATGGTCCTTGTCCAAGTTTTAATCAGTCCCTGATAGCTATCAAACATTTATCTAGGATATTCCCTTCACTAAATAATTGTTGACATGAGTGCTAGTCATATGAACAAATTATAATATAGCCCTTCTTTAACTATTTTGCTCTATCAGTAACTGTGAAAGGTGTGTGAAAATTTCTGGCTATAATTTTGAAATTATTTTTATTATTTTTTGAATTTTTCTAATGTAATTTGAGTTTATTCTATTGGGGCATAAACATATTTTTTCCTCAGCAAAATTAATTGTGGTTCTCAGCAATTTTTTAAAAGTTTATTTATTTTGAAAGAAAGAGAGACAGAGAGAGGAGTGAGCGAGAGAGAGAGAGAGACAGCAGGGGAGGAGCAGAGAGAGAGGAAGAGAGAGAATCCCAAGCAGGTTCTGCACTGTCAGCACTGAGGCCAATGTGGGGCTCGAACTCATGAACTGTGATTTCATGACCTTAGTTGAAATCAAGAGTTGGACGCTTAACCAACTGAGCCATCCAGGTGCCTCAGTTCTCAGCAATTTTACTATGATATGCATGAATGAAGCTTTCTTTTTGTTTATCCTGCTTGAAACTTGTCTCATTTTTTAAAGCCAGGGTTTTATGTCTTTCATCAGTTTGGAAAATGCTTAGCCATTATTTGTTTGAATAATATTTGTATTCCACTGTCTCCTAGTTCCTTTCGAGATTCCGTTTTTATATAGATTTCTTCTTCTCTATTCTCTGTCTCCAGCTTTCTGTTTTGTATTTTCTCTTTTATTTTTCCTTGCTTCATTCTGGATCTTTTCTCTCTTTGCTTATGTCAGTTTATTAATTTTCTCTTCATCTCTGTTTATTATATTTTTTCAGTTCTGATTTCCATTTCTTTCATTTTGTAATTTCCAATTTTCTGCTAAAATTTCTAATCTTCTCATTTCCTTGAATATCTCAGGAGTAGCCAAAGATTGCGTCTGATAACTCTATTGTTTGTAACTATTTTACATCTAGTATTTATCTTAGCCATTTTTAACGGAGAAAGAATTTGAGATCTGAAATAATCACTTGAAGCTGAGATACATTTCCGCAAGGACCTTTCTTCCTCAGTTCATTTTTAGAATATAGGTCTTAACAGTCCCATCCCAGAGCAGGTAGTTATTACTCTGTACTTGGTGAGCTCTGAACTCACCACCCTCCTAAATACCTTTTTTTCTGAAACTCAAAGACATTTTAAGGGAAAATTAGCCACAAATGCTGGATTCACATCTCTGATTTTCTGTGTTCCTCTGAATCTTGGCCTTATTATTTTCCCTTGCCTTTTAAATTCTCCAAGTACATTTTTTTCAAGTGTGTATATATATTTATATATATATATATATATATATATATATATATATATATAATATGTATATTTTTTTCAAGTGTGTATATATATTTATATATATATATATAATATGTATTTTTTATTCAAGTGTATATATATATGTATATATGTGTGTGTGTGTGTGTGTGTGTGTGTGTGTGTGTGTGTGTATAGTGATGTCAAGTTTTCTCACTTTCTTCACTAAGGTGATTGTTTCTAATTAACCTGGTCAGCCATCAAGAACCAGCAGAACTAAACCCCTATGCTGAATTTTAAAGAAATATCCAGATGTGAGCATCAGCTAGATTGTGAGATATTTTTAGGACAGAAACTCTAATATATTCACTGTCATTACCAATTTGTTACATAGAAAACAATCAACAAATATTTAAAATTGAACATTAGCTGTTCTCTTAATTTCAAGTACCTTCATTTAATAAGAAATTTGAGGGTGTTTTCCTAGATACTTCTGCTTACATGATTCTTCTTTTTGACTTGCAATCATATGAGATAACTTGCATTTTTTTTGCTGCCTATTTACTCCATCTAGATTTTTCCTGCAATTATGTCATCACTTGCTAGCCAAATTTATACTGGATTTCAGATTCTTGTTTCCAGCTATCCCTACCCTCCTTTTGCCCATCTGCTCAGCAGCCAACTGCTTAGACTAGTCTCCTTCCTACTTGACACCTATTTTTTAAATCTGATGACTACCCTAAAATGCACTTAAGGTGAAGGTTAGAGACAAGTGTTTATTTCTATAGCATTCTTCTTAAATTCCGAGATCTTAAAAATAACTGGATTGAGAGAAATTTCTAAACAATATAAGGCATTATTCTTATATTTCAGGTTTCATGTTAATTGTTTAGACATTTGAAATCTGATTTCCTTTCTCAAGGCCATTTTTATTTTCAGTTTGCAGGGCATGTCTGAGATTCTGCGAATTTGGGACAGGTTATAACTTGAAATGACAGGCAACACAGTATGATTTAACATTTCAGAAATAAAGATTTGTTATTACTGTTGTTTTTTAACTTACATGCCTTGTGAAACTTGTTAATGAGAAAGTTAATTGTTTGATTGGTTAGTTCCCTGGGGTCTGTGGTCCTTTTAATGTTTGTGAACTGGTTTGTTTTAAAAAGAAAAACTAAGAAACTATTGCAAAGTTATAGGTATCCATGAAAAATTTCTTATTTCAATCTATATTGAATGCTGTGTAAACTTTAAGTATTACAATATGATAAAAACAAAATATTAACTAGAGAAGGCAAAGACTGACAAACATATTTTATCATCATAGGAATCACTGAAGGTTTAGAAACAATTTGTACCTTTGAAAAAACAGGTATCACATAGTAGTTTTCTAGTAGGATAACCTTTTGAATCATGATTTATTTTTACCTGTATCTTTCTTTAAGCCAATCTTTTCCAGAAATGTTTTTGAAATACCTTGCCATTCAACATGATTATAATAATCAAAGTCATCAGTAGCAATCTATTATTACATTGTGCAGAACCCTTGACTAAATGCAGAGAAACATCTTTTTAAATGTTCTCCTGGAATAATTAGTTCATCCTACTTAACATTTTACCTTTCATTGGCTCAAATGGAAATAAGAAGGTAGAAATGTACATAATGGGATGATTTCAAACTCTTGAAATACATTCAGCAATTATCTCTGAGTGGTAGGTTAATGTGGTATATTTTCCAAATTAGCCCCAAAGGTGGATCAAAATGAGCAATGAATTAATGCACATTTAAGCCCACCCAAATTAATTGTCCAGTACTTTTCATTGAAAAATACAGATTCTAGTTGTGTATTAAGTTAGAAACATGTGCTTCCTTATGAAATTGCAGGTAAATCTCCATATATAAGCTCAAAATGGGAAAGAAAAAGTTAGTAAGCAGTTACTTTACTGATGTCAAGGAACAAACTCCTTACTGAACTTTGGAATTTTCCTCTTCACTTTTAGATGGAGTATCTGAAGCTGGACCAAAGAAATATTGATTAAATTTACTTGGGAGAAGCAAATCAGGTACATTTTCTTCTGCAATTTGGAAAGCAATAACATGCTTTTGGACTACTCTAAAATTCAATTATCGATCTGCATAACTGAACTCTCTCCAAATGATTAGATCTATAGAGTGGCAAACCAAATCAAGGATAACTAAAATAAACAGAATTCTCTGTCACATAGTCATTTTATGTACATAAATTTGTTCTTTAATTGTTGCCTTTGGGAAATTCTTTTACAGATCCAGAGAGAAAACCCTACAGACTAGCCTAGCTATTTCATTTAAACAAAGTAAGAAAGACAAATTATCTTTTCTCCCACATAAGAGAGGAAGATGTTCTTTCTTTCAGGCAAGAGTGACCTATCATTTTACTGAGTTGGAGATGTCTTTGTGATCATTCTATCTCGACACACCCATTTTTGTGGTTAAGTGCACATACTGAACATCTGTGATTTACTAACTGATAAATACCAGTTCTAATACTGAGTGTGATAAAGGACAGAACCGTGCTCAACTGGTAGAACGTGTTCTTAAAAATGTCAAAATGAGCTTGAAAAATACAAACAGAATATGCTTATCTTTTGTCACAATCTGAGTAAACAGGCATGAGTTTTATAAAAACAGTCACAGAAATGAAACAGAAGCAGTGAGACGAAGACAAAACGATCTATGTCAGAGAATTAAAAACCAGCACAAAATAGTCTTTTTTTTAGAAAGATGCTAATTAATAGTCTCTTTTGTTTTTAACCAAATCTGTTTACCTCTAGAGAGAGGGAGCTATAAAAGGAAAACCTCATCGATATTACAATAAACAGAAGGCCTGGAGAGTAGAGATTTGCCAGCTAAGATTATGCATCAATATGCCCAGAAATTGATGTTGGCATAACTGGGGGCAGATCCAAAGACCAGTGCCAGAGGTGGTGCAATTATAATAAGATCAGATGAAGGGGTTCATTACGTTCACAAATGGTGAAGAGATGCCTGTCTCTTTTCTTGTTATATCTCCTCTATCTCGATTATGCACTTGGGAGCTGGTGAATACAGTTGATAGAATCAGGGAAGAAGTACTCCCAACAACATATTTGGAGCGAAAGGAGATTTTCAGAGAAGTCTAGAAATCTACGCTGGCATTTTGATGAGATTTTTTTCAATGGAATAAAAAAATATATATATGGTAGTGCACCCATGGTAGTACAAAGGAAAACTCTGTTTCATTTGCCTATCCTTTATCACACAAGTGAAAACCTATCAAAACAAAAAAGTAGGTCCAAACAGGCTTATAAAGTAACTCTTAGGTTTCTTATCCTTTTTTATAATTTTAGTAGTTAATAACCTATTTCTCAAGATGGGTCATTACTTGTATTAGGCTACAATACAAACTAGAAGTACAGAGATGATTATTGTATCTATGCATATATCTTAACTACACATATATCAATTATCTATCTATTATCTATCTATCTATCTATCTATCTACCTAAATATTTGGCCAGTTAGCACAATCAGGCAATCAGTTTTTCTTTTAGCCTTTATTTAAAAACAATTTTGTTTTAATGTTTATTTATTTTTGACAGAGAGAGAGAGAGAGACAGAACATGAGCGGGGGCAGGACAGAGAGAGGGAGACACAGAATCCGAAGCAGGCTCCAGGTTCTGAGCTGTCAGCACAGAACCCAATGGGGGGCTTGAACTCACAGACTGCAAGATCATGACCTGAGCCGAAGTCGGACGCTCAACCAACTGAGCCACCCAGGCGCCCCTATTTTAAAAATTTTTTAAATGTTTAGTTATTTTTGAGAGAGAGAGACCGAGTGGGAGAGAAGCAGAGAGAGGGAGAGAGAGAAAATCCCAAGCAGGCTCCGCACTGTCAGTGCAGAGCCCAATGTGGGGCTCCAACCCACAAAGTGCGAGATCATGACCTGAGCTGAAATCAAGAATCAGATGCTTAACCCACTGAGCCACCCAGGTGTCCCGACTTTTAGGCTTTATTTAAATAGAATTAGTGTATAATATGATTATGGCAATAGGGGGTTTTTATTGAGGTATGATTTACATTGCTTAAAAAGCACAGATGCTTCAGTATGACACATTTTGATAAATATATAAACCCACATATCACCAACCTCAATCAAACTATAAAACATGTCAATACCCCAGATATTTCTTTACCTTCTCTCTCAATTAAATCCCCCTTGCCTAACTCTATACACAACTACTTTCATTTTCATCATTATAGATTTGTTTTTGTTGTTTTAGAACTTCTCATAAAGGGAATAATACAGTCTATATACTTTTGTGTTTGGACTCTATTGTTCAACATAATGTTTTGAGATTTATTAATTACTTTTTTGTTATAGTAGGCAGTTATTTTTATTGATGACTATTGCTAAGTATGATATGAACTTACCACTGGCAAGTGTTTTTCTTGCAGGGCTTTTTATCCCCAATGTATTAGGCTGACAATGGGGAGACCTGAGTTCTAATCCTGTCTTTATTACTCACCCATTTTGCTAATTCATGCTTGTCCGTTCATCAAGCTAGACCACATCCTCATCTGTCCATTTAAAGAGTAGTGCTAGGGGCGCCTGGGTGGCGCAGTCGGCTCATGAGTTCGAGCCCCGCGTCAGGCTCTGGGCTGATGGCTCAGCGCCTGGAGCCTGCTTCCGATTCTGTGTCTCCCTCTCTCTCTGCCCCTCCCCCGTTCATGCTCTGTCTCTCTCTGTCCCAAAAATAAATAAACGTTGAAGAGTAGTGCTGAATGATCTCTGAATCTATTTTAATTCATATATTCTATGTTTTCTTGTTCATGGTTTTTAATAGCTGAATATCATTTTAATAAAGAACTATTTCTAAATTACTAGCAGATGCATTAATCTTAATTTAGTGACTGTCATCTTCAACTCAGTTGCTAAACAACAGAGTTATTATTTCTTCTCTTCCTAAGATTAGCTTTTCAATATTACTCTAAAGGGAGGAGAATAAATGGTGTGCATCCGGTAATAACTCCTAAACTTATCGTTCACTACTTTGATGCAATACTTTTAGTTCTTGCTAAACCACTTGGATCAAACTGCAATGTACTTCACCCATCTCTGTCTTCAAAATTCCCCATATCTTTTAAAGATACATTTCAATTGTCACATTTTCGATAAAACATTCTCTAAATAGTGAAGTGAGGAGTGAGTGAATCTCTCACCTTTGAAATCTTATTGCATGTTATATCATTCTTTCCCTATTTTAACCATTTGCTCGCTCATTCATTCATTCATTCATTCAAGCACTATTTCATGTGTCTAGACTGTGATAAGTGTAAGGGATATAAGAATTAACAGAAAAGATAAAGTCTCACTCTCCTGAGCTTACATTGTAGTATGGCAATCATAAAACAACCATGCTCAGTTACAAACAGCTAGTACTCTGAAAAAAAGAAAATTACTGATACTACTATGCTGCACAATAATAAGATCTGGTCAAGTCTTGGGTGGATCTGGGGGAGATCCTATGACAATATGATCTTGAAATTCAAGTCTGAAGATAAGATTTAAGCATCTGAAGGTGTGTGTGTCTGTGTGTGTGTGTGTGTGTGTGTGTGAGAGAGAGAGAGAGAGAGAGAGAGAGAGAGAGAGTGTGCATGTGTGGTTGATAGTGGTGGATAGTGTAGACAGAGTGAATTGATTTCCTGGCACAGTAACCTGTATCAGAAGGCAACACAACACAGTTTAGAAATCCACAAGATTTTGAGGTGCCTGAGTGGCTCACTTGGTTGAGTGTCTGACTTGTGGTTTCGGCTCAGGTCATGACCTCACAGTTCATGGGTTCGAGGCCCATGTCGGGCTCTGTGCTTATGGTGTGGAGCCTGCTTGGGATGTTCTCTCTCTCCGTCTCTCTCTCTGCCCCTCCCCCACTTGTGCTGTCTCTGGCTCTCTCAAATAATAAGTAAATAAACCTAACAATAAAAGAAATCCACAAGATTTTGAAAAGTAAGGGTGAGAAAATTGTGAGGATAGCTAGAAAGAAACTAGAAAGAGGTAGACAAGTACAAGACCTTTTACAATATTAGAGACTCTTTTTAAGGGTTTGGTTTTTACCTTATGAGCTTTTCACAGGGTTTTAAACAGATCAAATACATAGGTTTAGAAAAAGAGTTTTGGACTGAATGTGCACATGAGGAGGTCATTGGCTGATGGATGACAAATGCAGTTGTCCATGTTGATGAGAAGCCCATGGAGAGTGTTAAGAGTGAGAAGAGGTGTCAATTTTGAGACTTCAGAATCTCTCCAAATAAATGTACATTTAAATGTATTGTAGATATTGTAGAAACATCTCATTAGCTCCTGTTAATTTTAAGATAATGAGACAGAATTAAAATTTTTAAAAGTGCAAAGATTTAAATCTAAGCAGTCTGTGTTCATATTAAGACATTTTCCTTTGCTGGCTGTGTGACCTTGGACAATCTGCTTAATTCCTATTTTTCTCTTTTTTTCCTCCTTAAAATGCAGATAATAATAATTCTACTATGGGAGTCTTAAGAATCAAATGATTCTTATATGGAACAAAGAGAATAATGCCATGCACAGTCTATACACTGATACCTGTTAGTTTCTTTTGTGTTCCAATTTTTAACAACACAAGGCAGAGCATGGGTCTTTAAAGAAAATATTTGTTTCTTAAATGTAAGGAACAAAACAGATGAACATGGATGGGGGAAAAGGCAAACCATAAATCCAACTCTCAATTATAAAGAACAAACTGAGGGTTTCTGGAGGGAGGGTGGGCAGGGGGATGGGCTAAATGGGTGATGGGCATTAAAGAGGGCACTTGCTGTGATGAGCGCTGGGTATTATATATGTAAGTGATGAATCATTAGACTTTACACCTGAAATTAATGTTTAACTATATGCTTTTTGATTGTTTGTTTTAGAGAGAGAGCACAAGCAGGAGAGAGAGGTAGAAGGATAGAATGGGAATGTTAAGCAGGCTCTAGGAGGAGCTCCTCAGTGAGGAGCCCAATGAGGGACTTGATCCCACAAACCTGGGATCTTGACCTGAGCTGAAATCAGGAGTTGAACACTCAGTCAACTGAGCCACCCAGGCGCCCCTACACTATATGTTAACTAACTGGAATTTAAACATTTAAAACAAATTTCAAAAGTAAAGTAAATATTTGATAAATAAGTATTGAATAAGTGAGACCCCTAATGAAGTAACAGAAGATGGAATCATGAAAAAAAAGACCCAAGTGAACACAAAGTGATTACAAAAATTATAAAATGAGTGTATGAATTCAAGATTTTTCTTTTAATCTTAATTATAATGTGCCATATATTAATACAATAGGACCCATAGTTTAACTGTATTGGTCTAAGTTTATACATCAGCCCTGATTTCCCCAAGGTCTTTGTTGCTTCTCTGGTTCTTGTCGAGTTAGGAGCTATTAAGGGTCTAAGATTTTACCCTGACTGCAAACTAGTAAGCAATCCTGCTATGGATTCATATGCACATACTGACAAAAGAACACAAACACCCTGGGTCAAAGTCACAGACAACTTATTACTCACTGAAGAAAAGGTTCAGCCAGAGTAATACCTTGCATTAGTTCTTCATGGCCACGGTCCCACAGGGCAATTCCAGGAGGGCCAGATGTTTTAGGGGCACATGAACACGTTGCACCACAGATGAAAAATCTTATGGTTAGGAGATGGGAAGATTTTATATGGCTACTGGCATATCTGCTCATCTTCCTCTCCAAAAAAAAAAAAAAAAAAAAAAAAAAAGAAAAAAAAAACAGATTATTTCTTACCTTGGAATGTAACGAAATGTTCCCAGAGTGGAAAAAGCAACTTACTACCCTCGAATACTCTGGAGTCTGTATCTTTAGGGAGACATTAGTTTCCAAAGCATGTATATTACTCAAACATGTCTTTGTTCCAAAGGCCAAAATGAGGGAGAAATCGAAGAAATCCATAGAGGATTGTTGTCCAACAGATTTTTTTGTTTTTCCCTGAGAGGCCCCAGGTACCAAGCCCACTCTTCCAGTGGTTGGAAAGCCATGGCTGCCATCACAGTCACCTTGTTTTCCAGCTCACCCTTTTTGCTTACCTTCCAAAACTAGGAGGGTGGCATTTCCTCCTCTGCTCACTCTGAGGTGGGTTGATGGCAGCTGCAGTGTCTGTGGTTGAGATACTGGACACATTACAGGTTCTGGCCATCTTAGAAATAACACAACTCAGAAAAGTGGCCAACTTCGACCCAATGAAAGACTTAAAAGAGAAAAAGTCATAGGGCACCTGGGAGACTCAGTCAGTTAAGCTCTCGGCTCAGGTCATGATCTCAAGGTTCTTGGGAGATCAAGCCCCATGGTGGGCTTTGCACTGAGAGTGCAGAGCCTGCTTGGGATTCTCTCCCTCTCCACTCCTCCCCTGCTCTTGTGTGCTCTACCTTAAAGAGAGAGAGAGAGAAAGAGAGAGAGAGAGAGAGAAGGCAGCCAATCAATTTTTGACCCTTCCGCTTCATGGATAGACTCTTTCTGGAATAGGTGGTTGTCTATGGCCTCTCAGGAATCTACTAGTGACTGAGAAGCCAGCTGTGATTTCTCAGCAATGACAATTCCCAGTATTTGCGTTTTCCTTCTTCCCTGTCTCACTTCCATTGTCTGCCCTTTTCATTCTCTCTTCCCCTGCTCCCTCCCCACAATAAACCATTAATGCATGACCTTTGCCATGGACTTGCCTTTTTCAGCAAGCCAGGCTAGCATGTTAACATAGTGGAGTTTTGGCTGTGTGCATGTGATGTATACATCTTTTTATAGGAAAATGAAAATCTATAGAACAAAATAAAGGGAAATGCTAATGCAGCCATTCACTTAACACACACATTATCAATCTCAGTCATACCAAAAAGCTCTGAATTAGGCGAAATGTCTCTTTGCATTTACATCTTCACTTTTTATTTCCCTAAACCAAGTGCACTACTCTCAAGCCTGGATGTCCAGAGTCTCACAGGATGGTCACATGCTCTTGGGATTTCCCTTCAGTTCTCTGTACTTTTCACATTTCCTTACCTCACACCTCTGCATGATATTCTTATGTAACAGGCTAATTGAAACATGAATGGTCATGAATTCATGCACGAAACTTTGCAAAGAAAAAAGCTGATTTGGGGAAACAAAATCTTATTTCAATACAAAGACTTTCCTGCTAATAGCAGTTAGTTTAGGTAGAAGGATAATTTAGTAGATAGATGAGTTATTTACATCTTAAGTCACACTATGTAGACAACATTCTACTTGGTCTATTTGTATAGTCTTCCCTTGGTATGAAAATATTCAGAAAATCCAAAATGAGCATTTGTGATACTTTGGATAATTTTAATATTGATCTGTCTCTGAATACTAACTTAAGTGTGGACATACTTATTCCTTAAATAATTCTAAGGATCATTACCACCTCTGTAACAAAGTTTTTATTTTTAATTTAATACTTTTTATTTTTTATTTTATTATAATTTTTAACAAATTATATATATTTTCAATTGCTGTCCTCTATATATTGCCATAATTATAATTATAATGGTAGTTAAGTAATGTGTTATGCATTAAGTTCAGTTGTCTATAATTAGGTATGACAGTTAAAGTAAGTCAACATAATATGCTTTATTTCATATACTCCATAAACGGATAATAGGCTACCAAACAGTATGTTTGAATGAGGAAATAAATTATTATGGAATATCTCTGTAAAAAAGGTGGTCAATTAAAAAATAAAACTGGCAATAATAGCACCATAGGAATACAGGAAGTAGTAAATATTTCTAGGGATAGTGAGGCCATGGTAATGTCATGTGCTCAGCAAACTTGTTTTCTTTTTCTGTGCCCCATGGAAAAAAAAATCAACTATAATTTCTCAGGCCAGATATCAATTATTCTTGGACTTTGTGGCAGATATCTGGGCAGTGGAATATTTGGCAAAAGTAAAGACGTAATTTTTAGCCTTGATCATAAAATGTTTCATTTGGTCATACACTGTTCCTCTCTCCCATCAATGTAGCAGTTTTTGAAGACCTCTAGATAGAGACATAAAATTATATAAACTTCATTTCTTATATTTACCCCAGAAAGAGAAATTTCCAGAAGAGCCACCCATCTTCATTAGACTATGGCCAGAAAATAAACTTTTATTTTGTTAAGCTACAGAGATGTTTTTTTTTTTTTTTCCCCAAACAACTAGTTTGCTTATCCTAGTATAAGTAGAGTTGCTATAATATGTGTAGGGAGGAATGGTCAAATTGAAGAGTTATTGTCAAAGAAGTATTGACAAGATAAAGGATATTTCATCTGGTGGAGTGAAAAGAAGTGAAGAAAAAGGAGAAATCGGACAGCTTCAACTTCTAAAATATCAGGATAACAGATTCTCCTACAGACATGGAAAGTTTGTGAAGAAAGACTGCTTAAAAATATATCACTTTGGGGTGCCTGAGTGGCTCAGTTGGTTAAGCATCTGACTTTGGCTCAGGTCATGATCTCACAGCTTGTGAGCTCAAGCCCCACATTGGGCTCTGTGCTGACAGCTCAGAGCCTGGAGCCTGCTTTGGATTCTGTGTCTCCCTCTCTCTCTGTCCCTCCCCTGCTCACATGCTCTCTCTCTCTGTCTCAAAAATAAACATTAAAAAAAAAAAAATTAAAAAAAAGTATGTCACTTTTTGTCACCTGAAAGGGACTAAGTTCCAGAATCAGAAATTCCCATCTCTGTGGTGACAAATGATCTATGTGACCTCGATAATTAGTGCAAAAAGACTTGATTAATTCTGGTGTATATAGCTTTAAAAAAAGGGATATTCTATATGTCTGGAGGGAGGGATCATTTCTATTTTCTTTTTTTTTTAATTTTTTTAAATATTTATTTATTTTTGAGACAGAGAGAGACAGAGCATGAATGGGGGAGGGGCAGAGAGAGAGGGAGACACAGAATCGGAAGCAGGCTCCAGGCTCTGAGCCATCAGCCCAGAGCCTGACGCAGGGCTCGAACTCATGAACCCTGAGATCGTGACCTGAGCTGAAGTGGGACGCTCAACCGACTGAGCCACCCAGGCGCCCCTCATTTCTATTTTCTATGTAACTAAAATATAGTAATACATGTAGAGAATATATAATTCCTATTTCTAAATCATAAACCGCAAAACAGAACACACATTGAGAAGAAATTTGGTAATTTTTTGCTTTGTTAAAGAGACGATGTTCTCAGACTAAATAAATCTGAGTTCAGCTGACTCAGTACTCTAAGGGTGAAAATTTATGTCATCTATGAATTTACTTAACTATACTACGTTAAGCCACCATTTATTTTCCATCTTGTGTGTCTTTGTTTCAAACGAAATCATCCATGGTGTGAAATTGGTAAATTTATTTGATTTCTCTGAGCTTCAGTGAACTTGTCTGTAACAAGGATACTTATCTGTTTTACAGGATGAGAACAGATATGAGAATTATCTACACCTAGGGGGCTGCCTAGGTGGCTCAATTAGTTAAGTATCTGCCTTCAGCTCTAGTCATTTCCCAGTTGTGAGTTCAAGCCCCAGTGGGACTCTGCTTTCTGCGCAGAGCTCACTTCAGATCTTCTGTACTCCATTCTCTCTCCCCCTCCCCCACTTGTGGTTTCTCTCTCCCTCTCTCAAAAAAAGAATTATTTACACTTAGAAAAAGGGAGTCCGTATTTTTGTATAATATTGATGCAAAATTTGAATAAATTATGCATATTGTGTTACCTTGATCAATCAGTCCAATAACATGAATAAAAAAGAAAAAATTACTTCAGAATCACATGTTCTTAGAGTGTATACTCGTTCGTAATGCTCATGTCTTACTTTTCTAAGTGTTAAAATATGTTTATCATGTCAAATTTATTATCAGTTATATGAATTTACTTTTTAAAAAATTGTGACATTTACTTGTTTTGCACCATGTTTTCCAACATCTCACCAATCAATATCACTTATTGCCAGAAGTTCACAAGGAAGTTATACAGAGGAGTCTCTCCAGAAAATGCACGATGTTTATTATCGTGTCTTTGATTCTAAAACTCTATTAGTAAATGTTTGTTTCTTAACAATACCAAATATCTATTTCTGGCTCTGCTAATTGTTGTCTTCATTCTGGAATACAGGCGGATGGAGTAGTGTTTATCTGGGATATTGGTGGTATTATGGCAAATAGATAAAAAAAAAAAATACTTAGGAAGCCATGTGCTAGATGACAAAGTTCCTTCCCAGAAGTGACATACGAATTTCACTGGCCAAATTACATATACACTTCTGGGATGCAATTATGCACATAAAGCTTCTATAAGAAGTATATCAGACTAGGAGACTTGATGATTCAGAGCAAGGTAATATAATCCACCACAGAAACTCATGTATGTTAATGAAGAAATTTAATTTAGTTGTGGAACTAAATTTAATTTAGTAATAGAGACAAGCAAGGAGTAGTGAAAGAATATTAAATACTAATTATGTAATTCTGGCAATTTAACCTCACTGACCCTCAGTTTACTTACCTGTAAAATGGGAATTTTAGTCTCTAGCTCCTAGAATCATGTTAAAATAAAATGTGTTAATAAAACTAAAGTATATAGAAGTATATAGCAGGGGCGCCTGGGTGGCGCAGTCGGTTAAGCGTCTGACTTCAGCCAGGTCACGATCTCGAGGTCCGTGAGTTGGAGCCCCGCGTCAGGCTCTGGGCTGATGGCTCAGGGCCTGGAGCCTGTTTCCGATTCTGTGTCTCCCTCTCTCTCTGCCCCTCCCCCGTTCATGCTCTGTCTCTCTCTGTCCCGAAAATAAATAAAAACGTTGCAAAAAAAAAAAAGAAAAAGAAAATATCCCATCTATTTTTTTTTGTTTGTGTGGTTTTTTTCCAGTGATTTTTTTTTGTCATCAATGGAGACATCATTCTTTCATATCATCTTCTCTTTCTCAAGGTTTTTTCTCTTTCATTTTATTATACTCACACTTTACATTATAGAATAGGAATATCCTGAATGAAACTAAACTGAAGAGGAATATCAGAAAACGTGTTCTTTGAAATCTTGTGAAAAAGAGTTACTCATAGATTATAATAGTTAATGGCCTGAGCAAGGTTGTAAAGCTAAATTCTGTCTTTCATAGATGGGCATTGTTAAATATATTGCTCTTAATGAGAGGGAATAAAGATGGACAATAAACTTCCTGAAAACTGAGTGAATTTAGGACAAGGCAGTGATTTTTTTTGAGAATAATGACAGTGTTTCCCCATTCATGGACTAAACAGTGCTGTATCTTCAGGTCTCAATGAAAACTCAAATGCTTTGGGTGTCCAAGTATTACTTTAAAAAAGAAAAAGAAATTGCTCTAAATATAGTGCATCTCAGAAAGAAGAATGATGTGACTTGATATTTAGAACTGTGTCTCTACTGTGTGCCATGCTTTGTAAGTTAAATGAGTTTAGATCTCAATTAGTAAAATTGCTTATAAGTATACAGGGCAAGAAAACTACATGAGCAAATATAACACTTCCTCTACGATGGCTTTTAAAAGCCAGAATTAATTTCACATTGTCTGTGATCAGTTGATCACTGCTTCAGGGCAAAAGCTTGAGGTAATGTAGATTGTAATGATAGACACTATACATTTAGTACTGTTTGACAAAAGCAGTATATTAAATCAAAGTCTGACTTTAGAAGAAATATTCCAGCTCCAGGTATTTTTGTTTTTCATGCACATGATATCACTTGTTTCAGGAAGCTATTAAAAGAAAACAGTGGACAAATTTGGGACCTGGATAAAAGAGTACATTATTAACAGGGAATATCATTGTAATCACTAATTACATTTACTTTAGGGATCAGTAGTGAGCCTCAATGTTACAAATGTCAGTGGTTTTAAAGAGAAAAAGAAAACAACTAAATGTTCTAAAGCATCTGGTTCAGGCCAGTCTACTTCAGTAGGCTCAGACCTATAAAGGCTGGGAAGGTTGCAAGTAGGTATCGTACTTAATTTTCTACTTTGGTTAAATGATTTAGATTATTGTTCTAGGCACATAGAAGGTATAGTTGGGAGCTACATATTATAAAAGTCAAGTTCAAATGTGTTTTCCTAGCCAGATATTTTATCTAGGTAAATATCTTATTTAAAAAGAAAGAAAGAAAAGAATAGTTTAAAAAAATAACAAATAGTTACATATCAGATACTATGTGCCAGGAACTTAGCAAAAGACTTTAGAAATACTAATTCATTGAATGTGCATTGTAATTTTAGTTAATGGGTGCTCATCTCATCCCTCCCCCAAATGAAAATGAGGCATCTGTGGCACAGTTTAAATAACCTGCTTACGCTCCCAAGTGCAGACCTGGACGAGCCAGTTTGGACCCAGGGAAGTCTCTGTATTTACTCCGATACGGAGTTCAGGTCTCTGACCACTATGCTTTGAAAGGCAAGTTTTGTTCTCTTGAACCAAAATGTGAATATTATTTGCCCATTTCTACTCCAACTCACAAACCCAAGTAGAAATTACTAAAAGAAGTAAGGAATTACTAAATTACTAGAAGGAATACAGTTATGTTCTTCTAGAAAAGATTCGTAGGAAATTACAGTGAGGACATCCTCTGTTGTGGGCTTTTCTCTATTTAAAGCAAGAAACTTAGAAAAGCTTTCTCATTGCTTAAAGTAGGATGGTGAACTGATTTCTATAAAATATGTTTTGTTTTGTTTTGTTTTTCAACGTTTATTTTATTTTTGGGACAGAGAGAGACAGAGCATGAACGGGGGAGGGGCAGAGAGAGAGGGAGACACAGAATCGGAAACAGGCTCCAGGCTCCGAGCCATCAGCCCAGAGCCCGACGCGGGGCTCGAACTCACGGACCGTGAGATCGTGACCTGGCCGAAGTCGGACGCTTAACCGACTGCGCCACCCAGGCGCCCCATCTATAAAAATATGTTTTAATCAAACATTAGAGAGTTCTTGATGCAGAGGGTAAACAGTTCATATATATTCAAATGAAAGGAAAGGAAGAATTCAGAAAAAAAAACAACTCTCCTAGAAATATGAAAAAAAAAAAAACCCCTCTCCATGATAACTATAATTGACTTTGAAAACATTCTTTCCTATCAAATATGTTTTTCTGTGGAACAATACAGTCTTCATCAAACAATATGTACATTGAGTTGAGGAGTTTATGAGGCTCCTATTTCTTTCCCATAGCCATTTTACATATATATTTTTTTAGATTACCCTAATTATTTGAGACACTGTGATGTGTTATTTGATTGTCTAGTTCCTTTTCCCTCAAGTTTTTTGTTTGCTAACGGCCGCTCTCCAACTACAGCTAACGGAGGGACATTGTGCAGAGCACATCTACTTGTCCGGTGCTCTGATGGGCCTGGGGGCTTACTAGACACCCTTTGCTTATCTTGCCCTGCAGAGGCTTTTCCTTCTCCCAAGCCAATGCCTCCAATCACCTGCTAACAAGTAGGTACCTGTTTATCATGCAGTATATTTTTATGTTTAAAAATATTTTTCTTGATTAGCACTCAAATCCGAAACAGTCACCAATTCCAAGGCAAAGCAGAGTGTCTGCTTCACTAATTACATTTTCAACTCTTTTCTCTCATTGTGCTTCCTTATCTGTAACTTTTGCTGTTTGTGCTTTTAATTTGTAACTTTATGAGACTACATTTAGATAGCTGTATCAACCTAAATTTGTACAATTTACATCATTTATGAAAGGATTATTTTGGATTTGTTGTCAGTCTCTCTTTTTTATGTATTCTTTTTTCAAATTTATTTATTTTATTTTTGAGAGAGAGAGAGAGAGAGAGAGAGCACAAGCAAGGGAGGGGCAGAGTGAGAGACAGAGACAGAGACAGAGACAGAGAGAGAAAATCCCAGGCCGGCCTTGTGCTGTCAGCAGAGAGCCCAACACGGGGCTCCAACTCATGAACCCGGAGATCATGGCTTGAGCTGAAATCAAGAGTCAGACACTTAACTGACTGAGCCACCCAGATGCCCGTTTTATGTATTCTTGCTATAAGCACCTTTCTTTCTATAATCTATCAACCAACTACTTTTCTCCTTTTCAATTAACTCTCCTGATAGAACCCAGTGACAATATACCATCTGGTATCTGCTCTTCTTCTTCTTCTTCTTCTTCTTCTTTTTTAAATTTTTTTTAATGTTTATTTTTGAGACAGAGACAGAGCGGGAGCAGGGGAGGGGCAGAGAGAGAGGGAGAAACAGAATCCTAAATAGGCTCCAGGCTCTGAGCTGTCAGCACAGAGCCCGATGCAGGGCTCCAACCCACGAACCATGCCCACAAACTGTGAGATCATGACCTGAGCTGAAGTTAGATGCCCAACCGACTGAGCCACCCAGGCGCCCCAGGCATCTGCTCTTAAACACATAAACCCACAGCACCAGAAAACATTATCCAAGTTAGTCAGAGATTTGTTGAAAAACAGCAATAACCAATTCTTGGAACTTTTATATTATTATTATTATTATTATTATTATTATTATTGTTGTTGTTATTAATGTCCTTCCTCCCAACCTGAACAATCCAAAGCCCTCTGATGTACTGAAGTATGGGAGGCAGAGGCACCCCGCAGCAATGTCCAGACTACCTAGAAATAACCCTGTGATGCCTTTTTCTCTGTCTCTGTCTGTCTGTCTGTCTTCTCTCATCTGAATGCTCTCTCACCTATGCGCAGAGAAAATGGGAGCTTTACGAGTCTATCTCTGAACGAGTGTCTGAAGTCTTTGACACAGTTTCCCCAGGGGAGAAGGATGTTCCCTGAAACTTGTATTAGAGACTGAAAATATAAATTCTGAAGTGTCTAACATACTTACTGTGTAATGTTCTGCAAAGACGTGACTCGCTAAAGCATTCAGCGGGGACTAATTTTGCAAATCTCAAAGCTTCCCCTCGCATCTTGTGCTAACCTGTCAATATTCTGATATTCCTAACAGCTTGCCTGAAGCAACTAGCACACTCTGGACTTGAGCAGCGATTGCAAAGGACATTTAACTTTTAACTCAATTCTGGGATTCAACTGTCATTTATGTGATTAGACTGACATTCCTGAATGGTGAGCTCTCGGGATCATCAAAATTTAATTTTCTTTAGGGATAGAACACAGGAGATTATGTTCAGTTTATTAGCTCTGACCCTTTACACTTAGACAATTATCCAGTTTAATTTGGCTTATGGACTACATAATTCATGTGGCCTGGTTATTATGTACTTTTTTTTTCTTACGGATGCTACTTGAAATGCCTGAATTAGAGGTTCTCACTTCCTTCACTACTGCAGAAAGTAGCATCCTGGACGGGAAGCAGAAGAGAAGAAAAAAGCAAGAGGCAAGAGATAGTTTTATTTTCAAACAAAGAAAAGTTCAGATGAAGAAAGAAAAAGAGATATGAATTATAAAAAAAAATCCTTAAAATAATGCTTATATTCTTATTGCTAGATCTTATATTGAATTTTGTCTTAATTCTTAGCTCTGGACCAGAACATAACATTTTAAATTACAAGTCTTTTAAAGTTTTAAAAAACAATATGGTTATTGTAAAACTATACAGTCTAGAATTGCAATGTTTAGTTCAGTTCAATATTAGCCACATAGAGCTCTCTGAATTTAAACATTAATAAATTATAAACTACAATCACATCTAGAATTTAGTTTTCAGTTGCACTAGCTACGTTTCCAGTGTGTAATAAGTACATGTTATAGCCAAGGACTTAATAGCCAAAGCTATCACATTGAACAGCACAGAAAAAGAACATTTCCCTCAGCTATTGATTGTTCAGTGCTCACCTAAAATGCAGGCGTAATACTTCCAGTAAATCTGACTCTTTCTATCACATGTGTTAGTGTTTCCTCTTTAAGCTTAGCTTGTTGCTTATCACTGAGTCTACCGTTTATGGTCCTGAGAGTGACAATCTAGCCTTGTCCAGGGAAAATGTGCCATGGCTGATCTTAAGAGCAAGTACAATGTGCAAGCCTTCTGAAAATTCCCAATTCCAATCCAAGCAAAGGCCCGATAAGAAGGCAAAGCTGAGAAGCAAAGTTTCTTCCAGGTGGATTGAGAATTGGTTCTGAAGACTAGAGCGTGCAAAAAGAGAAGGGGGAGGAAGGCATATTGGGATTGGAAACCCCAAAACATATATACAAAAAAAAAAAAGAGACTAGGGCCTGGCAGTTTAAATTTGTGTAAACCAAAAGAACTGTGATCAGGGCAATACCTTCCAAATCTACACACATGAATTTTCCTAGAAGCAGAGTGACAGTTGCCTGATTTTGTGAATTACATTCTCTGAAGCAGGTGTCAGGATGAGCCATTTGCCTGTGTTGGGTCATTGCTCACAGCCATTCTGCTAGCCAACCTATTATTATGCCTTTTTTGACAGGGAAGGAACATGAAAGTTTTTCAGATAAAGTAACTTTTTCAAAACCTCACTTTTAATAAAGACTAAAGTTAAGGATTGAAACTCAGGCCTCACTGGCTGTCAAAATCATGATGTTTGACATCACACATAATACCGTTTTGAGGAATGAAAGAAATTCCTCCGTACCCTGAAATACTTGACACAAATCATTCATGCGACTTAAAATCCATACGAAATCCATGTCTGGATCAGATCCTGCAGTGGGATCTGGCCCGCGGTGCAAGTATCACCCATGCCCACAAGTACCACTTATACTCATTATTTTTTTAATACATATTTTTGTCTGTTTATATATTTTTGAGAGAGAGAGAGAAAGAGTGAGTGGGGGAGGGCAGAAAGAGAGGGAGACAGAGTATCCAAAAACGGGCTCTACGCTGACAGCAGAGAGCCCTACGCGGAGGCTCGAACTCACGAGCCCGCAAACCACGAAATCATGCCCCAAGCTGAAGTCCCCGCTTAAGCGGCTGAGCCACCTCAGCAGTCCACCACCTGTATTCATTCTTGACAAAAGTCCAGAGTCTTTTGGAAGTCTGTGCTGATTAGTAAGCATACATTAGAAATAGCACATCCCAGAGCCCATACTTCATTGGCATTTCCGATCTTTTGGGGGCTCGAATATTCAAAGTAGAGAGGCTTTTGCTAGCTAATGATTTTATGACGTGAAGGCTAACAAAGTTAGAATTTAATAGTGCAGGAAAAATTGATTTTGAGGCTTTCTTATTCATAGGAATATAAAAACTGGAGATAATGGGAATAATTACTAGACTATTTTATAGTTTCAAGGGAACTTCCAGTCTTTTGGGAGAGCTATATCCTTAAAGAATGGAAACTTCCAGTAGGATATGTATTTTATTACATATTTTGAACAGTTGGGTTTTCCTTGATTTTAAAATGAATTGAATTTTTGAAAAATGATTTTTTCCAAAAAAAAAGAAAATTAAAAATGAACTTTTAAGATGAATTTAAGTGTTTCTTTAAAAATTACAACATTGAATATTCATGCTTCCTATTTTTCCTCTACTTTTCTTCTTTTGGGGTAGTCCTCTCAAATAAAAAAGATGAAAAATATAAAATGAAAAGAAATGTAAAAATATAAGCATTCAGGGTTTAAGTCACCTTCTGAAAAGTGATAAGCCTGGAGATGCCTGTATTAGGTATTTAGCATTCTTTAATGCTTAATCTTTTTAGCAGAAAGTTTCATGTATGGTCAAGGGATGATAAATAGGACAGGCCTCTACTTTTTGATGTGGGAATAGAAAAGGACTCCAAAAAGCCCCGGGAGTTTCCAGGGAACATGTTTATCAGAGGGGGGAAAAAAACAAAAACAAAAAACAGGAACCAGTAACCCCAATTGCTGGTGTGATTTTTAGCTGTGTGAGTAGGGTTAAGTTTCTCTGCTGTGTAGGG
Organism: Felis catus; assembly: GCF_018350175.1. NCBI lineage: Eukaryota > Metazoa > Chordata > Mammalia > Carnivora > Felidae > Felis > Felis catus. Next base: position 41,243,064 of record NC_058376.1, read on the forward strand.
GTTTAAATCTCTCAATTGCAAAATGAACAACTTTGAACAGATGCTCCCCAAGGTTCTGTCTGCTGCGTTCTGAAGAGTAAAATGAACAAGAGGAAAATGCCAGCCAGCAAAACACATAAGACTCACTGTAGAATGCCACAGCATTTTCAACTGAGCAAAACAGTGTTTTATGCTGCCTTGACACAGAAATGAAGCCTCGGAAAATTTCCATCAATACAGACTGATTAAAGATATTAAAGCAAGGAGCGTATAATGAGCCATCCTTGTCCAGAAAAGGGGAACTAGTTACATCATGTGGCACAGAATTCTGTCTCCGGCAGGATAATAAACTTCTCAGTTTCTACTATCTAATAAAGAAAGGGGGACTGAGAATTTAAGTAAATTAAGCCAAAATTAAGCAAATGTATGTCCAGAGGCAGAAGGAGATTAAGAATTCTTTTTCATCAATATTTAATTTACTAAGGCACTCTTTAGTTTAAGTAACTTTCTTAGGATGCTTGACAGCTGGTTGACTCTACAGTGAAGCCAAAGCGATTCCAAAAATAACTACGCTTATGCTATAGCATCTCATCAAGGTTTTGCCAACATGTTTTGTGTGACATGGGAAAAGATACAGCCCTCAGTGCAAATCGTGAACCTAAATAAAGACGAAAAATCCTTGACTTCAAAGTTCATGCTGTGTGCATGACTCAGCCCTGCCAGCACTACAACTGTTTTATTACATGTATTTCTTTGGGTTCTATTTTATGAAAAACATTTAATTTAAGCAGAAGAAAGTTGGAGTTCTCTCCAATCATAAAACCTAACATTGCAAATAGCCTTCAGACCCATTATTGTATTGCTAACATCAAGACACAGCATAATTATCCATCTTTCTTACTCTTTCTGTTGGGCCCAGCTGCCTCCAAAGAAAATGGAAATGATACAGTCTTACAGGGAAAGCAAAGCAGAATAAATCATTTATCTTTCCAAATTTGCAGGCATATCCTAATTTGTATACACTCTGTATTTCTCTTGTGCAGGTTGTTATTACCAATCTTCGATATCTTAGGTACCTGATGGGCTGACTGAGCCTGATGCCCCCTCTCCTCAGTCTTGAAGCTATTTCTTCTCCTTAGGAATGGCTAATTCATTTTACACAGGCAAAGTTAAATTTAGCAAAAAGAGCCTTTTCAGAGCTGAGAGTTCTTGCTGATCTGGGAGCCTGTCAAGGTGATTCCATGCCAACTTGGACCTGACTGGAGTTGAGGTTTCCAATCTTGCCAAATGTTGTGCTTATTTTGTGACAGAGATGAAAGTCACAGTTGGATTTAAAAGGAGGCCATCCAGTTTATTTTATTCTTGTCTCAACTCTCTAAATCTATGTCTCCATGACTGAAGGCTTTGTAAATAAACAGGTGTCCACATGTCCCAGTGTGAACTAACATTTTATGGAGCCAGAGAGGGAGTTGATTTATTTTTAAAAGAAAAGTTATTGTAGTACTTTTCTTTGGTAACTAGAGGTAATAGTTGTTCTACAGTTTGTTTCCATACATTTCCATAGTAATTTATTACTATCCATACTCACTATTTCCATGGGATTTAGGGTAGAAGTGTTACATAAAAGGGTGTGGGTTTGACATATATCTTAGAAGCTAGACAAACTCTAGTCAATGTAAGAAATGTTTATAGACTGTTAAGTTTTTCAGTAAGTACTAAAGAGAGGCCAACTCCCATATGTATGGTTTCATTTATGGTATGAGAGCTATACACTGAAATAGATATGTAAACTCAGGTATGCTCAGCCAGAGTGCTTTGCCACTTTTTTTCTCAATACCTAAAACTGCATTTTTTCTCCTGCTGCTGCATAATCAGTAAGTAAAATAAATATTCCCAATTATTAATAATGTCTGATATATCAGTGCACACATATACATGCACAAACATTTATGCAAAGTTAACTAATGTTCCAAAATACCTAAGAATTCCCTATTTGAACGTTAGGCATTTTAGGTACCTGCATTTATAACTGCTTCACCAAACTAAATGCCAAGGGTCTAATTTGGAACAGCACAATAATTTCAGCATTGAGAGGTACGTTCAGGGAGGTTACATCGTTTTTACGATTAAATTTAGGTGTTGGCAATGGTGTAATATCTACTGTACAATTTTTAAAGTTTTGAGATATATAATATTTATGCACTATAGAAAACTTCCTATCTTGAATTGTCCTAGTAATTATATCCTTTAACACGTTTAGAACCATATATGTGCATTTTCACCATGTATGTATGTGCTCATTTTCCAATGTGTTCATCTCATATAAAGTATGCATAAACTTATTACATAGATATTTAAGGAAATATTCACGAGTAGGTGTCTTTGTCATACATTTCATTTGTTTTGCAGGCATTCGTATTCCCTGGTTGGAGGTTTAGAAATTTTGCAATGGAATGATCAATTATTTAATTTAAATATATAAATTATTTAATTATGAATACAATCACAGCAGGTTTTCAAAATATTACACAACCAGAAGCCAAAAGAAACCAAGGTTTCTGGTTTTTGAAAACACCTTAATAACTCATGTCTTGCAACTTTCATTATTTTAACCTCTTAATTATTTAAATCAATTAATGAATGAATCTAATGCCACAGTAATGCAGTTTTACCCTAAATATACAAAACAACTTTGTTTATGGATCTCCTAGCAGCTAGGTGATCTACATGGCCTTATTCACATGTGTTGTATTTGGAAGCTATAGGTAAAGAGTAACAGGGGTCACAGGGCCACATGGTTCTCATTCCACAGTTGACTAACTCAGACATTTCACATGGTGCTCATGGGATTCCAATAGCGGCAAGAATATAAGCACTTTTCAAGTCCTTGCTTGGGTCACGTTTGTCACTGTCCCACTGGCTAAAGCAAGTGAAATAGCCAAGTGCAGACTCGGTGTGGAAAAGCCCTACGATGGCCATGGGTACAGGAGAGAGAGGAAAATTTGTGGTCTTTATTGCACTGTACCACAAAGATCATTCCTAAAGATTTACATCCTTCTGAAGGGGCCTCCCTTGTTTCGAAGGGAAGAAAAAAGAACATAAATGGCAGCTTGATAGATACAACCAAAATATAAATGTCAAGAAATGTAATTAGTAAATAGAAATGTCAGGGATGAGATGTCATAGAAGAGCAAAACAGTGTGAGGCATCACAGGGTGACTGGATCTCTTGAATGTATTCATTATATTGTACGTAATTCGTACTATAGCTGCAAAAGATTAACATCTCTTTCTTACTCACACCATCTAAATACAGTATTTTCCAAATGTGGTCTCTGAACGAGCTGTAACGATACTGCAAGGGTACCACCTGAGATTGTTAGTAAGAGTACTACCTGAGGTGTTTGTGACAAATGCAGCTTCCCAAGTCCCATTCTTAGAGATTTTTGACCCTGAAAGACTGGGATGGTAGTGAGTTATATGATCCGTAGCAAGCATCTCATGCTATTCTATGAAGAAGAAACACAGGTCCATAGAGCAAGGATATATAGTGGTCATCCTGAATTCTCAAAACCCAAGGTCAGCACTGAGAGTTACAGTATATCAAATAGTACCTTAATAATTAGAAGAGTTAATTTTGTTTCCTTGAAAAAAAATATTTCCTTCTATTCCTGGATCAGATACCAATAAGAATTATTTAATTGTTTTCTTTAATCTAAAAGTTTCAAGGCATTCCTCCTCCTTCTAGATGCCCAGATGTGTAATGGCTCCTGTTAGCAAAGGAAAGAGAATATTATTTACAATTCAAAATTAGTTTTTAATTTTAAAATTCATTTTTTTACATAAAAAACTTTGAATATCAACCCCAAGAAGGAATATGAAAATGAAATCAATGAATTACCATGATATCCTAATATTAAAAGAATATGCTATTTGTAGTTTACAATTTCCAGAGTTATTTTTTTACAAAACTACAAAGCGACATCATTCTTCCTGACTCACTTTCTTTCAAGGGAATTTTTCACGTACTTGTATCTTATCAGTGTTATCTTACAGATAAAAAGCAAATCAGGTAGATTTTATAAGCATAATGTCATAGAGCAAATAACTGTTTTAAAAAATAGAAGTCAGATCTCATGCCTTCCTATAGAACATTCTTTTAACAACACAACATTTCAAGGCACTAGACTAGGTATGAAAATGATCTGAGAAGTCTTCTTTCCTAAGGCTATCCATATGTTGGGGTAGGCTTGGATCCAGTCCTGCCTAGAAGTTGGGGAACTAACTAATGAGTCCTGGTGTTTCCTCCTGCTGACAATTCTATATCATTATAAATCTTTCAAGATACCCAGTTCCCCCAACAGATTCTGAACAATTAAACATTAATTTGTTGTTGCAGAAGGAGACAGTGCACCCTCACTATCATAACTTCCAAAATTAAAAGCTTTCTTGTCACCTTATTTACTTATCTAAGTATGAGTCCATCAGGGTTGAGGTTTCTTCTTGAAATGTAGGGGTGCATGAGCTCTAAGCAGAGTGGGGAGAAGGCAAGAACAGATTGTCTTGAACATCAGGAAAGCGTGTTATCTTGGCCTGTCTGCTCAGCCTGAGGTGCTTTGAAACTTCTTTCTAACACACCTAAAAATATCTTTTTTTTTCTTCTGCTGCTGCAATTATAAGTATGAAGTCAATCAAGGAGACATATAATCTATCTTCTGAATATATCAATGAGAGGAATCCTCAAAGACCTAACAACACTGGCTTTATTGAGGGAAAGCAAACAACAGTACAAAAAAGGAAGCATTTTCCTCAAATCATCTCCATAACAGAATTGAAAACAAAACATGCATATTTCTATATAAAAGAATGCATAGAAATTAAGACCACAATTTTATCTATACAAATATTAAGAAAAGCAAATAAAATATGTTTGATTCTTGGGAGAATCACATAAAAATTAATAAAAGATTATGTTTTGAGGACATGAATCATTTACCAAAAATCAACAGCCAAATAAATATGCATTTTAAGCATCAAAGGACACACATTGCAAGACACACATTAATTTATTTATTCATTCCAAGTATGCTTTTTGAGCACTTACTGCGTGCTAGATACTATGTAAATGCTGAGACACAGGACTAACATCCAGAGCTTGCTCTCTAGTGGTAGAGGCTTATATATTAATGTGATTGAAATTACAAAGAAAAACAGAGAGAGAGAGAGGATAGCCAATACTATAGCTATGTAATCAGACTCAAGGAAAGCTTCAGAGAGAGAGAGATATTTGAGCTTAGATCATTTTGCCCTCTAGAAAATCGATCACCAGCTTTCTTATTGTCTGAGTTACTATCTTCTCTATGTTTCCATAGCAAACCATATTGTATAAGTCAGGCATAGAACCTGATAAATTGTTTTCTGTTGATTTAACATCCAGATTTGAATGGGAAGTTCATGGGGGAAGATATACCATGCATTTCAGTCTTTTTAAAAAATGTTTATCTATTTTGAGAGAGAGAGAAAGAGGGGAGGGAGGGGCTGAAAGAGAGACAGAATCACTAGCAGGCTCCGCAGTCAGTGCAGAACCTGACATGGGACTCGATCTCTTGTCCATGAAATCATGACCTGAGCTGAAATCAAGAGTCAGACCCTTAACCGACTGAGCACCCAGGTGCCCCACATTTTCAGTCCTTTGATTTAATTTAATTTAATTTATTTAATTTTATTTTAATGCTTATTTATTTTTGTGAGACAGAGAGACAGAACACAAGCAGGGGAGGGTCAGAGAGAAAGAGGAAAACACAGAACCTGAAGCAGGCTCCAGGCTTTGAACTGTCAGCACAGAGCCTGACACGGGACTTGAACTCATGAACAGCAAGATCATGATGTGAGCTGAAGTCAGATGCTTAACTGAGCCACCCAGGCATCCTACATTTTCAGTGTTTTTAATCTCAGCACATGAAATATGGAAAGCCTTCAATAAATGCCTGTCGGATAAATGAATGAGTTAAGTTGATACCTACATAATATTTTTGAATATTCATATTTTTAATCTCTGCAAATATGCATTTATAGATATAATTATTTTATCAACCAGCACCAAAATTCTTCTTAGGGAAGGAATGTTATTTAGGAAATTAAGCTCCTTTGATGTGGAAAATGAGACCCTGAGGTTTACTTTGAAAATAAATATCAAAATAAAACTAAAAGACAAACATCTATGCATAAAAAAAAGGATGATGAGGCTTTTGGAAGTGGGAGAGTAGAGGAAGAAGAGGGAATGAAGGTAGAAGGAAACAGGTCAGCCATGTATAAATAGCCCGAAAACTAGACAGAAAGATGATTAGGCAAAATTTTGCAGTGACCAAAAATGAATTAAATCACAGGAATGCCTAATAAGTAATTTAAAGTCACTTGCATTTATGTGATGTAAATTCTTCTCTCTTCTCCCAAATTCAGTAAATTCTATAACAAATACAAATATCATGTCTTATTTTTGGAAAATTCAAGTAAAAGTGTCTGAATTTCATTTACATGTCAGTGGAGAAGAGAGAAAAGAAAACATCCACGTGGGATGAAATGCAATTGAGAGTAAGAGCTCAATAAAAAGACTTCAAATCCTGGATATTATAGAGTTATTGGTACTGGACTAACTATCTTACAGCAAATAATCATAAAGCTGAGCAAAATATATAAGATAAACTTTTTTCTTACACACTCAAAGTATAAACATTTAGCACTCTCTCTGAGCTAGTCACTGTGCAAGTGTTGACAACAGAGGCACAATTCTGTGACCTCTGGAAGAATGAAACTCACAGAGAGGTTCCATATGTTCCCTGACCAAGTTTTGTATCTGTAGTGCATGAACCTAGAAACCAAGAAGGGCAGATTCACCCTGCTGAGATAAGATTGGAGCTTGGGACAACTGATGTGGCTGGAAAAGAAAATTGTGCAGGGACAGTCCGAGTCCTTTATGAATTGGACTACACATATGCAGGCTGGCTTATCAGAAAACAGTTTCTTCTGGGTTGAGAATGGAACTGAGTTCCTAGAATTTAATCAGAACAGGCAGATTTGGGGGTATGGCCCAGCCCAAATGGTGAGACATCATTAATACCTCATTAAGACCAAAGGCATTGGACAGAGACACAAATAGATGTAACCGTTCAACTACGGACCACACTATAAAGTAAATCATTCTCTATGTCCACCTTAACAAAGCCTAAAATCAAGACTCGAAGAAATCCACCCTTCAGAGTTTGAAACCTACCAAATTTGAAGGGTTTGAGGAATACTGAAATTTCTACAGATTGACCTTCACAAAATATAAAAACAAGACTACATAATGTTAATGATCATCCAATAATTGTACTGTCTATTAGGAAACTCAACATTCTTCAGAGAGATGATAGAATCTAGAGTCTCTATAATATATCATCCACAATAGCTAGTATACGATCAGAAATACAACACATACTCAGAAAAAAGAACATTCAAGGGATACTAACACTGTGATGATGCAGATGCTGGATTTAACAGACAAAAACTTTAAAGAAGATAATACGTTTAAAGAATTAAAGTAGAGTCAACAAATTAATGTAATGTTTGGTCTTATTGAGTAAACAGATATCTCAGGAGAAAATTAGAAACTATTAAAAAGACTCAAATCAAAATTGTGAAGTGAAAGACACTGGAATTAAAACGTCACTAGATGTGTTTAACAGCATATTAGAGATGGTAGAAGAAAGTGTCTGAGGATTTGAAGAAAGATTAATAGAAATAATTCAGTCTGAGGAATAGAGAAAAAAGTGAAGGAAAAAATGAACAAAGGCTAAGGGCAACATCAATGATTTAACATACACTGTAACTGGAATCTTGAGATAAGAATAGAAAGAAATATCACACAATAAAATCTGACAATTTGTAAAATATAATTAAAAAATGCTACTTCTTGCAAATCGGCATTTTTGTATTATTTGGGTAAATACCTAGTAGTACTATTGCTGGGTGGTAAATGGTTCTATTTTCAATTTTTTGAGGAACTCCATACTGTTTTCCTGTGTAGCTGCACCCATTTGCATTCCCACCAACAGTGTAAGAGGGTTCCCCTTTCTTTGCATATTCACCAACATCTGTTATTTTCTGCGTTGTTAATTTTAGCCATTCTGACAGGTGTGAGGTGGTATCTCATTGTGGTTTTGATTTGTATTTCCCTGATTATGAGTGATGTTGAGAATCTTTATGTTTTCTTCCCATTTTTAATTAGCATCTTTATGTTTTCTGCCCATTTTTAATTTGTTTTTGGGTGTTGAGTTTGATAAGTTCTTTATAGATTTTAGATACTATCCCTTTAGCCAATATGTCATTTGAAAATATCTTCTGCCATTATGTACGTTGCCTTTTAGTTTTGTTGATTGTTTCCTTCACAGTGCAGAAGGTTTTTATGTTAATGAGATCCCAATAGTTCATTTTTGCTTTTGTTTCCCTTGCCTCTGGAGATGTTTTCTATAGTTTGAGGAAGAGATGGTAGTAAAAAGTTTCTATGGCTGAGGTCAAAGAGGTTGCTACTTGTGTTCTCCTGTAGGGTTTTGATGGTTTCCTGTCTCACATTTAGGTCTTTCATCCATTTTAAATTTATTTTTGTGTATGGTGTAAGAAAGTGGCCCAGTTTCATTCTGCATGTCACTATCCAGTTTTCCCAACATGATTTGTTGAAGAAATTGTCTTTATTTCATTGGATATTTTTTCCTGCTTTGTCAAAGGTTAGTTGACCACATAGTTGTGAGTCCATTTCGGGGTTCTTTATTCTGTTCCATTGATCTATGTGTCTGTTTTTGTGTCAGTACTGTACTGTTTTGGTGATTACAACTTTGTAATGCATTTTGAAGTCTGGAATCATGATGCCTCCAGCTTTGGTTTTCTTTTTCAATATTACTTTGGTTATTAAGCTTTTCTGATTCCATACAAATTTTAGAATGATTTGTTCTAGCTCTGTGAAGAATGTTGGTGTTATTTTGATAGGGATCACATTTAATGGGTAGATTGCTTTGGGTAGTATGGACATTTAGACAATACTTCCTCTTCCAATCCATAAGCATGGAATATTTTTCAATTTTTTGTGACTTCTTAGATTTCTTTCCTAAGATTTCTATAGTTTTCAGAGTACAGATCTTTTTACCTCTTTGGATAGGTTTATTCCTAGGTATTTTATGGTTTTTGGTGTAGTTGTAAATGGGATTGATTCTTTGATTTCTCTCTTAGCTGCTTCATTATTGTTGTATAGAAATGCCATAGATTTCTGTACATTGATTTTATATCCTGTGTCTGCTGAATTCATGTATCAGTGCTAGTAATTTTTGGGTGGAGTCTTTTGGGTTTTCTACATCAAGAATAATGTTGTTAGTGAAGAGTGAACATATGATTTTGCCTTTGCTAATTGGGATGCCTTTTATTTCTTTTTGTTGTCTGATTGCTGATGTTAGGACTTCCAGTAGTATGTTGAACAACAGTGGTGAGAATGGACATCCTTGTCTTGTTCCTGCCCTGAGAGGAAAAGCTCTCAGTTTTTTCCCATTGAGGATGATATTAGCTGTGGGTCTTTCGTATATGGCCTTCATGATGTTCCTTCTACCCCTACTTTCTTGAGGGTTTTTATCAAGAAAGTATGCCGCATTTTATCAAATGTTTTTTCTGCATCTATTGAGAGGATCATACGGTTCTTATCCTTTCTTTTATTAATGTAGTGTATCACATTGGTTCATTTGTAGATACTGAACCTCCCCTGAATTCTAGCAATAAATCGCACTTGATAGTGGTGAAAAATTCTTTTAATGTACTGTTGGATTCAATTTACTACTATCTTGTTGGGAATTTTTGCATCCATCTTCATTAGGGATATTGGTCTATTTTTCTCCTTTTTAGTGGGATTTTTCTGGTTTTGGAATCCAGGTAATGCTGGCTTGATTTTTGAAGTTCTCCTTCCATTTCTATTTTCTGGAACAGTTTGAGAAGAATAGATATTAACTCTTCTTTAAATGTTTGGTAGAATTCCCCTGGGAAGCCACCTGGCTCTGGACTTTTGTTTGTTGAAAGATTTTTGATTTATAATTCAATTTCTTTGCTGGTTATGGGACTGTTCAAATTTTCTGTTTCTTCTGGTTTCACTTTATGTAGTTTGTATGTTTCTAGGAATTTGTCCCTTTTTTTTCCAGATTACCCAGTTTTTTAGCATATAATTTTTTCATAACATTCTAATTGCTATATTTCTGTGGTGTGTGATCTCTCCTCTTTCATTCTTGATTTTATTTATTTAGGCCATTTCTCTTTTCTTTTTGATAAGTTTGGCTAAGGGGTTATTAAGTTTTGTTAATTCTTCCAAAGAACCAGCTCTTAGTTTTGTTTATCTGTTCTATTTTTTCCCTATCATTTATTTCTGCTCTAATCTTTATTATTTCCTATATTCTGCTGGTTTTAGACTCTGTTTGCTCTATTTGAGAGTTTGCTTGCTTCTTGAGGTGAGCCTGTATTGCAATATACCTCCCTCTTAGGACTGCCTTTGATGCATTCCAAAGGTTTTTTGGACTTTCATGTTTTCATTTTCATTTGCTTCAATGTATTTTTTATTTCTTCTTTAATTTCCTGCTTCACCCATTCATTCTTTAGTAGGATGTTCTTTAACCTCTATGTATTTGTGGTCTTTCCACATTTTACTTGTGGTTCACTTCAAGTTTCATAGCATTGTGGTCTGGAAATATGCATGGTATGATCTCAATTTTTTTGTAGTGGTTGAGGTTTGATTTGTGACCTAGTATGTGATCTATTCTGGAGAATGTTCCATGTGCACTCAAAAAGAATGTGTATTCTTCTGCTTTAGGATAAAATGCTCTGAATATATCTGTTAAGTCCATCCAATCCAGTGTGTCATTCAAAGCCATTGTTTCCTTATTGATTTTTGGCTTAGATGATCTTTCCATTACTGTAAGTGAGATATTATAGTCTCCTACTATTGTATTATTATCAATGAGTTTAAGTGTTATTAATTGATTTATATATGTGGCATAAATATTTATAGTTGTTAGATCATCTTGTCGTATAGACCCCTTTATTATGATATAGTGCCCTTCTTCATCTCTTTTTAGAGTCTTTGGTTTACAATACAGTTTGTCTGATATAAGTATGGCTACTCCAGCTTTTTTAAAATCTCCATTAGCATAATACATTTTTCTCCATCCCCTCACTTTCAATATGAAGGTGTCTTTGGGTCAAAATGAGTCTCTTTTAATCAGCATATTGATGGGTCTTATTTATTTATCCATTCTGACACCCCATGACTTTTAATGAAATATTTAGTCCATTTACACTTAGAGTAATTATTGCTAGATATGAATTTAGTGTCATTTTATTACTGGTAAAGTTGCTGTTCCTGTAGATTATCTCTGTTCCTCTCTATTATTTGTTGCTTTTTGTCTCTCTTTCCTGCTCACAGGGTCCCCTTTAATATTTCTTTCAGAGATGGTTTAGTGTTCAGAATCTTGTAAAAACTTGTGATAGTTCCTCTGAATTCCCTATTGAATGGTTTTGGGGGAGTGTTTTTCTTGAGTGAACCCTACATGCTGCTTTCTCTCCCCCACCCCTGTTTCTCTCTGTCCTTTCTCTGTGAAAATGGTTCCTTCCCCTCTGCGGCACCATGGCTTTTCTTTCCCCCAATTCACATCTCTACATCTTGTACTTGCCTCATTCTCTCCCTCTACTTAAGCAGATTGTTCTCCGAATTCCTTAGATCAGTTTCCTGGGTGTTCAGAATGATTTGATACTGATCTACCTGTGTTTGAGGGATGAGGCAAGCTTGGGGTCTTCCAACTACTCTGCCATCTTAACTCTCCTGCAAAGATATTTTAAATTAAACAAAAACCATGAAAATTTGTTACCAATTGACCTGTAGTATGCAAAATGTTAAAAAAAAAAAAGGTCTTTAGATTGAAAAGAAATGGCATAAGATGTATCTTAGATATAGAGGAGTTATTAAAGAGCACTGGAATTATTATATAAAATATTGTATTTTTTTCTCTGTAATTTCCTAAAAGACAGCTCTGTATTTAAACACAAGTAAACTTTATAAAATGAGTTAATAACATATATAAAAGAAGAAAATATGATAAAATAGCATATATAATATAATTAAAATATACTATTGTAAGGTTATTTTACATGGGTCATGTGGGTCATGTGAATTTTGAAGTGTCAGGGTGGTGTGTTAACTATGAAGTGGGAAACTATTAACTCTGAATAGATTTTTACAATAAACTTTTTACAATTTTCGATTACATACACTACAGAGATTTCCTGCATAGTCCACACTGTTTCCCCTATTACTAACATCTTACACTCATATGCTTCATTTGTCACAACTAATGAACCGACATTGGTAGGTTGTTATGAACTAAGCTCTATGCCTTATTTGGATTTTATTAGTTTTTTTTTTTTTCCCACCAATATCCTTTTTCATTCCAGGATTCTATCCAGAATATCACATTACATGTATTCAGTATGCCTCCTCAGTTTCCTCTGGTCTATGACAATTTCTCAGACTCTGATTATTTCAGATGAGCTCAATAGTTTTGAGGAGAACTGATCAGGAATTTTGTAGAATATCCCTCAATTGGGATAAATATGATTTTATTTAAAATATTTATTTTTGAGAGAGAGAGAGAGAGAGAGAGAACATGCAAGTGTGGGTGAGGCAGAGATAGAGGGAGATAAGGATCTGAAACAAGCTCTCTGCTGACAGCAGAGAGCCTGATGCAGGGCTCAAGCTCACTGTTAAGATCATGATCTGAGCTGAAGTCAGGCACTTAACTGACTGAGCTCTCCAGCCATCCCGTTTGTTTGTTTGTTTGTTTGTTTTTTAAGATTAGACAGGTTATGGATTTTGGGAAGAAAGACCAAAGAGGGGAAGTGCTATTCTCATTACATAATATCAAAAAGACACACTATTGACATACACTTATTACCAATGATTGTCATTCAGCTGACTGAAGTAATGTTTGCCAATCTTCTCTACTGTAAAATACCTCCCTTGACCCCACTTTTCATACTGCTCTCTTTAGAAGGAATTCACTCTGTACTTCCAATGCTTAAAAGGCAGTGAGTTCAACTGTTCCTCCTTGAGGGATGAGAGTCTTCTCTATGGATGATATACCTCTTCACCTTGTTTATTCATTTATTCAATATTTTATTTGTATCTGTATGGGCTCATGGATATTTATTTTATATCTGGGATTATAACCTATTACTACATTATTTATGTTGCTACTCACATTTTATCCACTGGGAACATTTTAACTTGACTCTTGTGACATTTTGGCATATCTCACCATTTTTTTTTTAAGAGTTTTCTCTTTCTGGCATGGTAAGATGTTCCAGGCTTATGTTGTATATTTCTGCCTTATGCCTAGTATCATTTATTTCTACAAGGAAGACAGATTATTAGAAACTCATATCTGGGCACTGGATGCTACTCCAATATAACTGTTCTACACCCTCTCAACAGATACAGTTGGGAAGTGTATGTGTGTATATTAACACGTGACTACACATGCATCTATAATTTTTTGTCTATCTATCCACATACATTTATATTAAGCTAAATGTGGCTCATGTTTATGTCTCTGACTCTAATCTCATATTGAATGCTTATTCTATCCTCTCCTTGTTATTTATCTGTTACCTTCCTCTCCAATGGTAAAAAACCTGGCTCTTACCACTGGTCATCCATTTATTTATTTACTCAATCTTAGAATAATGTCAAGTGATTTCAGAATTGTTAACCTATACCCCAGTAAGAAACAGCTTATCAATTAAAGCATAGTATTTATGTATAGTGTATTTTGTCATTCATCTTAAAATTTTCACTCATTTCCAAAATTATTTAGGTCAGTATTTTTACCTACCCTCCTCAGTGGAGGTATGTCATACATTTACAACATGGTTTATTCTGTTTCCATCAGCATTCCTGAGATCTTCCAACTTCTGAGAAAATAATTTTTAGATTTTAAGTAATAATATAATAAAGTTAATTAAATGGAAAAGTAAAAATTATTCCATCGTCCAAAGGGAATTCAGAAAAAAGAATGACAGAAGTCAAATATAGAAGAAAAAATATAAAATAAATAGGGTGATAGATTTAATGTATCAGTAATGATAGTAAATGTAGTTGAATTCAACACTCCAATAAAAAAGAAAATAATATATTGAATGGATAAAGTTAACAAGAACTCTGTGGATTTTAAAAGAAATATGTTAAACAAAAGAACAAGTTAAATCTAAAGATACAGAAAAAGATCTATCATACAAACTATACACATGAGAAAGATGCTGTGTCTATATTTATATCAGATAAATTAGACTCCAAGCCAAAGAATGTTATATGAGATAAAGAGGGCATTTAATAATGCTTTAAGGGGCAATTCATCAGGAGGACATAAAAATCCTAACTATGTATGACTTAATAATAGTTTCAAAATTCACGAATAAATGCTGATAGAATAAAAGTGAGCGATGGAGGAATCTATGAACATAGCAGAAGATTTTTTTTTAATAGTCCCCCTTTCAATAATTGATTTAGCAAAAGATCAAAAAGTATATAAACAACACCCTCAGGTTGGATCTCCCAAAGCAAGCCTTAAGCAAGATTTTGTGGCAATATACTATTTCAAGATCAGCACCTGTGAAAGGAAGAGGAAAGCAGAATTAAGAATAGAAGTCAAACTCTTATACAGGTCTGAGAAATTCTCAAATGTAACTCAGAGAGAATTTAAGGAGAAAATATGTCCTGTCAGAGTTGCCAACTTTTGGCTGATTCAGCAATACCTTTATCTATTCCCCCACCTTTCTTAGTTACTACATGTGAACTTCCAAGGAATGATGTGACCTCCTGTGAGGTGACTTTTTGGGGTGAGGCAGAATCTAAAGGGGCTGACATCTAAAATTGCACATAGCAAGTTAATCCTTGAAAGGAAAACTGGACAGCCCCTGTCCACGTGTGCCCCAAACACCACCAACAAATTTGACCTAATTAATGACAGAACATCACACCTATCACTAGTGGAAAAATATATTCCTTTCAACTGCCCATAAAAAAAAATAAAACAAGTAGCAAGATGATAGATTTAAATACAAGCATTTCAACAGGTAGAAGATAGAACATACAGGGGCGCCTGGGTGGCTTGGTGGGTTAAGCGTCCAACTTCAGCTCAGGTCATGATCTCACGGTCCGTGAGTTCGAGCCCCGCGTCTGACTCTGTGCTGACAGCTCAGAGCCTGGAGCCTGTTTCAGATTCTGTGTCTCCCTCTCTCTCTGCTCCTCCCCTGTTCATGCTCTGTCTCTCTCTATCTCAAAAATAAATAACGTTAAAAAAAATTAAAAAAAAAAAAAGGAAGATAGAACATACAGTGGACCATGAAGTAAGTCTCCATAAGTTTCAAAAGATTAAAACTTTACAAAATAGATTCTATGACTATAATTAAATAAAAAATTTAGAACAAAATTATATCTATAAAAAACCTAAGTATTTGGAAATTAAATAAAATAATCCTAAATTACCAATGGGTCAAAGAAAATTATACAATGGAAATTAGAAAATGTGTCAAATTGAATGGTAATAAAATAGAGTGTATTTGTGGTGCTTTTAAAGCAGTGCATAGTGATAAATTTATAATTTGTTTATATCTAAAAGGAATAAAAGCTTAACATCACTAATTTAAATTTATATTTGGAAAATTCTAAAACAGAAAAGCAAATAACAAAAATGCAGTAAGTAGAAGGCAAGTAGTTAAATAACAGCATAAATCAATGAAATAGAAAACAGACAAATGTTGGTTCATTGAAAAGATTTATAGACTTGATAAACACCAAGAAACTGTAATTAAGAAAAAAAGAGAAAATACAAATTACCAATACCAGAAACAAAATAAATACAACTAAAATATTAGTAAATAAAAGGGAAATATTAAAATAAAATAGAAGAATATTATTAATTATTTTAGAACCATACATTAAGAGGAGAAACAGCTAGAGGAACATTGAGACTCAAATTTCTGGGGAGCTAAAAACATATCTTGAATTAAATTAGACTTTGTGTTTAAGAAACTCAAACACCTTTATGTATTAATGACAGGGTCACCTCAGCTGTTATTAGATGATATTGATAGAGATCTATTTTATATACCATGAAACTGACTCTGCAGGTAGCTTTATATTTTCATTTTTAACTTAGGAGCATTTTCACATCTTAATACTTTTGAAAACATGAATTTTTATTGCTAAATAATACTGTATCATACAGGTAATGCAAAATTCAATCAGCCATTTTTCTATTATTGGTTATATTGTTTGTTTCTATGTCCTTGCACTTATAGATTGCTTCTAGAGCAAGCAATTCATTTCCTCTGAAAAATTTTTAAAGGTGAATCCTGAGTTAAGGGTCAGACTACATTATTAAAACTAGTCCAAATTTCTCTCAAAAGTACTTCCAACAATTTATTAGTACAGTACTGAAGTAATCTTTTTGATATACTTTGAACCAGATTTTCTCCTTTACTAAAAAATCTGTATCAATTATAGAAGTTAACAATTATATTTCTGTTTGCATTGGTGTTTATTAATTATTTATAAAAATGCATAATTTGTGTATTGTGATTGCATTTCTCATTTTGCTAATTGTTTGTTTACACTAATCAGTTGGTCTTGACTGTGTACAAGCCAAAGGAGATCATATACACAAATCTCTGTATTCAATACCTTATTGTATAAGCACCAGATGCATTAATATATGCCAATGAAAAGTGCCAAGTATGGTTGTATTATGTCAACCATAATTGACATATGTCAATGGTCAATGAAGTTATTATCCACATTAATTTTTTTCAATTAACTAATTAATGAAGTCCTTATGGGTTCTTAAAGCCTACAATAAGCACAAAATTGATCTTTTGCACAAACTGAAATCTGCCTTGCAAACAGGCCTCACGGAGATTCTTTTCATGGAGAAGCTTCCATTTCTTATCACAAGGTAGAAAAAACTCTTGGTGGGATGGCATTGAGTCAAGTTCTGAGAATTCTGTCCTGGCACATTAGCTGGATTACATACAACAGTTAAAATAATTCCTAAGTAATTATCTGAGTCATGTCTAATTATAGCTAATTATGTGTTGCTATTCCCCCATTTCTCAGAACCCAGACATATCAGTTATAAAATATCTTTTGGTTCATAAGAGAAAGTAAGACTATTTCAGTAGATTTGATGACTAATAAAAAGAAAACAGTTACCACTTGTGTTTTACAACTCTTGTTGAATATTACAAGGTACTACTGAAACCAATAAGCCAACAGGCTATAAGAAGAGTATTTCAAAACGTTTTACAATGTCAGGCCAAGCTATGAAGCATGCTTTCCTGATTTGTTGGCATCACAAATATCACAATTTCACAGGGTTCCCCCACCATCTACACCCAAGGATTTGATTGAGCACTATGATTATTATCAATCACTAACTCATATTGGGTCTAAACCAAGATTACATAGAAGCGAAGCTGCCCCGGATCTTTGGCTGTATTTGATAGGCAGTGCTGAAGTGTTTCTCTATTACTAATTGTAAAGGCTGATTCAATTTGTTAAAATGAAGTAAAAGGAAAACTAGAAAGTAAAAATCTAAAGCAGGATACAAGTAATACCCTTTAAGTTCACAGTGACATTTAATTGCCAAAGGAGGGCTTATTTGCCAAAAGTCAGACAAGTGCTGAGGAGTAAGAAAGAAAGCAAAGAAGCTTTGTTGCCCAAACTTCTTCACTAAACCACTTTGGTACATATTCTGGGTACATCCTGTTTTTGGTTTGAAGATACTAACATAAAATGGTGCCAATTCAGATGAGGTTCCTGAATATAAATGTATTAAATACACTGGTTTTACGTTTTTAATGGTCAAATGAAGTAAGAATAAAACTAGTATTGAAGGTTTACTACAGTATTAGTAATAACCCCCAAGTAAGGCTTTCTATATCCCATCATTTTATATCTATGAAAAATATGTGATTACCTTTTTCATGCCTTAAGGCAGTGAATAACTGAGGTAGTAGTTATTATCCAAGGACGTTCAATAGCCCAACACACTTATTCCTACAATAAGCTATGGTAGATATAAAAATATCTGCTCATTAATCAAGCATAATCTCAGTGAAATAGTGTCATGGGAAGCCCTTCTCCTGCCCTGCTTATCCAACAAGATATGCTCATGAGGAAATGAAAATTATATAACTTGGAAGAGGTATGCCCTATAATGGGAAGTGATACTTAGGGCTTCTAATTACAAAGTCGTGAATTTATACATTACTATTCTCTAAAATAATTCAGAAAGCAATGCATGTTTTCTCATTTATTCTCAGTTGAGTTGGGGTTAAGAATCAATACAGAAGCCTATTTACACAGCCTCCAAAAAGATCATCCAGAGGAGACAGTGTAGGATACTCTACTTAAAAAAGCAAGGAGACTATGTATCCAAGGCTTGCTATCAATGAAATGAAATGCTCTAAGTTATTTTTGCCCTTCCCTCTATTAGGTGAGCAAACAGTTTATCGAGCATATTGATTGAACTGTTTTCTATTTTCTCCGGGTTTTCTGCAGGTAGCAAAGTGCCTACAGAATCTATATGTTAAAACTTCAAATGTTGAAGTTGATAGTTGGAGGGAATTAGTTTTTCAAATAATGCAGAGCAATGCAATTTTGGACTCACATTGTCAGAATCTCTTTAATGCTTCTCTGAATTTATGCAATTAGTATAAGCTTTTAAACACATTGCTACATATGGATTCTTAGTCATTTTTAATTTGAATTTATCTGCCATTTGATTTTAAGCAAATCAAAGGCAGGCAGAACATTTTTCATTCTTTTGTATTATACTATAAAATCTCTCATGTTTTATGACATAATGTGACAAATTAAAGTACTAGTTAAATCTCCTTTTTAGGTCATTACACTTCATAGGCCCCACAGACACAGACATACACAGACACATATTTTCTATGTAGAGAAAATATATTGTTTAGGAAAGATTAATAATTATGTAGTAAATTGAATGTTAAAAATTAGGTTTTTAAATTTTCTTTCTGAAAATATAGTTGGACTTAAGGATTTCCTTTAATTTTGGATATTGCTAATATATTCTGGGTAAGTTACGAAGAATGCAGATACTGATTTATATGAAATATATTTTTAAGGGAAAAACTGTAAGCAAAAGCATAAATGTGAAAAGAAAGATAAAATTACTTGAGAGAGATTTTCAAGACAAAAGCTTATCCGAAAAGCATATACAGTTTACTTTTTTTCCTTTCAAGGATTTAACAGCAATTAATATTTTTATTTTATTCAATTCAATTTTACAAATATGCACTGAATGGCTTCGTGTCAGACGCTTTATTAGGTAGATACTTGAAGCAGAGGAACAAATGAAAGAGGCTTGCTCTCCATTTGCTCATGGTCTAGGTCAAAAACAAATTTAAATACTGTGGTAATTTAATGTCAAGTTACCAATTTACTCTTTTGTACTTGTTTATTTTTTATTAAATATTTTTTTAGAGCAGTTTTAGATCCACAGTAAAATTGAGAGAAAGGTACAGAGATTTCCCATAGTCCCCCTGCCCCCACACATGCACGTCCTCCTCCGCTATAAACATCCTCCACCAGTTTGGTACATTTGTTGCAACTGATGAACCTACATTGACACACCATATCGCCCAATGTGCATAGTTTACATTAAGGTTCTCTCTTCATGTTGTCATTTTTATGAATTTGGACAAATGAATAATGACATATACCCATCATTATAATATTATGCAGAGTATTTTCACGGCCCTAAAAATCCTCTGTGCTCCTCCCATTCATCTTTCCACCTCTCCACCCTCTTCAATCCCTGGCAACCACTGATCCTTTTGCTGTGTCCATAACGTTGCCTTATCAAGAATGTCATCTAGTTAGAATCATATAGTATGCAGCCTTTCCAAATCAGCTTTTTAAATTTAGTAATATGCATTAAAATTTCTTTCACATCTTTTTATGGTTTGCTAGCTCATTTCACTTTGGCACTGAATAATATTCCATTGTCTAGATATACCACAGTTTATTTAGCCATTTATTATAAATCCACTTGTTACCAATCACGTTTATTTACCTGCTGAAGGATATCTTAGTCTCTTCCAAGTTTTTGCAATACGAGTAAAACTGCTGTAGACATGTGTCTACAGGTTTTTGTGTGTGGGCATGTTTGCAAATTCTTTGGGTAAACGCCAAGAAGTGCTGTCTCTGGATTTTGTATTTATTTCTTATCCCATACATTCACTTAAGTAAATTTCAGTAATGTAAGTTCAGGAATAAAAATGACTTGTCAGTTCTTCATTTCATGATTCAATGACATCTAGATGTTGAGATTTTGTTTTTTGACACAGTATATCAAAAAACAATGAAGCTGCGTCCTTTAACTTTATTACTTCCAGTGTCCACAATTGAACCAGGCTGCTAATTAAATGAGCCCCGAAAATATCAATGGAAGGCATAAATGGAAGAGAAATAGTATTGTGCTATGCTCACTCATTTACTACAGATAGATGCATTTGGCCATAGTGGACTAATTAGCAGAAGAGTCACTTCTATTGTTATTTTAAGGACTTTGAAGGATAGGGGAATGATAAAGCACACAAAAATAATATATTTTTAAATGATCTATGATACATTTACAGTTATCATAGTAAGTAACAAGGTCTCTATTTCTAAGATGGCATGATTAAAATAATATTTCCAAATTAACCAAAAATTAAGAGAAATTTGTAAGGTAAATAGAGTTTTATATCTATTCCACTGTCGTCTATTAAACATAGTATCAAGGAAGTTTATAATAACTGAATACCCTTACAACCTCAATAAAGATTTTGCATGGTAAAACATTATACTATGGCCTTGCAAAGGTGAGACTTGTTCACTTCATAAACATTACATTTACTTCCCAGGAATTTGGTCCTGCGAAAGTTTTCAGGAATGCTTGAACTATCACATTAATGGAAAGCAAAAGGAAATACTTGTTTTTCTCACTATCACTTATGGATGGAATTTTATGCAAAAAAACCCTACATTTCATTTATTATTTTTAGGTCAGATGGTGTCCATGCATGGTGATACATGTGGAGGCAAAATTATGTATAGAACAAGATACAGAAAATGCGTGTGGCTCTCTCCAGAGGCAAGTTGTTGAGACACTATTTTCAGGATAATTCCCATGTTTGACTTTAATAAGAATACTTACAAGTAGCCGTAGAATGTTCTTTCTGTGCTATCATTAATTCATGTGGTCAAAATGCTGCCGAGTCGGCAGATGAGTGCAACCCAAAGCCTAACTTTCATAACTCTGGTAATGATCAGTGGGGTACACAAATATCTTCGAGTCACATAATTGTGGTGATCTCAGTGGGCTCAGTTCTGGTGGACCGTTGCCCATACCACTAAATCAGCATTCACAGCACCATGCACATATGGCACAGTTGGAGTTCAGTGGGAGCCTAGGATTTTGTTAGCTTGGGGGCCAAGTCACTCTTAACCTCCATAAAAGGCATCTCTTTAAAGAATAGGGTAAAGGTCACTGCAGCTCATGCCAAGTGTAAAAATGAGAACTACAGACAGGAAACACTGTTCAGATGTTGTAGGGCTGTAGGCCTGTTTTATGTCTGCTCTGAGCCCTCTGCAGCTACAGGAGACCAAAGACATACTCACCATCCCCATTTATACTAGGTCAGCGGCCAAATGCGCCCAGACATTAAAAACAGGGGAAATCCAGGGTCTAATCAGGAATTGCCAGTCTCAGAGGTACAACATGAAATACTGCAAGAGGACATTGTGTGATTGGAATTGCAACTGTGATGTGTGGCTGGGGGTTGTAGATTGAGTGTTCAACATTATGAATGTGTGGCACTGAGGCAGGCTGAGCATGACTGCATAACGGCTTACCCCCAAGTCACTCATAAAATTGAGATGTGCATCTCCAGAGAATACCAAGGAGCAAAAATTACAAACAAAATAAATGTTCAGTGTGTCTGAATTAATGAGCATATATTAAGATCATATATAACTTGAGGAAATAAGAAAACAGCACAACCGAGATTTCCCTGATTAATAGACAGAAATAGGGGAAGTTATTTTTATTATCTAGTTGGTAAAAAGTTTCCAATCTTTCTGTCAAAGTTTATAAAAGACAAATACACACAGGTTTCAAGGCAGGAGTGGGGGACACTATGTGTGTGTGGTAAATGTGGAAAATCACTCAGTGGGGGAATACATTCCACACACAAACACATGGTCATAGATAAAAATCGAAATAAAAACCAGATTTACATGGCATGAGTTTTCAGATGATGTTTCTTCATTAAACTCAAAATTACGACCAGTTTGGTGAATAAACTGGTAACAGGATGTTTTTGGTTTGAAGAACCAATCTTGTCCTAGTCTATTCTGGTCAGTAATATTCACCCTTCATCTCTATTCAATGCTCTATTTCAAGTACTTGACCTTTCTTTTCCCTCCCTCTCTCCCTGATTCCTTCCTCCCTCCCTCCCTTCCTTCCTTCCTTCCTTCCTTCTTCCTTCCTTTTACTCCTTTTTTTCCTTTTACTCCTTTCTTTTCCTTGATTTCCTTCTTTCCTTTTGTTTCTTTTTTCACTCTCCCTCCCCCCCCCCCTTCAAAACTGGCAAATGGATTTAAGAGAATTTTGAAAAATTAAAAAGCCTATTTTTTCTGCCATTCAAAGATGTGAGCTTAGATTGGGGGTGGGTGGAGAGGCTAGGGTCCTGAAAATGTAAATGACGTATATTTAAAAGAACGGCTTAAAAAGTACAGCATTAGGGGTGCCTGGGTGGCTCACTTGGTTAACCGTCTGACTCTTGATTTCCGCTCAGGTCATGATCTCACAGTTTGTTAGAAGGAGCCCCATGTGAGGCTTTGCGCTGACAGTATGGAGCCTGCTTGGGATTCTTCTCTCTCTCTTTGCGCCCCCCGCCCCCCTGCACCTGTGCATGAGTACTCTCTCTCAAAATAAATAAACATTTTTTTAAAGTACAGCTTTAAAAATACAATAAAGTAACTGTTGTGATGACCACACAGACAGACACGAGTGAGGAAACTTTACTTTTAGCCATGCCTTCAATTGATGCCAAAGCAGAGAACCAGATGTGTGATGCATATGTCATTTTAGCAAGCAATGTGCCTCAAAATGCTGCAGCTACACCCTGAAGTTGGGAGGATAGATACATATTTATTAAAAATTATCTTCCAGTTCACAGACTTAAGAAATCTGTACATATTTTTGTGAGGCAAAGATAGCTGTGCAGTCCTATAACAAGAGATCCTTAAGTCGGGTAACAAAATATACTAAATCTAGAGTGAGATTATAGGAAGCAGTCCGTTTTGCAAAATTTGATCCAGTAGTATAGTGTCTTCCTTCTCCTGTGCATCTCTCCAAAAATCTACCACCTTCATATGTCCATTCTAGTATGTCTAAAGACTGACCTAGTTTCTTTCTTTTTTTTTTTTAATGTTTTTATTTTTATTATTGAGAGACAGAGAGAAACAGAGCATGAGCATGGGTGGGGCAGAGACAGAGGGAGACACAGAATCTGAAGCAGGCTCTAGGCTCTGAGCTGTCAGCACAGAGCCCGATGCGGGGCTTGAGCTCATCAACCACAAGATCATGACCTAAACTGAAGTCAGACGCTTAACTGACTGAGTCACCCAGATGGCCCTGACCTAATTTCTTTAGTTGGACTTATGCCCTTTGCTCTTCACACACATTCTCAATTCTTGGATACATTAAGAAATGCATTTCATACCCTTATGACAAAAATATCTCCTCTTGCTATTGATCTTTGTATTTTTATTGAAAAGAGAAAAAGCAAGATACTGTGTATTGTACTTCACTACCATAAAACACATACACATGAAAATATATGCAGGTGTGTCCATATCAGTGCATATGTACATAGATGTATACAATTAAGTGCTCTATTTTCATTTTAATATTTTGAAATATAAGATTTTTGTACTAAAAAATCTTAAAAATTATTTCCTCCAGCCACTTGATATTAAAAGTAAGGAAATTGAGGTGGGGTAAGTAAAGTGTTCCGTGCAAGACCACTTGGATTGTTAGTGGCAGAGAAAAATAGCAGGAATCAAATCCGTGATCTCTTTAGTCAGGGTCCCTTTCACCATGCCATATTACTTGAGTTTTTATTCAAACCGGAGGTACTTGTAATGGTTTCATTCATTAAAACCCTGCATTTTTCCTAGTATTCCTTTCAGTCTGTGACTGAATCATAAAGTACAATGCCAACCGTATTAGTCTACTTGAGCTGCCATGACAAAATACCGTCGACTGGATGACTTAAAAAAACAGAAATTTCTTTTTCACATTTCTGGGGGTCAGGAAGTCCAAGACCAGGTGCTGATCAAGTCAGTTCTCCAGTCAGAGCCCTTTTCCTGGCTTGCAGACATCGTCTTCTTCCTGTATCTTCATATGGTGAAGAGAGGAAGGTCTAGTGTCTCTTCCTTTTAGAAGGACACTAATCTACCATGGGGGCTCCATTCTCATGACCTCATCTAAAACTAATTGCCTCCCAATGCACCCACCTCCTAATACCATCACATTGGGGGTTAGACATGCAACATATGAGTTTTTTTGGTGGTTGGTGGGGGGACACAAATATTCAATTCATAACACCAACTAGAGAATTCTGAACAATTATGTTGACTCGATCAAGATAGACTCCCCTCAGCTCATTTATGATTTAAGTCTCCTAGGTTTCTTTGTTTCCTTTAAGGATTATCAAAATATGTTTCAGGTTTGATCGAAAAATATTGTATTTATATACATAATTATTTTCCTCTCAGTCATATTTTGGGATTCTTAAAAAGAATGGCTTGAGGAATATTGGTATCCATTGTATCATTCTAGGAACAGTTACAGTGATCTAAGGTAAGACTACATTTGCATTATGTAATAAACATGTACCTGCCTCTACCTTGTAAAGTCAAGTGTCATCTGAGAGTCATGATCACAATGATGAGCTCTAAAATGACAGAAATACCACCTTGCAGAATTGATTCTATAATGCTTCCAGCATCAACAATACAAGCTATTTAGCATTTTCATCAGTGATCATGAAAGTGATGTCTTAGAAGCAAAGCTTATTACGTTTGCTGTTGACAGAAGCTGGAGAAGATGTTTCAGAAAGGAGGTGTTTATTCTCCCCCTGGAAAGTAAGTCCAGAATTCGAAATGAGCTTGAAGTGAGCAGAAGCATATTTTAAATACAGGAGAATATACACAAGAAGCTTAGGGGGCAGAACATATTAAAAGCCTATATAGAAAAATACAACAAAATGTATCCAAGTGTTAGATATATAGAAAAACAAAATAGATTGTATTAGAACTTACTTTAGTAAGTAAGTAAGTAAGTAAGAATAGATGAGAACTGTATGGATGTATATGTAGAGGAAAGACATGTTGTCATAGCCCCTACTATAGGAAATATCAAAATATCTTAACCAAAAGAAAATAAAGATCAAAATATATTAGCATTGCAAAATTTAATAGTAAGATACACAGGATCAAAATAGATTAGAGCTACATCCATCACTCTATGTGCTTCTCTTGCTTCTTTTTATCTCCATGCTAAACTCTTGGTTTACTAAATTAAAAGAATGTAAATATTAGCCCGAGGCCATTGTTTGCCTCCACAAAGCTGACTCCTGTGGGGGGAAAAAATCAGAAATAAGAGAAAGAAAAATTGAATTCTGTGCAATGCATTTTTTTAATAGATGTGGTATCTCATTTCTATTAGATACACTCTGATTATCTTTAAGGGAAAATGTATACTTATTTTGATGACTAAATTAGAAAGGTGATAGGAATCACATCAGTATTTTTATACACAGCTATAGCAGACTATCATTAGCAGGAGTCAGTTACCATTAAACAATTTGGGGTCATTAGTCATTCCATTGTTACTATCACTGTGTCTTTTGTTTCATAATAAATTATCCAGTGGCATGCAGCTCCTCTGCCTTTTTAATGATCCTTATTCTGGGTAGATTTCATTCCTTCCTTTCATTCCTATGGTTGACTAGAAGAAATGGCCATGTTCTGTGGTCTTTGTGCTTTGGATCCCGCCAGCAATGTCCTATACTACTTACTACTTGTCATGACTTTTTCATCTAAAAACTCTACAATAAAATATGAGCACATCACTTAACACTCATTTGCTGTGTATTTTGTACCTGACTCCTCATATATGAAACAGAAAAATATAGAGAAAATATCAGATATGGTATCAGAATAGCCACGTCTAAATACTGTCCTGACCCTTGTTGGGGCACTGGGTGTTTTCAGTTACGTTATCTGAGTTTTAATATTCTTACATGTACAATGGGGGTACTATCACCATTTCTGAGTTTTTGAGGGGGTTAAGTGAGATGAAACATATGAAAGTACTTTCTGAAGTGCTTGACACATACTTATGCTTAACATAGATTAAATGTCACCCAATTTGGAGTTGAGTTCTAGAGTTATTGACATATATAAGGCATGCCACTTGACTTTAAGGAGTTTGCAATCTAGTACAGAAGCTCTAATTTCAACTCAGTAAATGGTGTATGAATATATATGCACTGTGGTAGCACAGAAGACGAAGGAATACCATATGCATGAGAGAATGTCTTTGAGCTATTATTTCTTTTTTATGCCATTGGTCCATATGGCATTGAAGCAGGATCTTCCTCTCCCCTGCAAACAAACCAACAAACCAACTGAGAAAAAAAAAAAAATTTGGAGGTAACGCTTAGGTATTGCCCCAGTGTTCAGCAGACTTCAGGAGCTCCTTTGGAATGTTCAATGTTCTGGGGTGCCTGGGTGGCTCAGTCAGTTAAGCATCTGACTTCAGCTCAGATCATGATCTCATGGTTTGAGTTTCAGCCTCGCATCAGAGTCTCTGCTGTCAGCATGGAACCTGCTTTGGATCCTCTTTTCCCCTCTTTCTCTCCCCTGCCCCAGCACGCGCGCTCTCTCTCTCTCTCTCTCAAAAATAAATAAACATTAAAAAAAAAAAGAGGGGCGCCTGGGTGGCACAGTCGGTTAAGCGTCCGACTTCAGCCAGGTCACGATCTCGCGGTCCGTGAGTTCGAGCCCCGCGTCAGGCTCTGGGCTGATGGCTCAGAGCCTGGAGCCTGTTTCCGAT
This sequence comes from Felis catus, assembly GCF_018350175.1. Lineage (NCBI taxonomy): Eukaryota > Metazoa > Chordata > Mammalia > Carnivora > Felidae > Felis > Felis catus. The sequence goes on from NC_058376.1 coordinate 41,270,359, forward strand.
TCTGTGTCTCCCTCTCTCTCTGCCCCTCCCCCGTTCATGCTCTGTCTCTCTCTGTCCCAAAAATAAATAAACGTTGAAAAAAAAATTAAAAAAAAAATCCTCACAATGTTCTAAGAATCAGATAACCTATGGATATTTCACTAAAACCACCCAAACTAAAACGTAATTAACTGTATAAAAAGAAAAATATAATAAATTGCCTTTATAGTAAACAATATTTAAAACAATCCAAGTGATGTAAATAAACATTATTGATTTTTTTAGACACAATAATCAAACAAGACAATCACTGAAGGCTTATTTCTGATCAAAACAAAATATTATTGTCCTCTTCTTACAAAGGGAAAAAAGTATACAAGGTTGGAAGATGAATTCCAAGGTGTCAGAAGTGAGGGAAGAGCAGTGAAAAAAGTTCAGGTATACTAAAACCTCATTATATGATTCAATCAAGACTATGTCTATTTTTAATGTAATAGGGAATTACGATGCAATTCAAAAGATAACAAATGTTGGCAATAATATGGAGAAAAAGGAACCCTTGTACACTCTTGATGTGAATGTAAATTGGTACAACCATTATGGAAATGCATTAAAAGTGATAACAAAATATTAAAAATAATCCAGGGGGCACTTGGGTGGCTCAGTTGGCCAAGCATCCTACTTCAGCTCAGGTCATGATCTCACTGCTTGTGAATTCCAGCCCTGCATCAGACTCTGCCCAGAGCCCGCTTCAGATCCTCTGTGTCTCTCTCTGCCCCTCCCCTGCTCTCTCTCTCTCTCTCTCTCTCTCTCTCTCTCTCAAAATATAAATAAAACATTAAAAAAACAAATAAAATAAAATAATAAAAATAATCCAGTAATTCCACTTCTGGTTATATATCTGAAGGAAATAAAATCAGTTTCTTTTCTTTTCTTTTCTTTTCTTTTCTTTTCTTTTCCTTTCTTTTCTTTTTTTCCCTTTCTTTTCTTTTCTTTCTTTTTTTTTGGTGATGATGGTTTTCTTTTTCTTTTTCTTAATTTAAATTCAAATTAGCTTTCATATAGTGTAGTATGGGTTTCAGGAGTAGAATTGTGATTCATCACTTACATGTAGCACCCAGTGCTGAGTGGAACAAGTGCCCTCCTTAATGCCCATCACCCATTTAGCCCACCCTCCCCACCTGCTTCCTCTCCAGCAACCCTCAGTTTGCTCTGTAGTTAAGAGTCTCTCAATGGTTTGCCTCCCTCTCTGTTTTTATCTTATTTTTTCCTGCCCTTATGAAAAAGAGACCGAAAATTGAGCTCTAAGTATAGTGGCAACAATTGAAGGATGGGTAATGACTTGAGTTAGCAATTCTTCATCTATTAAATGAAGACTCTGAGAGGTCATGTCTTAATTACAATGGTAGCAAACCAACACTTTTAAGATATGTGAGTAAAGACGATACAAATAAGTTGTTTCTTTTTTGGAACATTTAGAATAATTTTAGTAATTGTTGGCACAGAAGACATATATAAACAAAAGTATATATGATATGTAAAAAGGAAATGGAATATTAATTATTATTTAAAACTATAAATTTGTCTAACCCCCTAGATGTCACTATTAAGTTAAACCAGGATGTTATATAGATATGAAAAATTAATTTTAGTTTTAAAGATAATAAAATTTTATATTCTTTTAAAAATATGTATTTACTATTCTGAGAGAGACAGAGAGAGAGAGAGAGAGAGAGAGAGAGAGAGAGAGAAAGAGAAAGAGAGCCAGGAAGGAGGGACAAAGAGAGAGAAAGAAAGAGAATCCCAAGCCAACTTCATTCCCAGCATAGAGTCCGATGAGGGACTCAAACTCATGACCATAAGATCATTACCTGAACCAAAATCAAGAGTTGGATGCCTACCTGACTGAGGCACCCAATCGCCCCCCAATTTTATATTCTCAAAGGTACTAATTAAAATCAACATTTTAAATAAGTAAGGGTTGAGTATCTAATTACATGGTTTTTAAAAATTATTTCAAATAAACAAAAATCTTGAGTTCAAAAATCTAAGATTAGTCAATCAACTTTCTTCTCTTAATTAGCTTGCTAGACTAAAAGTTACATGTTTCTCTGCGTGTAACTGGAAGTCATTGAGATTGTCTACCATTGATTTCTCATTTGCTCTGTAGTTACATGCTAGACTTGTGCTTTCTCACCTGTTTGAAATTCGAATGTAGCTAGGTAACTTGTGTTGGTCACTAATATACTAATATACACTAATATACAGAACGATTAGTGACTTCTCATGCCCTTCTCACTCATGTCATAATTGTGAAATGAAGCATCCATCCACTTGGATCCCCGAGTGAGGACATGGAACACAGCCCCAGATAACTCACAAAGGACATGTAATGTAATTGTGAAATACCTATGGTTTTAAACTACTGACATGTGGGGACTGATTGTTATTGGAATATAAAACACTATCCTAGTGAAAAAAATGATCTCAAATTTTCATTGTTTTAGGAATATCATTACTATATTACTTCTCTTGTAAAAAACATTGATGTAATAGCTGTATACGTGTATCACATGTAGACACCATAATTTAATCTGCAAAGAATATTCATAACAACCAATAATTCAGTCCCTGTCATATCTTTTGCTTCTTTTACATAAGTGTCAGTAACAGAAAAATCATAGAAAAGGTTTTTGTAAGACTTTAGTCTGTTAAATTTTGACTAAGATATATTTTGCCATAAACTTATATAAGTGAATTAAGATAATTTATTGGGGTAAGGAAGTTTATGTGGTGATTTTTAAAGACATAATCTATCTCATATATATATTATATATATAATATATATGTTATATATATATGTTATATATAATATATGCTACCTTTGATAACATGTATACTGAATATAATATATATATAATATATAATATTATATGTATACATGTATACTGAATATTATATATATATATATAATATATGCTACCTTTGATAACATGTATACTGAATTCAGAAATTAGACAGAACTTTAAGAATTGCTTCCAGGGAAATCATCATATTCAACCCCCTCATTTTACAGATAAAGATAAAGAAAAACAATATGGTTCTTCTAAAATCACCTAGAAAGTGTGTGGCAGAATTGAGGTTAGAAACCAGATCCCTTGACTTTTGGTTCAATTTCTCTCCATTACTGCTTCTAACATATGTTAGCCATTTTGCAGTCAAAGATTGTATGGTTCAGTGTAAAATAAATTCACAAATTATTTTTCTAATTTGGGGAGTTTGATTAAGTCACTTCTAGTATATCAGTTATTTTCCTTTTCTGCCTTATAAAAAGACAAGGGACATGGTTGCTTTAAAAGTTCTCGTCAAGTAAAAGTATGAACTCAGACACATTAAAAAAAAAAAGCACCAGAAGTGTTTCCAGTTTTGCATACCATCTAATGCAGGCAAAACTAGACTTCCTTGTACAGAGGGAAATGCCTTGCAGAGAAAAAGGCTTCCTGGAAATCAAATAACTCTTGCACAACAAGTCTGATGAGCTAAGTGCGCATTAATCAGAAACATCTGAATTAAATTTCCCTTGAAATATACATAAAATGAAGAGGAACCGTGGTTTGCAGATTATGTTTCAGGTTCCACTCAATTCAAACATTTTTCCAGGCTCGAAGAACTCCAGCTTTTTTCATTCCTACTTGGGAGTTCATAAAAATGCTTAGTATACCACAGAACAAAACTGGATTCATTAGAAATCCAGTATAAATGTAATATAGAAAATGACATAACTTGACCTAATGTTTCCTATTCATATAGGGAGTATTAGAGAAAAAAATTTCTAAGAGAGGGTTATTATGTGACACGGAGTTGATCTTAACTGTTTGAGAGAAAAGAAACAACCACTTGAGGTAACCATCAGCAGCTATTTTCATAATCTGATTCGCTAACTTTCATTATATGGAACAGAGTGTTGAATGTTATGCACCATTTCTCAGATTGAAAGTATCCACAACATTTTTGTGCTGTACCTCTAATATCTAGGATGAGTTCCCTTCTCTCTTTTAGAGATTTATAATAAATTGCAAGTCCAACTCTATATTTAAAAAATCATTTGAAAATGATGTCATTACTTTCATTAGTCCCAGTTACTCAGCAGCAGAAATTTTAGTTTTGTTTGTGTTTTTTTTTCTGTAAAATAGCATCAGATTTTAAAGAACTAATGAAAACAAACTTACGGTTTTAGTAAAAATACATTTCAGCTGAAAAGAAGACCTATCGCCCATAGTGTCTTTCAGTTTGTGAGAAATGTTTCTTTGCATATTTCTCTTATTCTGTCATTACTGTAATACATCACCAGATACATTCCATGTGCCATTTACAGTAATCTGAAATTAAGTTTTTGCTGAAACAGACTATCAGTAAAAAGGAATTTAACATATTCTGATAAGCATATGCCCTAGTTCATTTCTAATAACTCTAGTGGTGGTTGAATTATATTGCCAAGGGATTTAGATATGTAAATGTGCCTGCCTAAAGCCTTGCAAAATTTTACAAGAGCAGAAATTTGCCTTTGTATACCTATGCATTATAGTCACTGGATTTTTGTGACCTCTTTTTCATATTTGACTAGGGATAGGATTTTTAAGAAATTCTATGTGTGTAATATACTAAAATTCTCTCTATATACATAATATATACATGCCACTAGATCTTCTGGAATATATATATATATATATATATATATATGTATTGGTTTGGAAATATATATATATATATGTATATATGTATATATATATATATACATATATATATATATATTTCCAAACCAATTCTGGCAATTGGAAATTGGAAATATATATATATATGTATATATGTATATATATATACATATATATATATATTTCCAAACCAATTCTGGCAATTAAAACATTCAAGTGAATAAGATATTAGAACAGAGAATAAACGTCTGATTATTGCTTTGAAAGGAACAAGGCCCACAGCTTTCAGGAATGAATGAATGAATGGATGAATTAGTGAATTAATTATTTAGGGCCTCTTAGTGACACATTAGAAACCTAACTAGAGGTGAATTTCACTAGCTTTCCTGGAAAAATCTCTTAAGCAAAATATGGAAAATAAGACTGAGTTGGAGAATTTGCCTATTTGATTATGAAGGCACTGGGGATATGGTGTTGGAATTTATGTACAACAGAAATATGCAATTTGTATGGAACCTGAGGATACATATGCATGTTTGGGAGTCTCTTGTTATAAGAAATCAAAATTTATTTGATCCCTGTGTCTTTTTTTATTTACTTGAATTAAATCTGCTGACTTTCATACTTTTCCTACATCAAAATATTTCTTTGCTCTGAGAATACTATGATATAGCTATGTCCAAGTAACTTCTGTTAAGTGAGATATTTTAGCAAGAGGAACAAATGACCCATTAGCTAGAGATCTTTGTCTTCTTTAAAACTCCAATATGTTCTTGAGAAATGATTCAGTCAAATTTGTCAAAAAAACATTTGTCCATCACACTCTCCTCTCTTTTATGCTATTTAGTTGCAGATAAATGAGTTCCTATGGGGACCTAAAAAGGGATGTTCCTACATTGGCTTTAGTAAGAAGGGAACTCTTTATTCCAGAAGAGTCATTGGTTTCTGATTCTTTCAAAAAGCAATGTCTGGAATTCCATTTAGGTTAAATATTTTATCCTTGTTAAAATAGAAGTCAACAGAGCCCTAGATGTGGGAAAGGTAACACATTATTTTCCTGCCCAAATGGATCTGGAAGCAGACAGAGGAAAACTAAATATAGCTTTTCCTGCCAAATAAGACATTCTAAACTTGTCAATATTTTAGCACCTTTGACACAGCCTGAGAAAAAAAGGAGAAGGAGAAGTTGAAGGAGGAAGAAAAAGAAGGAGAAGGAGGAGAAGGAGCGGAGGGGGAAGGGAAGGGGAAGGGAAAGGAGAAGAAGGAATCATCAGTCTCATAAAGAGAGTTAAAAGAAAGTTTTGGAAAAGTTCTAATATTTTTAATATAAGCATCTTTCTATTATAGGAATGGTTTTACCTGTTGGTATAGACCGTGCCAAGTTAGAATGGCCCTGCAGGGCCCCTCAGAAAGAATCCTGATATAGTCTCTGAGCATATTCTTCCCTCTGTTTTGCATGCAATCCCTAGAACCTGGTTTCTACAATCTAAGTTTTGATTTTTGATAGAACACAAATTCTCCTGGATAGGTTATTTTAACACTTTATCAATCGTATAATTCTTAATGTGGTCTCATCTGGTTGTAAATACTTTCTCCTTCTCTTGACACGTTTGCAACATTCGCTCTCGTTCTTTTCTTGTACTGCCAAAGTCATCACACTTTCTCACCACCTACAGTCACTTCTGTTCTTTTCTGTTTTGAAAATGAGAATGTTTTCCAATGAGAGTGATATATTAAGGAACAATTTAAACAAAATGCAGATTTTGTGTTTACTTACACATGATTTCACCCATGAGAAGCACCAGGTGAATGTGGAAAATTGCACCTACCTGAGACTAGCCACATAACAATACACAACACGCACAGCTGCCAGGACCTCAAACTTCTGCGGGGACTACTGTCCCTTGTGTGTGTTAGTTGTATGTGTTATGAGTACACACCCAGCCTCATATGATGTTAGGACTTCCTGTCTGATTTCAGATAACCTTCCTTCTATCACTTCACCATAACTCTCAGACTGTTACAACCTTTCCCATGTCCATTTCCATCAGTAAATCCCAGGATTTTTTCAAGGTTAAGTGCCATATTTATTATTACACATGTTTCTTAACTGTTTTATACACTTATTGGTATATTTATACATTATATTTTATATATTTCTAGACCATTTAATAGGTTTAAAACTGTGCTATAGTTTTTATTCGTTTCCCAAAGTTTTCTATTTCATTTTGTTGCTTTAATGTGTCACTGCCAGAGTTTTTGAGTGCTACAATCCTAACCCCATTTTCTCTTTAAGTGCTATAGAATTGACTGCTCTGTTGTACATAACATGGTGATGTTTAGGAGTGAAAGACTTGGGTTATAGCAGAATGGGTTCTGCTGTGTCTTTAGCTCTTTTTGATCCGATATTGGTGCCCACGATTTTATTGAAACTGGTATCTCTAAGGTCACCAATGGCCATTCTAATACCAATGGTCTTGCCTATGTTCTCAGTCTCCATAACCTTTAACATTTATTTGATGTTGTTGAGCACATCGCCCAGATTTTTTTAAGTTAACGTATTACTAAATATATTTATTATGTGTACAGGTGTTCCTTAATTCACAGAGGATATAAAGATAAATAAGCATACGCTGTCCGATAGATGGGGATACGGCACGGGCTTGACCAGGTCTACCACTGGTAAAATTTATGGTGTAAAGGGATACAGATGCTACTACATGCATCACATCTGCTTGTGGATACCAAGAAGATGTCATAGAAGATGCATTATTTGTAATAATAACAATATCAACTTACATAGCAATTTCACGTATTTCCTTATTGTTTTTTCCATATGAGACAAATTCCTTGAGAATATAACTCTCTCATTATCATCCTTATAATATGTTTTTGAGTACAAAATAGATTCCAAGGAGTCTGCATAGCACTTAACTCTTCTTAACTTATTATGCCCCTGTCCAGAACAGAGACTGCCTCAAAACTCAGTGTTTACTTAATGATAAAGGAATATAGGGCTTGTAGTACAGTTGGTATTAAAAGTCAAACAAGAGAGAAAGCATTGAAAGAAATGAAATCACAAAAGTTTAGAGGCACTAGGGCTCTGGATAGGTTCATACAGTATCTAGAAGAGTGAAAGATAGAAGGCAGCCACGTTTTGAAGTTTTCTCAGTAGCAAGTTAAAGAGTCTATACTTATCAGTCTATACTTATCGGTCTATACTTATTCTTTCTTTTCTCTTGCCAACCATTTTTTAAAACTCATTAACAAACTGACCTTCACTCTAGATGTTTCATAACTTGTCTTTTTTTCCATGTTCACAAAAATACAAAATGACTTTTCCCCGTACCTATTTGTCCAATTCCCACTTAGATTCCCAAGACCAGCTCAAATGCATTTCCAGTAAAATTTTCACAAACCATCCCAGTTGGAACTGATCTTTCTCTAAGTACAAGTTTATTTCAACTTTACGAAATATGACATCTACTTATTTACAATTAAAAAAGACACAGATAAATATTTACTGTGTGAATATTAAAGCAAATATTTGTTCTAAAGTAAAGATGGAACTCTATATACTGGCTACAAATTTACTTAATAAAAGTAGACTGACAAACATTTTATATGTGTATTTATTTCCACACACAGTGAATACATCTGCTATCAGAAGAGTTTTCAACTTTCTTATAGAAACAATATAAACCATAATCTGAATTATAAGATCTCAAAGAAATTCCATTTGCATGTCTATTGAAAATGAAAAGTCAATTTATATTAAAGGTAGCTTTTTTCGTGCTGCAAATTTTTTTTCCAGAAATGTGTATCCAAAATTCACAGTTTAAATAATTGGTTGACCAAGTTTAAATCTTAAGGTGGCTAAGTTTACCTGAGTTTAAGTAGTCACCAAACTAAGTCAGAAAGTGATAGTGCTTACAATAAAAGATAAAGTTATTATAGGGAATTTTATAAATCACGTATTTGAATACGTAATTCAGGATTTAGAACACTCAGAACCACTTCATATGTTAAGAAATCTGGAATGTGTCCTATATACAAAGAAAAAAATGAAATATTTTAAGAAGGTCAATGAACAGTTTTATATTTTAAAAATACCATTCTGATCATAGTGTAGAAAGAGAAACCACTGTCAAAGAGAAAACTATAAGGTTATTTCTATACTTCATCCAATGATAGTGATAACAGGAATGGAAAAGAATGGATGGGTTTTTAAAATGCTATTCCAATCTAAATTAAAAGACATTGAAAAACTGAAGATATGTGAACAATGAAGGACAGAAACAAGTAAAGGATAAACCTTACCCTTCCTATTTGGGCAACTGGGTAGTAAGTGGCTTTGTTTACTGATTTAGAAATAATTTTAAAAAAATAAAAGGAAGGGAAAGAGGCATGGGCAGTGTAATATTGTGATTATAATAAGAAGTATATATTAAGTCTTTGTCCCATTTCTGGCACAGAACTTCCCAAACACTTGGACTTTCCTAAATGATGAAAGCAACAAAGGTGACTTTTTTATGTTAATTGTGCCTTTGGAAAGCCTTCGGGTAACCTAAGGGTGGTGACTGCTTGCTAGGAGAACCAACCTTGTGATTACAGGATTAAGACTTTCAATCCCATCCCCTGACCTCTTGGGAAGGGAGACAGGTTGGAGATGCTATTCAATTACCAATGGCCAATGATTTAATCAATCATGTCTGTATAGTGAAACCTGCTTAAAAACCCAAAAAGATGGGGTTCAGAGGACTTTTGTGTTGGTGAACACCTGGAGACGTAGCGAGGATGGCATTCCTGGAGAGGGCATCAAGCTCCATGCCCTTTCCCCAAATCTTGCCCTATGCATCTTTTCCATCTTGTTCCTGATTTATTTCCTTTTGTAATAAACATGTGATGTAGTAAGTGAAATGTTTTTCTGAGGTCTAAGCTGCTCCAGCGAATTCATCAAACTGAAGGAAGAGATCCTGGGAACCTCTAATTTATAGCCCATCAGTCAAAAGAAGAGGTAACAACCTAGACTTGGTGACTGGCATCTTGATTTGGAGGGGGTCTTTGGTATCTCCAATCTGTAGACAGTCAGAAGCACAGGTAACAACTTGGGCTTGTAACTGATATCTGAAATGGGGCAAGAAGGAGTCCTATAGGACTGAACTCTTAACCTATGGAATCTGATGCTATCTCTGGGTAGATAGTGTGTAAGAGTTGAGTTAAATTCTCAGACACTGAGCTGATGTCCAATAATTGCTTGGTGCTATAGGGGAACCCTCTGCCCCCACATTGGAATTGGGTCCAGGAACCTAAAAGGAGGCAGACTGTGAAGATTTGAGTTTCAAGTGCCTATGACAACCAGTTAAATAAATTCTAAAAGTTATTAGAAATAAGAGACAGGAACTCAAGACTGAGGTTCTGGATATAAAGAGCTGAAAACCACCTGGTCATATGGATAGTTGAAGCAAGGTCCCTGGATATTATTATATCATTTACTTTCAAAGAAATAGTTAAAAGAAGCCTGACAGTCAGCTAATTATATAATAATGGAATTGCACACTTACAGAGTGAGGAGTTCTACAACTTTAATTACGCTTAACATAGGTGAAGGAGAGCAAGGAAAACCTTTGGCTAAAGCAAAGCACTCCAGCATCTAAGAGATTATTACATTCAGAACAGTGCTTCAGAAAGAAACTGGGGTGTGTTGAAATTTGTTCACTTATCCTGACATTTGAAGAAGGCAAAATTATGTCAAAGACAGATTTAAAGGGAAAAGAACATAACTGAACGTAAAGTTTGATGATTCGATAAGGGAAGACAAACCCTTTTCATTTCCACCTGCATTGCTAAAGGTGAGAAGTTTGTGTTTGTATGTGTACATGTGTACACACATGCACACACACACATATATGCACACATGCATATACATACATTCATATATGCGTGTTTATATATTACATGCATATGTATCTTCCATTAGTTATAGAAACAGTAAGCAGGAGAATCTCCTCCCTCATCTCCTCCCTGTAAATCATTGCTCAGCAGAAACACATCTCCCAAACCAATTACTCTGATACTCTTGACACTGAATGTATTTCTGGTAACATCAAATAAATTATAATTATAATAATTAGGCTTTGTAAAATTTATTTGGCCCCAAAATAATTTTTTGAAGACCATAAACATAATTATTATGCTGAACATTTTACTCTTTACATCATAGTTTAATAAATTCTTGGCTGATTTTTTATTTATTTGTCATTTTCTAGTGGTCATATATGTTCTAGATATATTAGAAATGTGTATCAGTGTGGATAGTATATGTTAAAGAACCCAAAAAGTATTCTACCAGATATAAACTACTATGATGAAATGTTTTTATTTTAAAATCTATAAAATAGAGTAGACTTTGGTCTGATGTCAATGATTTAAAATGTTCACAATGTCAGGAATTGAGGATTTCATTGGTTTACTAAAAAAATCACTTAGAAATCAAAAGCATTTTTCCACTTATCACATTTACTTACTTTACTTATACAGTTTTTCTTTGACATACTTAGATCCTATACTTACAACTCCAATATTAAGTTTTAAAGTTTAACACAACATTAAATGTGAAGAAATGAAGGCACTCATTGTCAAAAGATTGATGGTTATGATTTACGAGTCACTGGCAAAACTACAAAACCTCAATAATCATGTATTTCTGGCAGTGTTTTAGTAACTGTAAACATGAATAAAATCAAGAGATTTAATAGACTAAATAGAGTGTGTAAATAAATACACAATTATCCTCTAGAATTCATGGTTGAAGAAAACTCTCAAACATATTGTTTTTATGCTTACCGTTACCAATTGAATTTCTAAGCGTTGCTATTCTGATAATTGAATTCAACCTTAACATCAGCAGTCTTTATGGAACACTGTACTGAACGCATGAATAAAAGATATTGTAACATGCAAATTTTGAATACCTTTAATTATTATTAATACTTATATTTGCTTTAGGTAAGTCGACCTGAGACAAAAAGCAAAGCAGAGAGAGAAAGAGCAAGAAAGAGGACCTGCTTCCTTATTTATAAGTATGCTCAGATGAATACTTATATAACCTTTTAGTAATAACACAACCTGTTTCTCATTATTAAGAATTTCATCCATTGGTCCCATAGGTTTGGACAGTATGCTTAGTTTGATAATAGAAAGCATTCTCCCTTTTTCCTACCAGAGATCTTCAAATGATTAGCTAATAATAGTCATACAATGATTTCCAGATGTTGCTTACAATACAAGGAGTGTCCACTTATCTTCCATACAAGATAGTGTGGGAATTGACCTTCTTTCATAGCTGTAAAATAGAGATCACAGTGGAAATGTTTCCCACCCAGAATCTGAAATTCTTAATGAGAACAAAGACTTCTCCTAATACAAGCTTGTTGACTGATTGGAAAGATTTTGGAATTAACTGATTTAAACCTGAATTCTTGATATGCTGAAAGACGGATTGGGTTGCTTAACAAACACCTAAAGGGAACAGCAAAGAAGTACTTAAACACTTCTTTGGTTTCTTTCTAAAAAGTGGATTCTATTTGTGACTCAAAGGCAGTGGGAGTTAGTATAAAGAACTACTTTAGCAGAAGGTAGAAGACCCAGTTTCAAACTTCAGAAACTGAATCTCAGCAATCCCTTTAAGCTGCAAAATACAGCCATTCCCCACCTTTTTTTTTTTTTGAGAATTAGTATGAGACCACCCCAAAAGGACTTAGAAAATTATAGGGTTTAATTTACTCAGGTTCAATTAGCAGTGATAGTCAATAGCAGTGATAGAACATAAATGTTCAAACATTCAGAATTCTTTACCTCTTTGAATAATTGTCAAGATAAATGACATCTTCATTAAGTATTTTGAGTTCTGTTGTTGTGGTTGCTTTATCAAAGACCTACTAAGAAAAGAAACTCAAACAGATAAGGAGACATTTTTCATTTCTTTCCTTAGGAAGTTTAGAAGAAGAAATAAAAAATGACTGTTAAAATCAGATGCATTTGTCTTTTAGAAATGTTTGAGCTCACTGAAGACTTTGTGCTGGACAGCTCAGACTGGGAGGGGCAACAGCAATGTACTGGGTGTGCTAGGAAAGGAGTGAAAAACTTGAGGGTGAAAGGTCTGCTTTGGAAATCCCAGCGAGTTGCAAAGACCTGAAAGGAGATAACCAAGACCTAGCAAGGCTAGATCCTAAGCCCAGGCTATCTCAATCTCAACCAAGATTCTCATGACCCAAGCAAGAACCTGTATTTCAGAGCCAAAGAACCAAGAGCCTCAGACATCAGGTTTTTCATCACTAATCCCTATACCTCAAATTTAGAGATATCTCTCCATGGCTTGGCATTCAGCACAATGCTGAGACATTTGTACAGAACTGTGGCAGTTACTCTGATTGTGTGTGTGTGTGTGTGTGTGTGTGTGTGCGCATGCTGAAACTTTTCAGAGACTTTTTTTTTTAAGATAAGTTTTAGGTTTACAGTAAAATTGAGGATAAGGTACAGAGATCCCTTATATACCTTGCCTACCACAATCCACAGCTTCCTCCATTATCAACATCTTCCACCAGTGTATAACTTTGTTACAATTGAAGGACCTACATTGGCACATCCTTATCACTCAAAGTTCATTGTTATCACCAAAAAAATTCACTCTTGGTATACATTTCGTAGGTTTGGACATATGTGAAATGACATGTATCCACCACTGTAATATCATATGATGGTGTTTTACTACCCTAAAAATCCTCTGGGCTCCACCTATCCATCCCTTCCTCTCCCCCAGCCCCTGACGACCACTGATCTTTTTACTGTCTCCATAGTTTTTGCTTTTCCATAATGTCATATAGTTGGAATCATACATCATGTAACCTTTTTGGATTGTTTCTTTCGCTTAGTAATATCTATTGGATTTTCTCCCTGTCTTGTCATGGTTTGCTAGCTCATTTCTTTTTAGTACTGAATAATATTCCAATATCTGGGTGTACCAGAATTTATCCATTCACCTACTGAAGATCATCTTGGTTACTTCCAAGTTTTGGCAATTATGAATAAAACTGCTGTAAACATGGGTATGCAGGGTTTTGTTGTTGTTGTTGTTGTTGTTGTTGTTGTGTGTGTGTGTGTGTGTGTGTGTGTGTGAACATACGTTTTCAGTTCTTTGGTTAAATACTGAAGAGAACAATTGCTGGATTACACAGTAAAAGTTTATTTCATTTTGTAAGAAACTGCCAAATGGTCTTCCACTAGCAATAAATGAGAGCTTCTGCTCCACATCTTTACCAGCATTTGGTGTTGACAGTGTGTTAGATCTTGGCCATTCTAATAGGTGCATAGTAGTATCCCATTGTCTTAATTTGTATTTCCCTGATGATATTTAACGCGGAGCATCTTTTCATATACTTATTTGCCAAGTTGTATGTCTTCTTGTTGAGATATCTGTTAAGGCCTTTAGACCATTTTCTTAAAAATGAACACCTTTATTGAGATATACTTTGCATACCATGAAATCACTCATTTAAAGTTAAACGGTTTTTAATATGTTCACAGAGTTGTGCAATGATTACCACAATCTAATTCAGAATATTTTCATCACTCAAGAAAAAGAAAGAAAGAGCCAAAAAACAAGACAAAAACAAAAACCAATCCTGTATCTATAAGTAGGCATTCCAATTCCTAACTCTAGCCCACGGCAACCACTAATCTACTTTCTCCCCTTATAGATTTGCTTATTTTGGACATTTCATATAAATGGAATCATACAATATGTAGTCTGTCATGACTGCCTTGTTTCACTTAGCATAATATTTTCAAAATCCATTCATGTTACCGCATGCATCAGTACTCCATTTTTTTTATGTACAAATAATGCTCCAGTATATGGATATACCGTATTTTGTTTATTCACTTATAATTTGATGGATATTTGGTTTGTTTACATTCTTTGGCTATCATTAATAATGATATTGTGAGCACTCATGTATGAATTTTTTGCATAGACATATTTTTATTATTTGGGGGTATTTACCTAGGGGTGAAATTGCTGAGTTACGTGGAAACTCTGTTTAATATTTTGAGGAACTGCCTAAAAGTTTCCCAAAGCGACAGAACCATTTCACATGCTCACTGGCAGTGTATGAGGGTTCCATTTCTCCACAACTCATCAATACTTGCTATTATCTTTCTGATTACAGCCATACTAAGTGGGTGAAGTGGGATCTCACTGTGATTTTTATTTGCGTTGCCCTACCGCCTATGAAAAAGATATAGGGCATTTTTTCATGTGCTTAGTGACCATTAGCATATCTTCTTTGGAAAAATACCTATTCAGATCCTTTGTATTTTTTAGAATAGACCTTATTTTTTAAAGCAGTTTCAGGTTCACAGCAATATTGAGCAGAGGCACAGAGAGTTCTCAAATATGGCCCATTTTTTAAGAGGGTTATTTTGTTTTCTTACTATTGAGTTTTAAGAGTTCTTTGTATATTTTGGATAACAGTCTTTTATCAGATATGTCTTTTGTAAATATTTTCCAAGTCTGTGGCTTGTCTTTTTGTTATGTTGATAATGTCGTCTTTTATAGAACCAGAAGGTTTTAATTAATGAAGTCCAGCTTCCTGTACTTGCTTCCATTAATCATTACTTTAGACTTGTATCTAAAAAAGTCATCACCAAAAACCCAAGGTCATCTAGATTTTTCTCCTGTGCTATTTCCTAGGTGTTTTATAGTTTTGCATTTTAAATTTAGGTTGGTGGTCCATTTTGAGTTAATTTTTGTGAAAGGTATAAGGTCTGTGTCTAGATCCATTCTTAATAACCCTTTTCAATTTAGAAAGATCTCTTTTTTAAATCCCAAATGGCCACACAATCCAGAAATCAAAACAATAATTATTATAAACACAGAATAACAAAATAAAAAATTAGCTGCATGATTCGTTTCTTAATTTGTATCAATAATATAAGTGTGTGTTTCCCTTAAGTATAACTGCAGCTCAAGAGTAGTACGTGTAGTATAACTGTTTTATTTCTAAAATAGATGGGTACTTCCTAGACTTCACAGTTTATCTTCAATTTCCCTTCTTTATGGAAGTTCACTCTTCAGCTCCCATAATTTGCTGCTTTTGTTGACCTTGTCAATTTATTTTCAAATACTGTTTTAACTAGCTTTTGTGTGTGCCTCTGTGTGTGTGTGTTTCTCTCTATATAAATGCACTTGAATTGCTTATAGGTTAATCCCTGCTTTATAACTTCAATTCTTGACATCTCACTTCTGAATTAGTTACTGTCATTTTGCTTGACCTTTTCAATCTTAGTCGTGTCCTTCCTATAAATACAGCAACAAGAATTAAAGACAGTAGTCAGAATGTGTTCTTATTGCAAAATTAACTACTGATAGGATGACTGTAGTCACTTGCATTTTAAAATAAGTACATTGAAGATATTTTTACTCTGACTTATTTGTTGCCATTTTCTAGATACCTAGAAATAGCAAATCCCTGTTCAAAGTAAAAACATTTATAGAGTAATTAAAATATTATGAATGGAAATGAGGAACTCTTATAAATATTTTACTATAAAAATAAAATTATTTTATGTACAGCTTATATTTAAATATATTAAACAGTTTAAATATTAATCTGTGATATTATAATATATTACTAATTAATAGTAAAAATGGAATAAAGAACTTACTGTGTTCTTTTTTTAATACCCCCCTGGTCCATTGAACTCATACCATGATGCCACATCACCCTCTCTTCTCTTCATTTATCTCATATATCAATGTCTTCTTCATCCTACTAAAACCAGTGAAGGTTTTGACTCTTTGATCATACTTCTTGTCCATACCTACCTCTTCCAACATTCTAGATAATTTCAACAACTGTCATGAAAATCCATCTGTTATCTTTGCCTTTCTGTTACTTGACCCTCTTATTCTAATGATGGCTTACTTCACTCTTTCTAATTCACCCACTTCCTCAATCACACTTTACATTACTAGACACTCCACTACCCCTGAAATAATTAATTCAAACATTCCACTCTCTGCTGAAAGCTCTCTAAGATTTGTTTGCTACAGTATTCCAGAAAAATGGTTCTTGAAACTTATTAAGACTCCATTCATTGACCTTTTCACATCCTTTCAACCCATTTGTCACCTCCTCTCAACACCTTTCTCCTTTTCCAGATTAGATGCTATAATTTATCAATGTAATTATTCCCCTACAATATTTTACATTTTTCTGACTCCTTGATTTCTATTTCTCCAACCTGAGAAATAACTACTTTGGGGTACAGCAGATTTCTGAAGAAAATCATATAGCCAGGTGGATTTTATCGCTATGAATTCATGACCCATAAAGCAATGATCCTTCCAGCATGTCTTTTGCCTACTAATTTACTTTCTCACTTTCTACAATGTGAACTCATATGTTTCCGCTGTCTAAGCCTCCACACTTCAATCTTGGCTATGCCTTAGCCTATATTTCACTGAGAAAACTGGACACTTACATTCAAACAATCAATCCATAAAATTACTTCCATTTACCCAGATCGTCTCTTTATTACTTTTTGTTGAAATAGAATAAATATACTTTCTTCTTGCAAAACATAATCCCTCAAATGCCTTCTTGCCATCTTAGAACCCAGTTGGAAGGGGTTTCTCATGTTTCTGCACAATGCAAATAGAGAAATTGGCATTGTTTGTTCTGGGCTATCTTTTCAAGATCATTTGTATAGTGAACATCCTTTGAGGATAAAATAGTGTTTCCCTCTGGGCAGAGGGCAGATGTGTTTGCCATTCTGTAAAATAAAGACAATGTTTTCCACCACTGCAAAGATTGGGAAGACTTGTTTTCTATCTATTATGTAAAGGATTTAGAGTTCCAAGCCTAAGTTTTTCTCAACTGTAAAGAACACCTTTGCCTTCAGCATCAGTCTGGGCCAGTTTGCTTTACCCTCATAAAACTTGGGAGGCAAGAAAAAGTTGGCAGAAGCCTGAAACTTAAGGTAGCTGTTCCATGAGTCATAAAGGTTTTCTGTAGGGTGTGTGTGTGTGTGTGTGTGTGTGTGTGTGTGTGTTTTCTGGCCCAGTAGTCTATCTCTTCTCCAGCATTAGTAAAATGGTGGTGGGTTATAACATTGGCTTGCAACCAAGATAGAAATCTCAGCCCTTCACTGTTCTTGATAAGTCTTTGCTATACTTTTTGTCACACTCTTGTAAATCTTAACTTTCTTCTCTGAGATCATTCCTACAAGCATTCAGCATGATCTAGAATCATCTTTAAAACAATTCAAGCAAACCTAAAATCTCTCTTGACACCAAATCTTCTTCCAGCTGTTTCCCAAACTCAAGTTCTTGTCAAAGATAAACTTTCTCTGTATCCACTTCTCAACTTCAGTGCAATTTTCTATTCACAACTGTCTAACTTCTAATCACACTTGCTCTCAGGAAACATCCTGTGAAGATCACCAAGGACTTCCTATTGTTTAAATATGATGCAAACCTTTCAGCCTTATATTCCTCAATTCCCTTTTAACACTGAATATAGTTTTTAAAAGTCCTTCTGTAAAATGTATTTCTTTGCTTTCACAATGTCACACTTTCCTGGTTTCCCTGTGTCACTGTCGGTACTCATTTGGAGGCATCATCACTAGGTTTTCCACTAAGGAGGTACTCCACATGTCACAATTTTTAGAATTTAGCCCTCAGGTCCTTTCTTTTCTCACCCAGATTACATAGCTCTAATTAATATTTTTATGTTGAGGAATCTTAATGTCTTCCTTGAAATCCACACTAGTATTTTACACATTTCCTCACATGGACTTCTCACATGCATCACAAAATTAACATGACCTAGTCAACCACTGCATCATAACCATCCCATCACTATTTTTCACATTTTAGTAGATAACATTGACCCCGTTGCTCAACTCAGATGTTTGAGGTTTTGCTTTTTTACCTCCCTTTGCCTACCCTTATGCAATGCATTGCAAAGTGCCATCATTGTTATCTGAAAAGTATATTATACCCTGTCTACTACTGTGTCTCTTTATTTCACCACCTTAGACTATGACACTATATTTTTGTCTACTGAACTCGTTAACAATTTTCTGCCTATGAATTGGCTTTCTCTCTTCTTCTAGCCATCATTCCTCCAGTCTTTCAAATACCACAATGATTTTTATTTTTTTAAATTTTTTTAATGTTTATTTATTTTTGGGAGGGAGAGAGACAAAGGGTGAGCAGACTAGGGGCAGAGAAAGAGGGGGACACAGAATCCGAAGCAGGCTCCAGGTTCTGAGCGGTCAGCACACAACCCAATGTGAGGCTCAAACCCACGAACTGCAAGATCATGACCTGAGCTGAAGTCAGATGCTTAACTGACTGAGCCACACAGGCATCCCCACAATGATCTTTAAAAAAAATTTTCTTTAAGTTTATTTATTTATTTATTGAGAGAGAGAGACAGAGAGAGGTGAGCAGAGGAAGGGCAGAGAGAAAGGGAGAGAGAGAATTAAGCAGACTCTCACTGTCAGCACAGAGCCCCATGTAGGGCTCGAACTCACAAACCGTGAAATCATGACCAGAGCCTAAACCAAGAGTCCAATGCTTAACTGACTGAGCCACCCAGGTGCTCCCTTCCCACCATGATCTTTAAATCACAGAAATCAAGTCATGTGATTTGCCTTCTTAAATAGATAAAGAAAGAAAAAGCTTTAATAACCACCTATTACACTTAGGACAGGATTGCAAGTTATTACAATGACTTATAGGACCCTGGTATTGTCTGACATCTGCATATCTCTCTACTTTCATGTGGCTCCATGATTTCTTTCCCCTCAGCCAGTGACAATAGTTTGCTTAAGCTTTTTGATATCACCAAACTCTTTTCTTCCAGAAAGCGTTTTACCTTTGTATATTCCCACTATTTGAAATGTCCATAGAAATGTCCATAGCCTTATCATTATTATTCCTCATTGTTAAGATCTCAGTTAAATTTCAGTAACAGCATATTAATTTTAACTTATTTCATACTATGTAGCATACTTTGCAATTATACTGTATTTCTGTTTGTTTATTACCTATCTGACCTACATAGCTCAAACTTCAAAGCAGAGCCATTCATTTTTGTCCACTGTAACATTCTAGAATTTAGAAGAATGCTTGGAATATGAGGTACTTAGTATGCTTAGTATATTTTTTAAAAAATCAATGGAAAACACTAAGTGCAAAAGAAAATGTGTTTCTCATATAGAAACTTACTATATTTTGACACTATTTTATTAAAATTCAGATTTCCCATTTTTTATTATAGGATTTTGAATAGGATTTTGAATAATTCTGTACAAATTTTGTCATCTATGCCAGCATTCACTGCATACTCTTTAAAGGTAATATAATTTTGTTGAGGTTACCCAATTTGGTTATCTGAAATGTTAGAATGTTACCAGAATTGATTTTACTGTGTCGACATGTTTCAAGTTGATTACTGAGCAAGTTATATAATACTGTGAATTCTGTCTATTCAGAGTTCAGTCTAATCAAGCCACATTCAACTTTTATTACTCAGTATATGAAGATGAAATAACATTTGTAAACATGGTTGACCAGAGAATCAGAAGGAATCCTAGATAAAATAAATCATAATACATACAGAGTAAATAAGACCAGTTAGGAGATAGTTCTATTTTTGAGGCTTCATTTTGTTTCTTTTTAAAAAAAATTTTTTTTTTAACATTTATTTATTTTTGAGAGAGACAGAGTATGAGTCGGGGAGGGGCCGAGAGAGAGGGAGATGCAGAATTTGAAGCAGGCTCCAGGTTCCAAGCTAGCAGCACAGAGTCTGACATGGGGCTTGAACTCATGAACCACTGAGATCATGATCTGAGCCCAAGTTGGCCACTTAACCGACTGAGCCACTGAGGCACCCCCATATTTCTTTCTTTTTAAACAAACCCTCAAAGTAAACAATTATTTTGAAATATGGTAACTCTAACATATTATATGAATTTCAAAAATGCTCTTGTACTAATTTCTATTAAGTTATTGAAGTTCAAATTAAAGTAAAATATAGGTGTTAAATAGAGACCACAAATTTATTAGGGGAATATTTTGTCTAAATAAGGGAATGTAAATTCTTATTTTTAATGTTTGGGGAAAGGGCAACTCTTTTTGTTACCTAAACTCATTTATGTCTTTGAATACAAATTTTAGTTTAAAATTTTATACCAATTATGTGCAAGACCATCAAGCATTATTAGTTCTTAATATAAGGAAATCAAAATAATATCTCCAAAAGATTTTGGGAAATTTCTGTAAAACTCAGAATCAGATATGAGATATTCAGTTAACACTAAGGAGCTCTATTATAGCTGTCATCCATCAACTGGAGTGGTATTTGAAATAAGAACACACTTTTGGCTCATGTTTTGGTATTATTTTAAGATTCCTTGTTCTGAGCATGAGTTGGATGTGAGAACATAATTTTTGGCTGTCAATGAAAATGCTATCGGAGATACACATAATCTGGTCATTGCAGAAGCTTTAGAAAATAAATAGGCAAGGCATTATAAATGTATAGATACAAAGGAGCTATATAATGAGCTTTTTACCACATAGTACGATTTTCTTCTCTTGTGGATTAAAATGTAATACATAGAGGTTATACTATAAAACATTACACTACCACCCAACAACTACCAAGTCACTTCTCTGGGTCAGACTTACGGTTTTTGTTATTTATAATATTTCCTGAGGTCATGGCCTGTGCCCAGTTTCAGGGCCTAGAATCAGACCAAATTGTGGGATCACATCCATGAATTGAGCTCATCCATGAGTTGAACAAGGATGGGTGCAATGCTGCAGGGAGAATAGCAATTAAAGGTCCTGTAGCATGTGTACACACACACACACACACACACACACACACACACACACACGTATACATTTATTAACTCATCCTTGCTATTGACCAATGACTGTTGTGTGTCTTCCCTCCTTCCCTTTCTGAATGGAAAGTTTTTATTGTGCTTCTATTGCCCCTATTCCATCTATGTTTATTAGATGTGTCACCGAGGGTAGGAAAAGAGCTTGTCTTTTAGCCCCTGGTGAAGCACTTCTGGACTTTATGGAAAAGGCTGAACAGAGATCCTGTGCACTGAGTTGAACACAGCATCTGGATGGGGCTGTGGGTTATCTACCATAGGGACAGATGAGGATATATTATTTTTATGAGAAATAAGATGTAAATAATTTTTCAGAAGGCACAAGTGTAGACTATGGCAGAAAATGTTAGTTATTTCATATTATTCTTTGTTGTGCAGAAAGATTATAGATCTTGGCCTGCACTTTATTTTTTTTAGATGTTTATTTTGAGAGAGAGAGAGAGAGAGAGAGAGAGAGAGAGAGCGCGCCTGACATGGGGCTCAGTCTCATGAAGTGTGAGATCATGACCTCAGCTGAAATCAAGAGTAGGATGCTTAACTGACTGAGCCACCCAGGAAGTCCTAGGCCTCCATTTTAGCTAGACATGGTCACTGATTCTAGTTAATGAAATGTAAATGAAGTTAACATATACCTTTACCAAGCCTGAGACATAAAGTCTACCTAAGCACTTTTCTATTATAGAGAGTTGAAACATCCAAAACCATCTTAGAAATCACATGTTGAAAACAATAGAGTCTTTATCTTCCTGACTTCCTGGATCAATGCATACATGGCATAATCTGGCTGACTTGTAAACTCACCAAGTATTTTAATAGAAGAAATAAAATTCTATTGTGTTCGAACCTTTATATATCTTTGGCCTATTCTTAGTAGTGGCTAGCATTATCATCACTATCTAATTACTAAAAATGAGATCTAAAATCCAAGTAATTTGATGAATAGTATATACTAAAGACATCTTTAAATTCCTAAAAATTGTTGTAATATATTAATAATAATAAGCTCCTCTTAATCTCTGTGGTGAAGGAAAGATGACTAAATATTATACACATCATCCATTTACTTTAAATAGGAGTACAGAAATAAATTTTACACTCATGAACAACCAGAAGTGTATAAGAAGAATGAAGACAAATCAAAAGTGCTATGTTCTCCATTACATGGGGAATAGTTTGTCTATGTCAGTAGCTCTCAATCTCAGTTTTACTTTAGAACCACTTGGGGGCTTTTATAAAACACTGAATCTTAGTATCTAATTACTACAATATTTTAAAAGCACCTAAAAAGATTCTACTATGTAGCCAAAGGTGCCTAGGTGGCTCAGTCAGTTAAGCATCTGATTCTTTATCTTAGCTCAGGTTTTGATCTCAGGATTATGAGCTCAAGTCCTACATTGGGCTCCAGGCTCGGCGTGAAGCCTACTTGAAAAAAAAAAAGTTTCTACAATGTACTCAGAATTGAAAATGACTGAACTTTCCAGCATTAATTTAGCAAATTATGTTATATGTCCTACTTTCATCCCCAATGCAGATTAACTGAATATTATGTAGTCCACATATCACTCTGTATTTCTTACTCAGAAGAATAAATTAGGGCTACCAGTAGATCTCTATAAAAATACATGTGCCGGGTTTCATATATGAAAATTCTGATTCACTAGGTCCAGAATAATGGAATCAGTAGATTGAGACTTTCTATCTTTTAATGTGGGCTAAGCCAGACCAACCAGTGCTATGTTTTCTGCATCTGCTCTATACAGAGCAATGTGGAGAATGATACAGAAACACATAGTAGTCAGAAAGAGTGTTTGGTCTTTAAGCATTTGTCAAAATGCCTTCTTTTTTGCTTAATTTTCTTCTTCATATTTTTGTATTATCCTGCCTGCTGTGTCTGAAACTTTTCTGTTACAGAAATAACAACAACAATAATTATTGGTTTAAAATGAAAACTTTAATGAAGCAGCATAAGACAGAAAATCATTCTAAATGCAATTGCATCAATTAAACAACTGCTCTGAATGACTGGTATCAGAATCTTTCTTGTCTTGAAAAAGGAAAGAGTCAGAAGAGTGTCTGAAAATAATTTTAAGGGCAAGATCTTTCTCAAAGAGAAGAGAGCTTCTCTTCAACAGATTAAAAAAACCAGACTTATGCAAGCCAATATTTTTTAGCATAGTCATCCCCATTGATCTCAATGTTTTGGGATGAATACAATATGTTGCATATGTAATTTTTCTGTTTCTGGTTGCTAATTCAACAACTTAAAAACTGGGGTACTTTCCTCATAATTCATTTTTCTAAAAGGACTGTGGTACTGCTCTATATTATTGTTACTCATATGAAAAGAAAAAATATGTGTTGTTTTCCAGATATGAAAATGTTTAAGATAAATGTCTAAAAGTATTTTCAGAATCTTAATGACCACCTTAGTCGATTTCCACCCTAGGAAAAATTTGTGTCCATTTTTTGTGTAGACACAACTTCTCTTTGCCTTAAACTCATTGAAAGTCACTCAGGCCAAACCTTGAACAGCTGATCTTTTTCCCTAGATTTCCCTTTCTAGCAGAGACTGAACTACACTAAGTTACTAGGCATCCCCTTCATTTATGGATACCACCAATTATTTTTTAAAAATTGAAGTCACCTCCATTTTGAACCCCGAAATGGAATATAGTGTCTCAAAATGAAATGTTTTGGAATTTGTAACTGCAAGTGAAATCAGATTTTTTAAAAGGTAGCCATGGTTAAGTTACGTAATCGGGTTAAGAGCCTGAATATATCTTATAGTAAGTGATGGGATGTTGATTCCATTTTGGGGGGAATAGAGTTTGAAATTTCTTCTAATTAAAGTCCTACTTGGACTTAGACTATAAGTAGAGCTGAGTCTTCTGTCAGGGCCAAATGACTCCAGAAGTAGACAGCAAGTTACATAAAGTTGAGGACAAAACAAGGTATTTTTATATAGGCCTGCGATTATATATATATATGCATCTCTCTGTGGATTCAATGCCCACACTTTTATGGAAGACCAGAGGGAAAGCATATCTTTATAAATATACAACTTCTTCTTTCTTTTTATAAGATCATTGGTTAAAGCTGCACAAGGTCCTTTAAAATTGGTTTACTATTAAGGAAAAACACTTAAAAGAAAAAAATGTAAAGTCACAAGACAAAATTTCTTAGGTGGAAGGTCATTCTTCCTCAGTTTTCCCCCTCTTCTTTAATTCATTTATTGGACATTTGTAGATTACCACACAAGTATCACCAGACCAAAGATACTGTCCCCTTTGAGGCAATGCAACTCCTATTATCAAATTATACTTATTTCATACTTCAAAAATTTTGATGCACAATGAACACTGAATGTCAAGTGTCAGGAATTAATCTATACTTACTTTAATTCAGCAATCACTATGCAATGAAGTGTTTTAGACATGGAGGAACCTTCAGAGAGATATGAATATACATCCTAGTCCTTAGAGTAAAATAGATTTCTCTGTTATAACCAAGTATAAAATAAATGTCTGCTTTGGTCCTTGATTTCAATTAGCTTTCCATTCTGTTGTGACTACAACATGCATGCAAGATTCCTCCAGTTAATAAATTTGTCATAATACAATAGCGAAGATGTTATAAGTTTTACTAGACTGTGAGATTTTTTACAGATGCAGATATTTCTTGCTTATCTTCTTATTTTCAGAACTTAGCCCCTTGTGTTTTGCATATAATAGAAATTTAATATGCATTTCATGGGTAAATGATTATCATATGAGTAATATTGAAAATAAATTCCAGGGCTACCTGGGTGATTGAACTGGTTGAGCTTCTGACTTTGCCTTAGGTCACGATCTCACGGTTCCTGAGTTTGAGCCAGCATCGGGCTTTCTGCTGTCAGTGCAGAGCCTGCTTCAGATCCTCTGTCCTGCTCGCTCTTTGCCCCTCCCCTGCTTGCACCCTCTCTCTCAAAAATAAATGAACATTTAAAAAAAAAAGAAAGAAAAGAAGTTCCAAGGAAAGAGATACTGCCATAGCCAGAGCATGAAAGAGAAATTTTAAAAGTCAAGAATTATTTATTTTCATGATGGCCTTCAGCCAATTTCAGCCAAGTGTGCATTTTAGAGGGTCAGAGCCGTCATTGAGATTGTGATGGAATGTATGAACACTTTTGCCTGAAAAGTACACATTTACACATTCACATATTTTTGCATATCATTTCAGGGAGTCTTCAGACATTCTTAATTCCTCCCATGGATACATTTCTGGATAGATAGGCCCTAGGTGAAGAAATCCTGATGCTTTGACTGATGTTTTTAAACATCCCCAGATATGAATGTATTTTAGTCATTAATAATAAGTAGATTTTCCTGTTGTAAACAATTGTGAAATAAACAATAATCTGCATCTTCTGGTGGTTATATGGGCATATATATTTGTCAAATCTCTTAAAGTTATATACTCAAAGGGGTGACTTTTATTATAAAAGTTGCATTAATAAAGTTTGTTTAAAAGGAACTAAATAGTTCTGTAAAACTCCATAAATATGTAGCAGAAAAACTACTCTCGTAAAAATATTATCTTGACTATGTTTTGTGAACATGGACAACTTTTAATTTATATTAATAAAAAAAACTGGTGCAGGTTATAATGAAGGCATCTAGAGGACCATGGTCTGAACTGAGAGTTGAAGACCATTCTATAGAGCAAGAAAACTTTTTGGGGCACCAGGGTGGCTCAGTAGGTTAAACATCTGACCCTTTATATCAGCTCAGGTCCTAATTTCCTGGTCATGAGATTGAACTTCACCTGGGGCCCTGTGCTGATAGCACAGAGTCTGCTTAAGATTCTCTTTCTCTCTGCCCCTCCCCTGTATGCATGCACATTCGAGTGCGCAACTCTCTGTCTCAAAGTAAATAAATAAACATTTAAAGGTGCCAAAAAATAATCTTTTTATAACCAGAGGAAAAAGTAGAGGGTCATAGAATTGTTTGCACTGTAGGATCTATAACCAGAATTATATGAAAAAAAAACCAAAAAACAAAAACAAAACCTTGACATCTCAGGTCTAAATCTTTCCTGCTATATTTTCATGGAGAATTACCCTAAATTTCCAAT
Organism: Felis catus; assembly: GCF_018350175.1. Lineage (NCBI taxonomy): Eukaryota > Metazoa > Chordata > Mammalia > Carnivora > Felidae > Felis > Felis catus. Next base: position 41,297,145 of record NC_058376.1, read on the forward strand.
GCCTTGTCTTTTCATGTATAGACAAATTTTCTCAAAAATCTACTACAAATTATAATGACTTTTCACTGCCAGATGGCCAATATGATCAATATAATTGTCCAAGTCCCATTTTTAATATCAGCTAACATCATACAGTTTGGAGGGTGTATCTTTTAAAAAGAAGAAGAGAAAGAGGCAGCCAGGCAGAGATCAGCTACCTTAGGAAAACTGAGGTGAAGACCTACCCATCTTTACTTAAAATGAATATATGCCATCTATCAGCAAACACCTTCTTCCCCAAATCTATTTTGACATATTGTAGTTCAGGCATGTGGGAATATAGCTCTTGTGCTGTTCATGGTATGTATGTCTGTGCTAGGACAATGTCAGGAATGGGGTGAGTAATGACACTGCAAATTGAAGTCATCTGCTTATTTTCCACATGCCTGCCCAGAACAAGCAGCTGCAAAGGAATTTCTCCCATAGTGCTTTGCCCATGACCTTGACCCCAAGAGTACCATCCTTCAGAGAGAAATGTAGAATCTCTTGAGAGAAAAACTATATTATTAATTTATCTATTTTCTGCTCCTCTATAAATAATAGCATATTTTTCTCACCTGATATCAATATCCTGGTTCGCATGTTTTTCTTAAAGTATGTTTAACATTGGTCATGAGAACATAAGAAAGAACAAAACATTAACTCACTACTGTATAGACCCAATCAGAAACCAAATAAATGAAAGAGAAATTTGAGCATGTATCTTAGAATAAAAATGAGAAATACCATAGATATTTCATACGTATTTGAGGAGTTAAAGACCCTGACATTGTCTAGTCTACTGTAATTATCATAGGCAGAAATAAATATAGCTTAGAGTACGCAATTTTGGCTTTGAAATAGTCTTTTAGGATTCCAAATAATGACTAGTTTCAAACTGCCACATTGGTGGCTGGTACACCTGCCTAACCAAAGTTCTACCCCTATACTTCTCCGTGCATTCTTTAAATGAAAACAAAGGATAGCTTTTTATCTGCACATCATTGGAACAGGCTATATTACATATATATAATGATTATATATATATATATATATATATATATATATATATATATATATATATAATCTGTCCATAGATTATATATTATCTATAATTTGAGAGAAGTATATATAATGTAATTAATTATATATAATACTCCTAAATTTATCTATTTCATTTGTTTTTATCTCAGCATTCTTTACATTTTTGTGTTCATCTCGGCATTCTTTACATTTACATGACCAAAATGACTTTTCCATTTGGAAAATTAACTTTGCATCTTACAGTACAAAAAGAAGCACTGAACTTGAAGGAGAAAAAATACAATTTATTTTTGCTCCCATCTCTAAAAATCTGTGTGGTGACCTTGAGTGAGTCACTTGATCTGTCTGACTTTCACTTTTTCCCAACTCACAAGGAAGAATCCAGTCATTCCTAAGGTCATTTATAATGAAAAACTCCTATTATCTATGATACATCAGTATAGAGCTATAAATATTTATTTGCCAGTCATAGAGAGTGAAAGGAGAGGTTATGCTGTCCAATTTTCATGACAATATTGGAAGTAAATTTTTGAGTTGCTTATAGAAGCACCCAGAAGGTACTGACAACATATGTGGTTTTTTTCTGGATGAATACCATTGCTAGTATTATACCATCATCTCTTGACATTTTGTCTTTGGAAGCTCTCTTTCTAGAATGATTTGACAGTTCAACAGGAGGAACGATGAAGTTTCTTGGCATTTGAATACACACTTGATACATAAAAAATATCTATATTTCCTTGTGGTGTTTACTTGACACATCTATTCCTGTTTTTCATATTGTGTCTCCTTAACCTTAGTAGCTGGGATCATCTGACCTCCACGAAAGATAAGGATTTTCCTTGTTGCTAATTCTCTGGAAAGTTTTCCACACAAGTTAGTTAGAAATGCTGCCTACCTCCTAAAGTTTTCAAAGTCATGGCATTGCAGATAAGCACCCTAAATACTCCAGGATCATCTATTGCTCCTGATTCCACGTGTATATAGACGCTCCTCTGAGACTCATATTACTGGCATTTAAAAAATGCATTTACTTTCAAGAAAAAAAAATAAAGTATAAAAATAAAATAAAATAAATAAAATAAAATAAATACACTAAAGGCAACATTACTACCTTGTAGTAGCTTTGCCTCTCAAATAAGTCACCGCTTCCTGTTTCTTTGTACCCGTTAATCTTACTAGAAATGCATCATCCTAGACATATACTTTTAAACTGTGGAATAGTCCAATTCAGCATCTCTCATCCTGGTGACACAGGTCCTAGAGGTTCACAATTCCTACCTCTGTGGGAGTTTATACCCAGACCGCTACATAGGTGTTCAAATGCCATTACTATGTGACATGACAAGCCAGTCCAGTGTGCTGTGTGTTCTTACTCTGACTGAATTATATTCTAATCTTTTTGATACAAGTTTCCTCAAAGAAACATTTTTGTTCTTTTTTATTTCAGCCATCTAGAGCGCTTCACCAGACGTTAGTTTTCAGAGATGTACACACATACACCTCATAATTAGATGCATAATAAGGCAATGCTTATTTAAACTGAAAAGCAACTAGTTTTTTTTTTTTTGTAAGTTTCCATTTACTTGGCAAATACTGGAGGCTGTTCAGCACAAAGAAAAAAGTAATACAAAATTTATGAGGAAAAATCTATCTCTTACTGAAATTGTTCATTTTGAGATCAGCTCACCAATAAATGAAAGACACAGGAAACATCTCCATGCTTTACATGGCATAAATCGTCACTTGTAAATGATATCGATGAGAAATTCTTCCTGCAATAAACTATTGATTCCTCCAGTCACAATGATATAAAGAACATGATATGTTAGCATAAGAACATTTAAGTGCCTGTTTTTTTTTTCTACTACTACATCAAAATTACATTTGTTTCTAGGAGGAAAAAACAGGACATCACCCTAAACTTTCCTATGGTCTTCATGTCCATGTAATATTTACTTTGGTATAAGATAGGATAAATATAATGAAAATCAGAAACATTCTAAGAGTGTTGAAAACAGTGACACGCTATGAGAAGCCACGCATTTCAACAAGCATTTAAAACAAATTTCTAATCTAAAGTTGGTCTTAAAAGTAAAAACAAAAGTAAACCAGTGGTTTTCTAGGTTTTTCATGCATGAAGAGGCAATCTTACCAGTGCTTCATAATTTCAAATGACCTTATATTTTTCTGATCTACCTGTACTTTTTAAAAATTCTAACAATATATTCCATCCTTCAGGCTGGTATCTCCTGTTACTTTTCTTTCTATATATGAGCATTTTTTTTTTCTGTAGATCTCCTGTGCTAGAAAATTTTCAGATTAATTCTCGTGGTAGAAAATTGCAAGGCTATCTGAGAAAGAAAAAGTTTAATTAAAAATACCGCTCTCTCCTTCCTCCCCCACCCCCCACCCAACACAGTAGGGAGTAAGAAGGAAAGGGAAGGTTGGAGGCAGAAAGAGGAGAGAGAGAGAAAAAGAGAAAGTGAGAGACTATCTGTTTATGTCATTATTTTTGAAAATCCCAAATCTGGTCTACGTTATTGAATGGGTGAGGGAATGAACTTCAAACTGAACAAATTTGAAATCAAACTCACTAGCTGTCTTGGGTGTAATATGGTTTATTAAAGTATTTAATATGGTATTTGGTCCTACAAAAGCCCTAATAAATATTTGCCCTCATTAAGACAATGCTACTTCCCTTGGGAATTTACAGTCTAAGGAAAAACAGACCAGCGAAGAGAAAATACTAATAAATGATAAAATGTGTCACAAGCGAATATAGACTTACGCCCAGCATGCTGTGCAAAGCAGAGAGTGGGGTCTCAGCCACACACAGGTTCAGGCGAGGCTTGCAGGACGACTGCATCTAAGCTGATTTTTACAGAAAAGCAGTGGAACACCTCATGCCATGTTGCCAGAGTTCACAAGCATTTTAAAGCATACCGTGCTTTTCAAAGTTCTTCCTGAAGCAGAAGGTTATTTTATTTCCCCTAAAAGTCTGGGAGCATAACTGGAAGACACAAAATTTCTTTCAAAGGGTCCACATCCAGCAAGGAGGAGAAGGTGCTCTGGAGTCGGATGCTTTCCCTCCATTGAACCTGGATCTGTTGCATGGTAACCACTGGTAAATGTCGGTGCTCAGCATCTCTCAGCCTCAGAATCCGCATCAAGAAGCGGGAAATCATAGGAACACTACACTCCTTCGGGTGCTCTTCTGAGAATTAAGTGAGTTTATGCTTATGGAGTCCCCAGCAGTGCCTACAACACAGTACTCAATACATAGTAAACCAATTTTATGTCTTTGCAGTTTGAGATACCATTTTAAAATTTACATCAATTTTGTATTTTTATATTCTCCATGATGTAGATGTTTATTTTAATATAGAATGTTTCCAATTACTTAGAATTGAGAAAAATCAAGCTTTAAGAAGATAGGCCGTTGGATCAGACTTCCTAGGAAGAAAGATTGTCTATTCATTCTTTGATTTAATGGATTCTTTAGTATATGCCTACTTTAGGTTATATGCCAAGCTAAATGCTGGGGTGGAACAGTGATAAAACAGTGAACTTATAACCCAGTAGGGGAAGCGGGCATTAATCAAATAATCATGTTAATAAAAGCATAATTGCAAGCTGAGACAGTCTCTGAAGGCAATCAAGCTAATGAATGCGTAAATGTTCTTCAGGGAAGTTGAAAGGATAAGATAAAGGAATATGATTTAGATGAAGGAGAAGGGTGGTCAGCTTAAGGTTGGCAAGAAAACACATGGGATAGATAAAAGTTACCTGCTCAAAACTGGTGGGAGAAATGGGGCGTCGGCATTCCCGGCCAAAGGAACAGACTGTATAGAGGCTTGTGTCCAATGGAAGAAAGCGGGGCACCTCCAACAGAGCAGGACAGGTTAGTGGGAGCGCCGAGAGGGGGAGGGAGAGAAGTCTGAGATGCAGGTGGAGCCATGGCTGGGACACGGCCCTCAGAGTCCAGGCCCTAGGAGAAGCAGAGATCAGATGTGCAAGAAAATGGGAAGAGAGCTGGGAGAGGTAGTGGGAGTCATGAGACCACTCTCCTTTGTGAGGGAGGGAGTGCAGGAGGACATTTGAGTGGGGAAGTTTAGCCCACGGTTCACACCACTGATGGGACGCTCTTAGGCTAAAGTCTTCTCTTAGCCGAGTCCTGAGTCTCCTGGGAATGGGCCTACCTTGGCACTCCTGCCATGCTCAGTTGCTGGCTGGGGGCATTCTCTGGAAAGTGGGGCCTACTCATAGCGGGTGATGATTTCAGAGCGCGCAGCTGGGGCTGCTGTCAGCTGTCAACCACGCACTTTGGTCAAACACACTCAGCAGAGTAGATGTATCAAGTGGGTGGGGTTATGTATCAAGTGGGTGGGGTTTGTGTAATCAAGTGGGTGGGGTTTGTGTATCAAGTGGGTGGGGTTTGTGTAATCAAGTGGGTGGGGTTTATGTGTCAGGTGGGTGGGGTTTATGTATCAGGTGGGTGGGGTTTCATGGAGGCGGTGCCACGCTGAAAGTACGCATGGAAGTTAGAAGGCGGATAAGATCAGATTGAAAAATTAAAGTCAATATCACTTCATAAGAGTTTAGAAAGGTTTAAATGTCAATTTACCACAGCTGTCTTCCCTGACCATCCTGTGAAAGCACCTCTTCTCACACATCATTCTGTTCTCTCAGTTTTACTTGGGGATCTAGCATCTACCAAATGCCGACATATTACATTTTTAATTTATCTAAGTCTTTACAGTCTGTCTACACTCTTCCCCCGCTACAAGCTAAACTTAATGATTGCAAGGGGTATCCTTGCGTTTTGGCTGTTTTTCTAGCAACTGAAACGGTATGGCCATTTAAGATATATTTGCCAGATAAGTGAAGGGGGGTTGGTTTCCTGATGAAAGAAGAGAAATTGTCAAAGAGGACTTGTCCCAGTTTTACGGTATGTGCAACTGGATGGATGATGGTTCATTCGCTGATGAAGTACACACTGGAAGTCTTGAGCAGGTGGGTCAGAAAGTAACAATTTTTTTTTTTGTACTTGAGTTTGAAATTCTTTTGAGACATACCAATAGACCTTTTACCCTTTCCTCCTTTTAAGAAGTTTTTTTTTAATATTTTATTTATTTTTGAGAGACAGAGAGAGACAGTGTCTCTTAGTGTCTTCCCTTTTCTTAATAAAAAAGTATTATAGTATAAAATTTAATGCAAGTAATAGAAAGTTGCAAGTTTGAGTTAAATCAGTCTGTGCTGGCAATTTTATAACATACTGAAGAGTTGAAATCTGAAAATTACCCTGTAGAATCAACACATAATATCCATCAAAATGCCATTAAGAAATGATTGAAGGCGTGCCTGGGTAGCTCGTTGGTTAAGCGTCGGACTTCAGCCTAGGTCACGATCTTGCTGGTCTCGAGTTTGAGCCTTGCGTCCGGGCTCTGTGCTGACAGCTCAGAGCCTGAAGCCTGCTTTACATTCTGTGTCTCCCTCTCTCTCTCTGCTCCTTCCCCCACTCACACTCTGTCTCTTTTTCTCAAAAATAAATAAACATTAAAAAAAGAGAAATGATTGAAGGGACTAACAGATAAAGGTAATATTTAAAGGGAGGTTGGTCAGTCATGAAAACAGAGACAAGGGGGGAAAAATCACAGAAATAGAAGTTTCCAGTTGGACACGTATAGGGAGGACACTGGGTCTTTAAAATTGAGTTCCCTTGGCAGAACCTTCCTTTTTTGTGAATTAGATAGACGAAGTTATGTAGTCAATTATAAAATCTTTGAATAATCAAAATCCCTTAACTCTGATTCCATGCACATAAAATTGAACTTCTTATGACTGATTTTTTTCCCCACAATTGTCTTGTCTACCAGAAAAGTAAGGTCATGTAATAATTTCTCACTATGAATTAGTGAGTTGGAATCCTGACTTCATGTAAAAATCTCTAGGGCTCAGTTAATGTGTGCCCCTCTGTCATTCCTAAGAGAGGTATTAAGCCAGGTCACATTATATTAACAAAACCCAGCTTCAGAGCATCCAAGGCTTAAAGGCAGATCCTGCATCTGATAAATTCACGGAAGTAATACAATGCCACCTTGACAGGTCTTTGAAGTCAGCCTACTAAATATTGTTTTCTGTGGCAAAATCTGGACATTGATAGTACATTAGGAGAAAAACAGTAAAACTGGATGCCCAATTAGATGGTAGCTGGTTTGTCTCCAAGATAGATCAGTTTTTCCCCTCAGCAGTGAACTAACTTTGTCCCTCTAGGAACAAGAAGCAATTCAAGGCAATTGATATTTAACTGTGGGTTATAAGTGAATACCCGTGTAAATCCAGTCATGCCCCTCTACTGTATAGCTGTGTGATGCTTAACAACCGCAGCTCTCTGAACCACAGCATTTATGTTTGTAAGATAGAGATTGCAATATCTCCTATACAAAATTGCTTCGAAAAACACATGACACAGAATATATATGAGGTTCTGTGACACATAGTAAACACCCAATAAATAGGAATTAAAAATTACAAGTGTGTGGAAATTCAGAAAAGAAACAAAAAGCATTAAATAAGCTTAATCTTACCTCGTCTTCATTTCTTTCCCACTTGATTCGGACAAAGCAATACATACTTTGTGTTCACTAGTTAATTGCCCTTTGGCAAGTTATGGTATTAATTGATAGCAGGGCAGTATATATATACTTGGTCAGAATAAGCAAATAAATGTCTGTAACAACTGTGTGTAATTCACCATAAATAGATAGTCATGGCTTTGCACAGAGCTGTGTTAAGTGCAACTCACGTATATGGTAGCCAGGCAAAGCAAAGACACTGTTCCTATACATACAAAATTTCAGTTAACACGGTTAACTGAGAGTGAAGACTGCTTATAATATAATTTTCCCATGTATCATTAACAGCTGTGAATATAGTTATCCTTTTGTTCTTTCATGTCTTTTTAAGAAGATGACATTCATAAATATAATATTGTTCAATCTTCTATTCATATATGGTGGCTGCTGTTTGGTAGGACAAAGGCATATCAGGTGTTATTCTCTAAAAAGGATCTATCATCCTTCTCCCAAGTTTGTTCTTCTTTATTTACTCATTGTGAAAGAGATTCGAATCCTTCTTGAACCTTGACCTTAACCTTAGCTTTTTTTGTTATTATCCCTCATATCCAGTGGATGGGTAGGTACCATGATGTTTGGCAGTGAGCTATCTGTTAGAGCCATACATCCCACTTGAGTTGTATTGCTTCCACAAGAGATCACACTGCCATTATCTTCCCCTGGATGACTCCATATTTTTCCACCTTGTCTGCTCTGCCTCTTTTTATCAAATAAGTGCAACATTGCGGCATCTGGGTGGCTCAGTCAGTTGAGCATCCGACTTCGGCTCAGGTCTTACAGTTCGTGGGTTTGAGCTTTGTGTCAGGCTCTGTGCTGACCGCTCAGAGCGTGGAGCTTGCTTCGGATTCTGTGTCTCCTTCTCTCTCTCTCTCTGCATCTCCCTCGCTCACACTCTCTCTCTCTCTTTCTCTCTCTCTCTGTCTCAAAAATAAACATTAAAATTTTTAAAAAATAAATAAGATCAGCACTGTGTTTACTGTTTAATTTTCCTAACACGCACATGAGATCATGCTGTTTCTCTGGTCACAAATCCCAGAACAACCAATATTTGGATTCAAGTTCCTCTTCAACCCAGGCCAAGGATTACATTTTCTATCCACATAGTTCACTTTATTTCTCTATATCTATACTCTAAATTCAAGAATGTGGAACTATGAAACTTTATAGTTATACTTCAAGCAGAGAAAATAATTATCATTTTTCCACTTCCATTCCTCACATTTATGTCCTATATCTTCCATAATTTCTGAATGTCCACATTTTCTCCATTTTTAAGACCAAATATGAATGCCACTCACTCTATAAACTGTCCTATTTTCAAGCTAGATGTTCTCTCTCCTTTTTCCCCATCGCCACTTCCCTTAATTCTTAAACTTCCTGTGATAGGCATTGTTTTCCATTTAGTATAGTTTACAAGCATGTTTCAGGTCTCCCACTGTCCTAGATTATCCACAGATAGGGAGTTTGTATTGGTTTTATTTGTGTTCTCCAACTGTATTTTACACTCAGTGATTTATATGGAATAATTACAGCCAAGCATTTTTATTACAGCAAGACAAATGAATAATAGAAAAGCTCATCCTTTAATCATTTTAAATATCTATATAAATGCTGCTATACCAACTTAGTACTGCTTGTTATGAATGTTCATTAGTATAATTAGGCTCTTTACTTAAGAAATATAAATAAAATTATAGTAACATTTTTATGAGAAAATATACAATTACAAAGAATGTAATCCTCAAAGAACTGTAAGATTGTATTCATTTCTATTTCTTTTAATATTCATGCTTAGAAAGAGTTTACTTTTTTTTTTTCAACT